>NC_134702.1:180749321-181057298 GCF_043290135.1 Rhipicephalus microplus
CGGGTTCACTCCCAGAGCATGATACACACAACACATCTGAGATAGCGATCTTAAAGCACGCAAATGCGATGATGAAAGAAACAATACGTAAACTCACAGTCGCAATTGCCGAACTAAAAACTGACAGAAACGCACGCGCTGCTATGCCCACAACCGACAACGACGACAACGCAGTCACTCCGTCGCAGCCGCAACCGGTAGGCGCCGGTAACGACGACGGCGAGAGCGCACCCAAGAAACGCGCGGTCGCCCACGACCAGGCAGCTTTAAAGGAAGAGTTAGACGACATTAAGAGCACGCTATCGGCGATTAAGGAAAGCCTTCGCTTGGCGAAAGCATGGCTCTCGTGCAGTCTACTCTCGCGGTACACGGTAATCGTTTGGGCCAAGTGGAGCAATATCTTGATCACGTCGTCGCCCCTGCCGTTGCCGCGGATAAGCCGTTGTCGCAACTTACAATCGTGCCCAGTCCACCGCATCACGCGGCCCTTATGCACCCGCCGGGTGCTGAGGCCAACTCCTAAATGCTTCAAGATGGCCAGGCCATTTGACGAGTTGCGAATCTGGCAATGGAACTGCAGGAGCTTCACCCACAAGAAAGCTTTCCTGCAGCAATACCTCCGTAGCCACGAAGCCAAACCTCACATCATGCTATTACAAGAGACTGTAGTACCAACCGCCACGTTTTCCGGATACCAGTGGTTGCCCGGCCCCTCGGGAAAACGCGGTATCGCCACCCTGGTCGCTAACAAGATTACCTGCACAGCGCACAGTCTCAATGTGCCCGAAATTGAGCACGTTATGGTCGAAATTCTCCCTGGCAACGTATCACAACAAAGCGTATACATGCTCAATGTATACAGTAGTCCCAGCCACCATAGACAAAGATTCACACGCTTGTTCCAGAAAGCTGTCCGGCTCGCGGGGCCTAACCCGCTAGTGATTGCAGGCGATTTTAACGCTGCGCATAGCGCCTGGGGCTACACGTACGACACACCCAAAGGTAACGAGCTTTGGAAAAATGCGAATGATATGGGCCTTATTCTGATTACGGACAAGGCCTTCCCCACTCGCACTGGTACGTCCACGCAAATAAATACTACGCCGGATCTATGCTTCGTCAAGAATATCTCCGACGCCCGCTGGTCCAACCTCGCGGTAGATCTCGGTAGCGACCACTTCATATTGGCTGTACACCTCCCCACAGTAAGCAGGAAGACCAAGTCGTACACGTGGGTTGACTGGGACCTCCTTCGTAAGACCCGCGCAGAACGACCTCCTCCTGATACCCCACCGAGCCTCGAGACGTGGACGGCCCAGCTGAAAGCTGATGTAAAAAAGGCAACGAAAACTATCAGCACAGACCTTCCAACCGAAAAGATGGACAGTCGTCTCGCCCACCTACTAGAGGCCAAACAGTCTCTATTGGCCCGGTGGAAGGGCCAGCGCCTTAATCGGAGGTTACGCAAACGCATATCTCAGCTGAACAAGACCATGATGGATCACTGCCGCATCCTTTCAAAACAGCAGTGGGACGAAATTTGTAATTCGATTGATGGTCAGGTCCGAAATGGCAAAACGTGGAACTTACTCAAACACCTCCTCAATGAAACCAACACCCGCACAAATCAGCGTCATTCGATCGTAAAGATACTTCGTCAGGCTAAACGGACAGTGTCACCGGAAGATGTTGTCAAGAACCTCGTGGAAAATATCTCCCGCTTCCCACGGGCCCTGTGACCCCTCACCCTGAATACTCTGGCAGCGACAACACTAACTTAGACGCCGACTTCTCTATTGAAGATGTGCGCCGAGCTCTCTATGAGCTCAATGGCCGCTCAGCCCCTGGCCCCGATGGCATCACCAACAAGCTCCTACGCAACCTGGACGATTCCTCCGTCACTTACCTCACTGACACTATCAATGAGATATGGAAAAAGGGTGAGATACCCGATGCTTGGAAACTAGCTCACACGGTGCTCATACCCAAACCGGGAAAGGCGCCGAGCCTAGATAACCTACGCCCCATATCTCTCACGTCGTGTGTGGGCAAAGTGGCTGAGCACGTCGTCCTCAACAGGGTTGGTCGATACCTCGAAGATAACGACTGCATCCCGCACCACATGATTGGCTTCCGACCAGGGTTATCCACACAAGACGCCATGTTACTCCTAAAACATCAAATTCTAGATGGCGGGAACACTCGCGACACTCGTGCAATACTCGGTCTCGATTTAGAAAAGGCCTTTGATACAATAACGCACTCGTCAATCTTGAAAGCGATCGCAGGCCTCGGCCTAGGTCATCGATTTTACTAGATTATCCGCTCTTTCCTCACTCGACGCAGAGCCGTCCTCCGCGTAGGAGACCTAGTGTCGGAAGAAGTGGAGCTCGGGCAGCGGGGCACTCCTCAGGGATCCGTCCTCTCACCCACGCTCTTCAACCTCGTGATGATCGGGCTTTCCGAACGACTTTCAAAAATAGACGGGCTAAATCACACTATCTATGCGGATGATGTAACCATATGGTGCTCCACAGGGTCAGATGGCTTCATCGAGTCCGCCCTGCAAGAGGCTATCGACACCACCGAGTCTTACCTCGACCACACCGGTCTCAGGTGCTCACCAGCGAAGTCGGAGCTGTTGATATATTTGCCCAAACGCCGGGATGCCAAGCCCAAAGGGTGGAAACCTCCGACAGAACGCAATATCACCCTCCACACCAGAGATGGTCGTACTATACCCAGGGTAGACACCATCAAGGTCCTCGGCAAGATCATCGAGTCCCACGGAACCAACACCCAAACAGTGCACAAGCTCAGGACTAAGACTGAGAATGCCATACGACTCGTACGTAGAGTAGCCAACAGGCACCATGGTCTCAAAGAAGACAACCTGCTGCGCCTCGTACACGCGTTTGTTTTGTGCCATTTTACCTACGTTGCCGCTATACACAAGTGGCTGCGTGCTGAGCGCGATCAACTCAATGCGCTTATTCGCAAGGTGGTCAAACGAGCCCTTGGCCTCCCTATCACCACTCCAACGTACAAACTCCTCGAGTTTGGCGTACATAACACGCTAGAAGAGATCGCCGAAGCTCAGGAACGTGTGCAACTGACCCGACTCACTACCACCAAGGCGGGCCGCCATATTCTGCGCGAGCTCGGCTTCTTCTCCTCGAGGGCCAGGGACCCCCCGAAGTTGACTCTAATTCCCCGTGAAATCCGCGATCTTATCACGATCGCTCCCATACCACAAAATGTACACCCCGAATACAACAGAGGTAGGCGCCTTGTGCGGGCGACCGCAATTCCGAAGCGCATAGACACGGAAGCGGACAACGTCTCGTTCGTGGACGCCGCTGCTTATCGCAACAACCAAGCCTTCGCCGCGGTCACGGTATCATCCGCGCAGCAGACTCTTAACTCAGCCACAATCCTCACCCGAAAACCCGAAGTAGCGGAGCAAGTAGCTATAGCTATAGCTATGCTCGACAGCAAACGGGAATTCATCAACAGTGACTCCAGGCCGGCCATCAAAGCCTTCAAACGCGGAGTCATCTCCGACCAGGCGTTACGTATCCTGCGCAATGCGGACCCGAGTGCCCTGAAGCACCACACTGTCATATGGTTTCCCGCCCATCTCGGCCAGGTGCCGGGTGCCCTATCCAACCTCAACGAGATCGCCCATGATGCAGCGCGCGCACTTACTGACCGCACTGCCACAGGGCAACCTCATCTTGTTGGGTTAGATACCAATCGGGATGCACCAATTACGTACAATAAAATCACAAAGCACTTTTACTTGGAACGCCGCATTTTTCCACCCCCACATCCGAAACTTAACCAACCGCAGGCATTAACCCTACGCCTATTACAGACACACACGTACCCAAACCTTGCGACGCTTCACGTTTATTATCCCGATGCATACCCCAGCGACACATGCCCATCATGTGGACACACAGCGACACTCGCACACATGCTCTTGGAGTGTGGAACAACTCCTGCCGACTCTACTTCAAGCAAGTGGGAGAGGTCCCTCAGGAGCTCACTTCTCGCCGACCAGCAATGGGCCGTCCAGCAGGCCCACGAAGCGGCCGCCAGGTACTCCCTGTCGGTCCCTACGTGGGAGACGCCCGCTACGCGCTAAGCGCGTCCTGCAGGACTGAAATAAAGTTTTTTTCATTCCATTCCATTTATATATACTGTCATGGACGAAGCTTTGTTTTCAATGTTAGGCGCAAACGAGGCCGAGAGCTCTATATGTGTAAGTCACAATCCTGTTGTAGCTCTACAAGCTGCGTACTCCGCCATCGTCTAGTGAGCTTGTAGCGCATGGCTTGGTCGGCGCCGGCCGTGAGGCGACGACAAAAAAGCAGCAAGAATGCGAGAACCAAGGCAGAACTTACGTTCAGCCGGCCACTATCGCTATTCAGATATCCGTTACTGCGGTGGGGCTATTAATGAGACCATGGTGGCTAACCAGTAGACCTCTAAAAGCTGTTGGTTTTGCTCTATGACCCCGTTACTCACAAAGCTTTGTCGGCAACTGTGCACCTAATCAGCACCCATTAGTTGTTGCACCCTTTTTGCACCCTAGTTTCCACCCTTTTGTTGTGTTCACCCTTTAGGTTCCGCTTGTGTAGTGCTGAGACGCGAATAGGGTGCTCAAAGGGTGTGCTTAGGGTGTCGGCACTTTTTTTGACACTCTTAAGGGTCAGAATCGGTTTAGTGTGCACTCAATATTCTGTCGGGGAGCCTCGTGGGAAGGCGGGGGAAGATGGTCAGCGGGGCTGTGGAGAACGAGACTGGCGACGGGGGGATCGAGAGCGGGAGTAGCGGTGTTCAGAAGTTGGTTCCTGGGCAAAACGGTCGCGGCTGGTCTCATGGCGATAGGCAGGACGTGCATAGAAGGGACGAGAGGACGGTTGTGCAGGAGGACCCCAGCGACTTCTGCAATAGCGAGAAATGTGCCTGACTGTGGGTCGCCATGCGGACGGATTACGTAACGTTGAGGGAGAGCAGGTCGGGAAGGGACGTGCAGGCGTGTATTGGGGCTGGTAGTCGGTGCGGGGAGGCGGTGAGGTAGAGTGAATTCCCAAGCTGGCGATTTCCTACCGGACGACTGCTTGAATGAGAGGCAACGAAATTGGCGGAGAGGGGTCAGAGGACGTTGGTCCCACCTTAGCTGGAGCAGCCGCTTCAAGTTCCCGCCTGTCGATTCGCGTCAAGTTGTCACAGGTGTCTGGTGCATGATATGTGTCCAGACACGAGGACGTCGCAATGGTGTTTGGGAGGCGCTGGAACTGATGGGAGATGCGTCTGCTTTTAGCTTGTTGGAACCGGCGGCATTCTGGAATGATCGCATCAACAGATGACACATTGTTGAATACGAACAAGTTGAACGCATCGTCGGCGATACCTTTTAGGATATGCGCAACTTTTTCAGGTTCGGACATGTTTCTGTCAGCTTGGCGGTATAGTGAGAGGACAGCCTGAATGTAACCGATGTAGGGCTCCGTGGAAGATTGTGCGTGAGCCGACAACTAATTTTTCGCAGCTTCACGACGAGAGATGTTGCCAAAAAGCTCACGAATCTTTTCCTTGAAGCTGTCCCAGCTTGTTATGTCATGCTCATGGTTGTCAAACCAAACACGATGGGTTCCGTCGAGATAAAAGATGACGTTTGCGAGCATAAGAGTGGGATCCCACCTGTAACTGGCGCTGACGCGTTCGTGGAGGCGTAGCCACTAGTCGACGTCCGAACCTTCGCTGCCCGAGAACACGCCGGGGACATTGAGCGCGGGAAGCGTCACAAAAGTTGTTGCGGGCGCTGGGTTGACAGGCCGGGCAGAAGGGCGGGCGACCGGAGAGGATGTAGCCGAGTGTTGAGTGGTCATGTTGTAAGCCGCGAGGAAGCGTCCGCTTCGGAGTTCCGTGGCGAGGACGGGGATCGCACCTCCACCAAATATGTTAAGAGAAGTAAACCGACTCGTAGGGGTAGTCACCAATGTATTTACAGCCGGTTAGGCGAGCAGCGCCAGCCACACAGATTAGCTCGCGCCATCTACTTTGTCTTCTTCAACTCCATGCACTGGCACGTAGTATTATCGTCACGGGCTACGTGACGCCAAACATTTCACACTCGTCGCTTGGCTTATAGATGGCGCTGACTGTCACTCCTACTTCTATGTTCACATATAAGCCGAAAAAAGTGGATGGAGGGAAGGTCGCTGTGGTAGCTCAGTGGTTAGAGCATCGAACGCGTTATTCAAAGGTCGTAGGTTCAATTCGTGCTCACGGCTGGTTATTTTTTCATCCACTTTTCTTTCTTCTTATTTACATTTCATTGGTTCTAACAACATCCCCTGAACATTTCTTGGCATTACTGTCTGTTAGATCTCTTTAATATTGAGCTAAAAGACGGAAAAACGAGCCCTTAGGTATACACTTCTTTCCCTTATTTTACTGAACAAGGGTCTCGTACTGGCAGACTTGGTGTGTTTAGGTTGTATACGAGGGACTATTGATCAACTGCCCGCTCATAATAAGTTCACGTGCTACGTGACGCCAAACATGCGCATAAAGGAGTGTTTTCACACTCGTCCCTTGGCCTATAGATGGCGCTGACTGTCACTCCTACTTCTAAATTCACATATAAACCCAAAAAAGTGGATGGAGGGAAGGTCGCTGTGGTAGCTCAGTGGTTAGAGCATCGAACGCGTTATTCGAAGGTCGTAGGTTCGATTCTTGCTCACGGCTGGTTATTTTTTCATCCACTTTTCTTTCTTCTTATTTACATTCAATTGGTTCTAATAACTTACTTCCCCTGTACATTCCTTGGCATTACTGTCTGTTAGATCTCATTA
Source organism: Rhipicephalus microplus (assembly GCF_043290135.1). NCBI lineage: Eukaryota > Metazoa > Arthropoda > Arachnida > Ixodida > Ixodidae > Rhipicephalus > Rhipicephalus microplus. The sequence continues at coordinate 180,756,191 of NC_134702.1, forward strand.
TTATTGTGTTAAAACACGGAAAAACGAGCCCTTAGGAAGGCATACAATTCTTTCCCTTATATATATATATATATATATATATATATATATATATATATATATATATATATATATATATATATATATATATATATATATATATATATATATAGAAGAAAGACAACCACTAAGTTCTGTTTCTTTTCTTCCCAAGGACGTTTGGCCCATTGGAAAAACTTCTTAAGCATATATGTAACGAATGAGACACGGCGTGTCAGAACACCATATTATTCTGACCCTTCGTCTTCCTCATCTTCCTTCCCCACATTCACCTGTGAAGCGTCACACGTTTCCTCCTTCCCCCGAGTGAGTGTCAGCTTATTGGGACAATAGTAGCGACGCAGTTTGTTGACGGGCACAATGTCAGTAGTACTGCTTAACGGAGCTACGCATCGGTCAATCTCATAGTTCACGGGAGAGACTGCGAAGAATTGTGTAAGGTCCTTCCATGACTGAACTGAGCTTTCCATTGCTCGGGTGCCAAGGTGTTTCGTAGAGGACCAATTCACCAGGTTGCAGATCTTGTGGTAAGAATTTTTTGTCGTAGATTATCTTGTTCTTCTCATAATATGCAAGCGTGTTCTTGATTGCATTTTTTCTTGCTTCTTGCACACCCTCCATTGGTGCATCTTAAATTGTGTCGTATGAAAGAATTCCATACATGAGGTACGATGGTGGGTATCGTGTTACTTCATGTGGGGTTCTGCTGTATTCATTGACAACATCCGAAAGATGTTTGACTCAAGACTTCTGTGGCTGCTCATTCATTTTGCATTTTAGCCCGGTTACAATAGTCTGATTTTTACGTTCATTCATGCCATTAGATTGAGGCTGTCGGTAGGATGTGAACAATTGGTGGGCACCATTGCGTTTTAGAAACTGTTTGAATTTTCCAACCGTGAAAGTTGGTCCACGATCAGATAGGAACTTCTTGGGTTTTCCTGCTGCAAAGATGGCGGTGATGCACGAAATGTATGCGTCACAAGTTTCGTTCTTGTGGGGAAACGGCCAGACATACCGCGTAGCGTGGTCGATCGCCAAGTGAATAAACTTCTTTGTCGAGCCATATCCTGAAAAGCCACCTAGAGTGTCCACTGCTAAAAGATCAAAGGGTTGTTCTGCAGGTGGTAGTGACTCGAGAGATCCGAATCTCTTGGTTTTCGGCTTCTTGCAACGCTAACATATGTCACAGTGGCGGACGTAGGATGAAACGTGTGTGATGATTTCCGGCCAATAGTAGGACGATGACAACAAGCGTAGAGTTTTCTTTACTCCGACGTGTCCGAACTGACAGTGCGATTTCTGCAGAAGGCCCAGTCGAAGCTTGAGAGGAACGTACACTTTGCGAATTCCTTCACGTGTCACGATAGTGACCCCGTTTTCCGTTGTGTACTTGCAGCGAGGGCAGTCATCTTGGTAAGTTTGAAGTTCTGGTAATGAAAGGAGTTGAACCATAGGACTTCGCGAAAATGCGTCCGCCTCGATGTTTTTGCTGCTTTTTTGATGTCTAATATTAACGTCATACATCGACAGTTTCAAAGACCATCGAAAAAGCCGGCCATGTGGGTTTTTTATGTTTCTGAGCCATTGTAAAGCAGCATGATCGGTGACAACAGTGAATAGTCTTCCATGTAGATAGCAGTGCCACTTGTCAACAGCGTCAATTATAGCGAGGTATTCGAGCTCTGTAATAGCATAATTTAATTTGTGCGTGAGTAGCTTACACGAGTGATAGGCAACGGGGTGTTCTTTACCATCATGATCTCGTTGCTTCAGAGCTGCACCTACGCCTACGTTAGATGCGTCGCCATAAAGAATGCATGGTTTCTCTCAAGAAAAAATTCGTAAAATGGGTTCTTTGGTCAGACAGTATTTCATGTTCTCAAAAGCTTGTTCACATAAGGAATCCCATTCCCATGGTGTGTCCTTCTTCTACAGCTTCGTAAGTGGGAAAACTATGTCACTGACGTGCGGTATAAACTGGCGGTAAACGTTGGTGGTGCCTAAAAAAACGCTAAAGCTCTTTCGGAGATTTCGGTCTTCAGAATCGCAATACAGCTTCTATGTTTCTTCGTATAGGCGACACTGTACCGTGCGACACTCTCTGACCCAGATATTCAATAGAATCTTGGGCAAAATGGCATTTCTTCAATTTAAGTTTTATATTCTCCTTTTTTAAGGCATGCAATGGAGCTTGGAGATGCTGTAGGTGCTCAGTAAATATGTCGCAGAAAACTACAATATCATCAAAATAAATAACAACATTCTTTATGTTACGTTTTCTGATAACTGATTTCACAGGTGTTTCGAACGTAGCAGGAGCATTTCTAAAACCGAAAGGCATAACAAGCCACTCATAATGGCCTATCGGCGTGACGAAAGCTGTTTTTGTGATGTCCTCTGGGTTCATTTCGACATGCCAATAGCCTGTTGTGATATCCAATGTCGAAAAATATTTCGTTTTTCCCAGGTAGTCTAGAACATCGTTCATACGCGGAATAGGTTGGTAGTCAGGCACAGTGACAGAGTTAAGCTTTCGATAATCAATGCATAAACGTGCGTGTCCTTCACCTTTTTTTTCTGCAAGAATGACGAGATCGAGCCGCGTATGGAAAAAAGATGGACGCACTACACCTTGCTTGAGAAGTAAGTCCACTTGCCTGACAATTTCCTCCTTGTCTGCCAGGGAGCATCGATACGGTGGTCCGTGGATAGGGACGTTGTTGCCGAGGGTAATGCAGTGTCGTTCATCCGCGATACATCCGAAGTCCATCTGAGACTTTGAGAAAATGTCTTCGTAATTGTGAAGCACCTCTCTCAAAGCAGCTTGTTGCGGTGGTGGAAGGTGCGTGATATCAACGGCTTGGAGAGGGGTTGTATCTGTGTTGAAGACACACTTTTGTGTTTGAAAGGAATTCCGCAAAGCTTTGTTGTCTTGAAGCAAAGTTATCGTGCTTAAATCCAGTGACAGGTTGAAAAAGGAGTCGTTGTCCAGGCCTAGCAAGAATTCAGTCTGGTAGAACGTGTGCTTGGCCTGCCCGCTTTATCTTCCCTATTTCCAACTGTATGTGTACACGGCCCAAAGTTTTTTTTGGTTGAGGTGACTTGTTGGACACTAACGCATGAATCCTTGAGCAACTGCAGCTTGAGTTTTTTCAACACAACTTTATTGATACAGGTAATAGTCGCTCCTGTATCCAGAGTTGCGTTCACCATGTGTCCGTTCACAAGTGCACCAAAACGTATTAATGAAGCTTTGGGCCGCTCTCTTCATTTCCCTGGTTGTCAGTAAGAGCAGATACCATTTCACGACGAGGGCACTCATTGTGCCAGTGAAACTGATTCGGCAAACCAGCGGATGCACGATGTCGGCACTCACTGTGAGCGGTGGGCATCAATCCTGCAGGGATTCATGGTCGCGTAGAATGAGGCTTTCGACGCATGAACTGCCGTTTTGACGAGTGTTGGGAAGCATCTCTGTGAACAGAGTCTTCCACTTGGAGCGCAGCAGCACGCCACTTGGCCGGGTTGGTGAGCGTCAATCCAGCGAGGCGCCTTTCGATCTTTTCAGGTACACCATCGGTCAATCTTGATACTATGTGAACGTCTTTTAAGTCTGCGAGGCGACCAAGGTGTGTCTTCTTTTCGTAGTAGTGCCTGATGCGCTGTTCTTTTTTGAGCCGGCAGTGTATGAATTGGCGGAAAGTGTCGCTAACAGGAGCAGAGAATGGTGACATCATGCTTGTTTTCATGCCTTCCCACTTATCTTCTGCGTCGAAAATCTCGGTGAGGTACCAGCGGAATGTCTCACATTCCAGGTACTCGCTAATGCAGTTGATGTGATCTCGTACGGAACAGCTGTAGTTGCTCGCCGTCGTTTCGAAGAGGTGCAACCACTTGTGAACAGGGACGTCGTCTTCAGCTCCGGTGTATTTCGGCAGGCTGATCATCTTCTTTGGTGGGCTCATGATGTTGCTGCGGTAGATCCTGTCGACTTAGTGTAACGGATGAGACATGGCGTCAGTCAGAACACCAGTTTATTTTGAACCTTCGTCTTCCTTATCTTCCTTCCTCACATTCACCTGTGAAGCGTCACACACACACACACACACACACACACGTATATATATATATATATATATATATATATATATATATATATACTGTTACGTCTACGAGAGGGGTTTATTCAGAGCCGACGTAACGGTCGACTCGACGGTATACAGCAGTGAACGCGCAGCAGCGAGCTCTTGCAACCAACCGAACGTCCTCTTCTTCTGCCACCCTCATGTTCCCCGCTACACAGGTGCACATACCAAAATTACACATGTGGTAACATTTCCCTCCGCGCAGACGAAGCCCACTGGGCAAGTCAAACAGTGTCTCGAGGAATGAAGCGCTTCAAACGTGCAACATGGACAAGTTCAGCTTTTGCAGACCGTCGGCCGTTTGAATGGAGACGCGCTATGCGGTAAACTAAATCACTGATACGGTCTACAACGAGATAAAGTCCCGCATAGTGCGCTAGCAGTTTCTCGCTCAAACCGCGTTTTCTAGTTGGTGTCCACAGCAACACTAGGTCGCTGCGATTGTACGTCATGTGTCAGCGTCGGCGGTCAAAATGTGCCTTCGAGCGGTCTTGCGAAGCAAGAGAGCGCAAATTAGCAAGGCGTCTAGCTTCTTCGGCCCGACCGATGATCTCGGATATGCAGGGATTATGGTGGTCCAAACACGGGAAGATGGTATTCAGGGTATGACGAGGTGGTCGAGCATATAGAAGTAAGAAAGGACTGTAGCCGGTAGTTTCTTATGTGATAAAGGGTAGAATACTGTCCCAGTCCTTGTGATCTGATGCAACATACATAGACAGCATGTTGAAGAGAGTTCTGTTCGTTCATTCAGTTAGACCGTTCGTTTGGGGATGATATAGCGTAGAGTGCCAAAAACTTGAAGCATCTCTTCCATTACGTCTGGTGTGAATTGTTGGCCACGGTCACTGATTACAATTTTGGGAGGTCCATGTCGAAGAATTACAAAACGTAGCATGAAGGAAGACACATCGGCTGCAGTTGCCGATGGTATGGCAGCTGTCTCGCAGTACCGTGTTAAATGGTCGGTGCAAACGACTATCCAGCGATTTCCAGCAGAAGACCGGGGAAAGGGTCCAAGGACGTCAATCCCGACTTGCTCGAATGGAGTTCTAGGGGGCGGCACCAGATGTAATCGCCCTAAAGGGCCCGCAGGGGCGCCTGCGCAAGTAGGCGTTTGGTGTGTAGCGACACCACGGACCCGAGCTAACGGGGGAGTTTCTACTCACTCCCACGCTTAGCCGTGCGTGGCTTTGCCGTGTCCGGGGAAAAGGGAATCCTGGGGGTTGAGCCGACGCTGGGTGATTGGACATTTAAGGCCCCCCGGCAGAGGCAACACACCCCTTTGCCCCCGGCTTCACGTAGACGGCACCCCTGGGCTGACCCACCCAGGGGAAATCGGCAGTCGCCTTTTCCTATCTCTCTCTCTCCCTACATCTTCGTCTTTATCTCTCACTTTTTATCTGTCCGGTCTTCTCCTCTCTTCTGTTTACTTCCAAACTTCCTGGCGGCTAGGGTTAACCCGGTGCAAATAGCCTGCCTTGGTCTAGGTGCATTGGGTTATAGTAGCGTTGTACGGCTGGCGTCTGCAGGTTTTAGCACCCGCAAACTTGTAGCGTCCCCTCGTTGGGCTCCGCGGTGGGTGGCCACCAACGTTTCTGAAGAAAATGAAACTGGCATGCATAGAGCATTTCCATTATTAAGTGATCGTACCGCCTTAAAGCGCGTACGCACCGAAGACAGGATTTTTCAACCGATCAACTGAAAACTTTCCCCATTTTCATGTTATACATAGTGAGATAAGCAGCAAGCAGGCCAGAACTGTATCCCCCTTTGTAGTAGCCAGATGTCTCATAGAAACTTTAGGAGCCAGGTACAAAGTTACCAAAATGGCCAGCGGAGACCTCCTCCTTGAAGTTCGAGAAAAAGAACAGTTTGAAAAGCTACAGAATCTTTCAACTTTTGGTGACACTCCCATCACTGTAACGCCATACAGATCCATGAACACAACCCGTAGAGTAGTATCTGATGCTGATTTGCTCGGTTTGACTGAAGAGGAACTTCTGGAGGGGTGGAAGAGTCAGAATGTGACCAATGCACAAAGGATCACCATTAGAAGAGACAACAAGGTAACACCAACCAAACACCTAATACTCACGTTCGCTTCCAGTAATCTGCCAGAAAGTACTCAAACAGGATACACTAAGACGTCGATAGGACCATACATACCTAACCCACGTCGTTGTTTTAAATGCCAGAAGTATGGCCACGGCTCACAAAGCTGTTGTGGTCACCAAACGTCTGCACAATGTGGAATGCCAGGCCACAATTCTGACAATTGCGAAGAACCATCACACTGTGTGAACTGTGGCGGAAATCATGCCGCATACTCACGGTCTTGCTCATTTTGGAAAAAAGAAAAGGAAATCATCACATTGAAAATTAAAGAAAATATCACATTCAAGGAAGCAAGACGAAGAGTGTCGCCATCTTATGGCGCTACATATGCTGATGCGGCGCGTCAGGGGGCAACGCCGCACCAGCCTCGTCACTCCTTCGGCCAGCGCAGAGCGAGCCGACGGCTGTGGCGCCTGCCCCCAAGGCGGCAGTAGTTCAGTCTACTCCGCCTCCTAGCGAATTGAGGCCGGAGACTCCAGGGACCTCTGGTCTCAAGACCTCCCCTCACCAGGCGAGGCCTAAAATCCGAACCACCAGCTCGCATGTGCGGGCACCCAGTGCCTCTGAGGAGGCAATGGATACACCGGTGCCCTTGGTACCAAAAGAGCGGTGCACCTCCTTGGAGCGCACCAAGAAAATTAAAAAACCAATAACGGGGCCGGACGACCGTCCTGCCACCTGAATTAACGAGCTCACTCCAACACAGGATGCTCTTTGTACACACAGCAGCATCTGTCTTGTTTAAATATGCAGACAGAAATATTACAGTGAAACATCCGAGGCCTTCTTCGAAACCTCGATGACTTACAAGAACTCCTCCATGAACACAATACAAGAGTGCTGTGTGTAAAAGAGACACACTTAAATCGAACTAACACAAACTTTTTTCGTAACTACATAATCTTCGGAAAGGATAGAGATGATGCCATGCTACCATCCGGTGGTGTAGCGGATATAGTAAGTCAAGGTATAGCTTGCACACAATTACCCCTTCAAACTTCCCTCGAGGCGGTGGCTGTCCGAGAAGTTATTCTAAACAAATTTGTCACTGTCTGCTCTTTGTACATACCTCCGCACCACCGTCTCGAAAAACTTCAATTCCAGTATTTAATAGACGAACTACCTGAACCTTATCTGGTCCTGGGGGATCTGAACGCACGTAATCGTCTGTGGGGTGACTCTCGCTGTGATGCCCAAGGTCGTCTCATTGAACAATTCCTCATTTCATCGGGTGCTTGTCTGTTGAATAGGAAAGAGGCAACATACTATAACCTTGCCAACAAAACTTACTCTTCCATAGACCTCAGTATGGCATCTCCGTCACTTGTATCATTACTTCAGTGGAAAGTCATAAATAATCCACACGGAAGTGACCATTTCCTTTTAGTTTTGAGTACACCAATAATAAATGAATGCCCTCCACATGTTCCCAAATGGCTGGTAAACAAAGCCAACTGGGAACAATTTCAAAAGCTTACTCACCTAAATTGGGCTGACATATGCGGGTTAGGCATAGATGTAGCTGTGCAGTACTTCACGGCTTTTCTTACTGACGCAGCAACCAAGTGCATTCCACAAACACCTGGACTGCCCGGCAAACGACACGTTCCGTGGTGGAACACTGAGTGTCAGAATGCGCGAAAAGAACAGAACAGGGCATGGAGGTTGCTGCGGAACTCGCCGACAGCGGAAAACCTTGAGAGCTTTAAGAAAATAAAATCTCGAGGCAGGAGAACGCGTCGGCAAGCCAGAAAAGAAAGCTGGCACAAGTTTTTATCAGGGATAAATTCATATACACAAGACGCTAAAGTCTGGAATATGGTTCGTAGGGTAGCAGGAAGACAAGTACACTCACTCCCACTCGTAAACACACAGGGTGATAGCCTGGAAGATCAAGCGAACGTCCTCGGTGCACACTACGAGCAGGTGTCTAGCTCGTCACACTACACTGAAGCTTTTCAAAGACACAAAGCAAAGATAGAAAAGCAGAAACTATAATCGAAGTGCACAAATTACGAGGAATACAACCAACCTTTCAACTTAGCTGAGCTACAAACATCACTAAACTCATGCAATAATTCCGCTCCAGGCTACGATCGTGTCACATATGAAATGTTGAAAAACCTGCCGCTCGAAACGCGAAAAATTTTACTCTCTCTATACAATGCTATCTGGCTTTCAGGCACCATCCCTGCTTCCTGGAAAGAGGCTATTGTTATCCCTATTTTGAAACAGGGCAAGGACCCTTCCTCAGTTTTAAGTTATAGGCCCATTGCACTAACCAGCTGCCTTTGTAAACTTTTTGGAAAAATGATAAACCGCCGACTTTTACATTTCCTTTTAAACACAGAATCTGCTCGACCAATTTCAGTGTGGGTTTCGGGAGGGTAGACCCACCACCGACCATCTGGTGCGTATCGAGGCACAGGTCCGAGACGCTTTCGTCCACAAACAATACTTCCTCTCAGTGTTTCTTGATATCGAGAAGGCCTACGACACAACATGGCGTTTTGGCATATTAAGAGACTTGTCTCACTTGGGTGTGTGCTTGGGTGTGTGGGTGCTTTCCATAATCGAGAGTTATTTGTCCAATCAGAAATTCCGCATCCGTGTGGGCAGTACTCTCTCCCAAACATTTGTGCAAAAAACGGGAGTACCGCAAGGTGGTGTACTTAGTTGTACACTTTTTATTATTAAAATGAATTCCTTGCACCTGTCCATCCCCCGCAACATGTTCTATTCCACATATGTTGATGACGTCCAGCTTGGCTTTAAGTCATGCAACCTAGCAATGTGTGAGTGGCAGGTTCAGTTAGGTTTAAACAAGGTCTCCAAATGGGCAGAGAAAAACGGATTCCGGCTGAACCCAGGATAAAAGCACGTGTGTCTTGTTCTCCCGAAAGAGAGGCATGCACTCAGAACCCGACATTGAACTGAACGGCCAACGTCTGTCTGCGAATGCGGAGCATAAATTCCTAGGCTTAATCTTGGACAACAAGTTGACCTTCGTACCACACATAAAGTATTTAAAAACAAAATGTTTAAAAGCCATGAATGTTATAAAAGTGTTGTCACGTACTACGTGGGGTATGACAGGAAATGCCTCATGAATCCGTATAGAAGCCTCATTCGCACCTGCTTAGATTATGGGGCCATTGTTTATCAGTCTGCGACTCAAAGCGCTTTGAAGATGCTGGATCCCGTGCACCATTTGGGCATCCACCTTTCTATGGGTGCTTTTCGCACCAGCCCCGTAGAAAGCCTTTACGTTGAGTCAAATGAGTGGTCGCTTCATCTGCAGAGAACTTACATGTCCTTTGTATATTTCCTTAAGGTGAAAGCAGACAAGAAGCACCCCTTATACTCTACTATTAGTGATTTGTCGAGCTTCATTTTATTTCAAAACAGGCCTTCGATGAGGCAGCCCTTCTCAGTTCGCCTGAAGGGTGTAGCTGAGGACACTGGAGTGTCACTCGAACACAATTTAATGGCTCCTGTAGCATACCTTCCACCGTGGCAGTGGCAGACTATAAATTGCGATGTGTCTTTCCTAGAAATTACTAAACATGCACCTATTGCCCATATTGGAACATACTTCCTGGAACTTCAACACAAATACACACGTCCTGAGTTCTTTACAGATGCCTCTAAGTCTAACTCCTCTGTGTCCTACGCTGCTGTTGGCCCTTCATTTTCGGATGCTGGCCCTCTACACCCAGGCACAAGTATCTTCACAGCGGAAGCTTACGCGATACTTGTGGCAGCTAAACACATCAAAAAATTACATATACAAAAAGCAGTAATTTTTAAAGACTCCCTCAGTGTGGTAACGTCTTTGCACAGTCTTAAAAAACAAATAAATCCTGTCCTCATTTCACTTTACTCCATTTTATGCACACTCTACACACTCAACCAACATGTTGTAGTGTGCTGGGTGCCAGGGCACCGTGAGATTCAAGACAACGTGAGGGCGGATCAGCTCGCTGCATCCGTCCACAAAAGCACTGCCCCTACACCCATATCAATCCCTGCCCTTGATCTTAAGCCGTCTCTCAAACGAAACCGCAGGGTATACTGGCAGAGCAAGTGGGATACACACACACAAAACAAACTACACGTTATTAAGCCACACCTTGGTCATTGGCTGCCCGTATCGAAATCGCGTCATACAGAGCTAATACTAACGAGACTCAGGATAGGACACACATACACGACACACACATATCTTTTGTCTGGTAGCGATCCACCATTGTGTGACAGATGTGGTAAAGCAATAACAACTCTTCACATGTTAATCCAGTGCAAACAGTAATAAACGCTAAGAAAACAACACTTCACATTACCCTACCGACAACATATACCTTTACACCCTGCAATGTTCGTCGGTAGGGAACCGCTTTTTAGTCATAAATCATTGTTAGCGTTTTTAAAAGAAATTCATTGTGTTCATATCATATACCAGGGCATTCCGTAGCACGACCTCTCCAGGGAGGTTTTTGCTGCGGAGGTTACACAAGAAAGCACTTGCCTCACGGCCCTTGGACGCAAGGGTATGAACGAGTGAGGCACTTGTGCTAATGCCATACATATCCACCATCGTCTTTATTATCACCAACTTTTGTCATCATTCACACCACACACATCTTTCACGGCATGGTCATCATTTTATTACTTGTATGTTCTTACCCGCCTTATCGCGAGGAATTTTATGGCCCTTATACAGCCGCTTATCACAATCATTGTCCATATTTTTAGTAAGATGAAATGGCGCTCTTTGGCCAACAAATGGCCCTTGCGCCAAAAAACACCTGATGATGATGTGTGGCGTTTTATGGCGCAAGGGCCAATTGATGGCCAAAGAGCGCCATTTCAATGAGTATAGAGATGTGAACAATGATAGGTTGCGTGGCTGTATAGGGGCCTTAAAATTCCTCGCGATAATGCGGGTAAAAACATAAGTATTAAAGAGATGACAGTGGCGTGATATGCATATAAAAATGGTGACAAAGGTTTTGATAATAAACACATGTAAAAATATTTGGCACTAGCACACGTGCCTCATCAGCGCCCTTGTGTCCAAGGGCTGCGAGGCAAGTGCTTTTAAATGTAATCACAGCAGCAGCAACCTCTCTTGAGGGGTCACGCTACGCAATGCCTGGGTATAAAACATGGTAAAAATCGACATCTCTTAAAAAAGCTAACAATGATTTATGGGTGAAAAGTGGTTCCCTACCGACAAACATTGCAGGGTGTAAAGGTATATGTTGTCGGTAGGGTAATGGAAAGTGTTGTCTTCTTAGAGTGTCTAACTCTTTACATTGTAATAAAACATGAAGAACTGTCAATGCCTCACCACATTTATCACACAATGGTAGATCACCACCGGACAAAAGATGTGTGTGTGTCGTGTATGTGTGTCCTATCCTGAGTCTTGTTAGTGTTACCTCTGTTAGACGTGATTTTGATACTGGTGGGCAATGGCCAAGGTGTGGCTTGATAACGTGTAGTTTGTTTTGTGTGTGTTTATCCCACTTGCTCTGCCAGTAGTCCCTGAGCTTTCGTTTCAGAGACGGCTTCAGATCAGGGACCGGGATTGATATGGGTGTAGGGGCAGTGGTTTTGTGGACGGATGCAGCGAGCTGATTCGCCCTCACGTTGCCTTGGGTCTCACGGTGTCCTGGCACCCAGCACACTACAACATGTTGGTTGAGTGTGTAGAGTGTGCATAAAATGGAGTAAAGTGAGATGAGGACCGGGTTTTTTGTTTTTCAAAACTGTGCAGCGCCGTTACCACACTGAGGGAGTCTGTATAAGTTACTGCTTTTTGTATTTGTAAATGTTTGATGTGTTTAGCTGCCACAAGTATCGCGTAAGCTTCTGCTGTGAAGATAATTGTGCCTGGATGTAGAGGGCCAGCATCCGAAAAGGAAGGGCCAACAGCAGCGTAGGACACAGAGGAGTTGGTCTTAGAGGCATCTGTAAAGAACTCAGGACGTGTGTATTTGTGTTGAAGTTCCAGGAAGTATGTTCGAATATGGGCAATAGGCGCATGTTTAGTAACTTACACGAAAGACACATCGCAATTTATAGTCTGCCACTGCCACGGTGGAAGGTATGCTACAGGAGCCATTAAATTGTGTTCGAGTGACACTCCAGTGTCCTCAGCTACACCCTTCAGGCGAACTGAGAAGGGCTGCCTCATTGAAGGCCTGTTTTGAAACAGAATGGAGCTCGACAAATCATTAATAGTAGAGTATGAGGGGTGCCTCTTGTCTGCTTTCACCTTAAGGAAATAAACGAAGGACATGTAAGTTCTTTGCAGATGACTCAACGTAAAGGCTTTCTACGGGGCTGGTGCGAAAAGCACCCGTAGAAAGGCGGATGCCCAAATGGTGCACGGGATCCAGCATCTTCAAAGCACTTTGAGTCGCAGACTGATAAACAATAGCCCCATAATCTAAGCGGGTGCGAATGATGCTTCTATACAGACTCATGAGGCATTTCCTGTCACTACCCCAAGTAGTACGCGACAACACTTTTATAACATTCATGGCTTTTAAACATTTTGTTTTTAAATACTTTATGTGTGGTACGAAGGTCAACTTGTTGTCCAAGATTAAGCCTAGGAATTTATGCTCCGCATTCACAGACAGACGTTGGCCGTTCAGTTCAATGTCGGGTTCTGAGTGCATGCCTCTCTTTCGGGAGAACAAGACACACGCGCTTTTTCCTGGGTTCAGCCGGAATCCGTTTTCCTCTGCCCATTTGGAGACCTTGTTTAAACCTAACTGAACCTGCCGCTCACACATTGCCAAGTTGCATGACTTCAAGCCAAGCTGGACGTCATCGACATATGTGGAATAGAACAAGTTGCGGGCGATGGACTGGTGCAAGGAATTCATTTTAATAATGAAAAGTGTACAACTAAGTACACCACCTTGCGGTACTCCCGTTTCTTGCCATATGTTTGCGAGAGAATACTGCCCACACGGACGCGGAATTTCCGATTGGACAAGTAACTCTCGATTATGGAAATCATTCTACCGCGCACACCTAGGTGAGACAAGTCCATTAATATGCCAAAACGCCATGTTGTGTCTTAGGCCTTATCGAGAAACACTGAGAGGAAGTATTGTTTGTGAACGAAAGAGTCTCGGATCTGTGCCTCGATACGCACCAGACGGTCGGTGGTGGATCTACCCTCCGAAACCCACACTGAAATTGGTCGAGCAGATTGTGTGTTTAAAAAGGAAATGTAAAAGTCGGCGGTTTATCATTTTTTCAAAAAGTTTACAAAGGCAGCTGGTTAGTGCAATGGGCCTATAACTTAAAACTGAGGAAGGGTCCTTGCCCTGTTTCAAAATAGGGATAACAATAGCCTCTTTCCAGGAAGCAGGGATGGTGCCTGAAAGCCAGATAGCATTGTATAGAGAGAGTAAAGTTTTTCGCGTTTTGAGCGGCAGGTTTTTCAACATTTCATATGTGACACGGTCGTAGCCTGGAGCGGAATTATCGCAAGAGTTTCGTGATGTTTGTAGCTCAGCTAAGTTGAAATGTTGGTTGTATTCCTCGTAATTTGTGCACTTGGATTCTAGTTTCTGCTTTTCCATCTTTGCTTTGTGTCTTTGGAAAGCTTCAGTGTAGTGTGACAAGCTAGACACCTGCTCGTAGTGTGCACCGAGCAAGTTCGCTTGATCTTCTAGGCTATCACCCTGTGTGTTTACGAGTGGGAGTGAGTGTACTTGTCTACCTGCTACTCTACGAACCATGTTCCAGACTTTAGCCTCTTGTGTATATGAATTTATCCCTGATAAAAACTTGTGCCAGCTTTCTTGTCTGGCCTGCCGACGCGTTCTCCTGCCTCGATATTTTATTTTCTTAAAGCTCTCACGGTTTTCCGCTGTCGGTGAGTTCCGCAGCAACCTCCATGCCCTGTTTTGTTCCTTTCGTGCATTCTGACACTCAGTGTTCCACCACGGAACGTGTCGTTTGCCGGGCAGTCCAGATGTTTGTGGAATGCCCTTGGTTGCTGCGTCAGTAAGAAAAGCCGTGAAGTACTGCACAGCTTCATTTATGCCTAACCCGCATATGTCAGTCCAATTCAGGTGAGTAAGCTTTTGAAATTGTTCCCAGTTGGCTTTGTTTACCAGCCATTTGGGAACATGTGGTGGACATTCATTTATTATTGGTGTACTCAAAACTAAAGGCAAATGGTCACTTCCGTATGGATTATTTATGACTTTCCAATGAAGTAATGGTACAAGTGAAGGAGATGCGATACTGAGGTCTATGGAAGAGTAAGTTTTGTTGGCAAGGTTATAGTATGCTGCGTCTTTCCTATTCAACAGACACGCACCTGATGAAATGAGGAATTGTTCAATGAGACGACCTCGTGCATCACAGCGAGAGTCACCCCACAGACCATTATGTGCGTTCAGGTCCCCAAGGACCAGATAAGGTTCAGGTAGTTCGTCTATTAAAGACTGGAATTGAAGTTTTTCGAGACGGTGGTGCGGAGGTATGTACAAAGAGCAGACAGTGACAAGTTTGTTTAGAATAACTGCTCGGACAGCCACCGCCTCGAGGGAAGTTTGAAGGGGTAATTGTGTGCATGCTATACCTTGACTTACTATAACCGCTACACCACCGGATGGTAGCATGGCATCATCTCTATCCTTTCGGAAGATTATGTAGTTACGTAAAACGTTTGTGTTAGTTCGTTTTAAGTGTGTCTCTTGTACACACAGCACTCTTGGATTGTGTTCATGGAGGAGTTCTTGTAAGTCATCGAGGTTTCGAAGAAGGCCTCGGATTTTCCACTGTAATATTTCTGTCTGCACATTTAAACAAGAGAGTCTGCTGTGTGTACAAAGAGTATCCTGTGTTGGAGTGAGCTTGTTAATTCAGGTGGCAGGACGGTTGTCCGGCCCCGTGATTGGTTTTGTATTTTTCTTGGCACGCTCCAAGGAGGCGCCCCGCTCTTTTGGTACCAAGGGTACCGTTGTATCCATTGCCTCCTCAGAGGCACTGGGTGCCCGCACATGCGAGCTCGTGGTTCGGATTTTAGGCCTCGCCTGGTGAGGGGAGGCCTTGAGACCAGAGGACCCTGGAGTCTCCGGCCTCAATTCGCTAGGAGGCGGAGTAGACTGAACTACTGCCGCCTTGGGGCAGGTGCCACAGCCGTCGGCTCGCTCTGCGCTGGCCGAAGGAGTGGCGAGGGCTGGTGCGGCGTTGCCCCCTGACGCGCCGCATCAGCATATGTAGCGCCATAAAATGGCGACACTCTTCGTCTTGCTTCCTTGAATGTGATATTTTCTTTAATTTTCAATGTGATGATTTCCTTTTCTTTTTCCAAAATGAGCAAGACCGTGAATATGCGGCATGATTTCCACCACAGTTCACACAGTGTGATGGTTCTTCACAATTGTCAGAATTGTGGCCTGACACTCCACATTGTGCACAAGTTTGGTGACCACGACAGCTTTGTGAGCCGTGGCCATACTTCTGGCATTTAAAACAACGACGTGGGTTAGGTATGTATGGTCTGATCGACGTCTTTGTGTAGCCTGTTTGAGTACTTTCTGGGAGATTACAGGAAGCAAACGTGAGTATTAGGTGTTTTGTTGGTGTTGCCTTGTTGTCTCTTCTAATGGTGATCCTTTGTACATTGGTCACATTCTGACTCTTCCACCCCTCCAGAAGTTCCTCTTCAGTCAAGCTGAGCAACTCAGCATCAGATACTACTCCACGGGTCGTGTTCATGGATCTGTGTGGCGTTACAGTGATGGGAGTGTCACCAAAAGTTGAAAGATTCTGTAGCTTTTCAAACTGTTCTTTTCCTCGAACTTCAAGGAGGAGGTCTCCGCTGGCCATTTTGGTAACTTTGTACCCGGCTCCAAGAGTTTCTGTGAGACATCTGGCTACTACAAAGGGGGATACAGTTCTGGCTTGCTTGCTGCTTATCTCACTATGTATAACATGAAAATGGGGGAAGTTTTCACTTGATCGGTTCAAAAAGCCTAAGTCTTCGGTGCGTACACGCTTTAAGGCGGTACGATCACTTAATAAGTGAAATGCTCTATGCATGCCAGTTTAATTTTCTTCAGAAGCGTTTGCGGCCACCCACCACGGAGCCCAACGAGGGGACGCTACATGTTTGTGGATGCTAAAACCTGCAGACGCCAGCCGTACAACGCAACTATAACCCAATGCGCCTAGACCAAGGTAGGCTATTTGCACAGGGTTAACCCTAGCCGCCAGGAAGTTTGGAAGTAAACGGAAGAGAGTAGAAGACAGGACAGATAAATAGTAAGAGATAAAGACGAAGATGTAGTGACAGAGAGATAGGAAAAGGCGACTGCCGATTTCCCCTGGGTGGTTCAGCCCAGGGGTGCCGTCTACGTGAAGCCGGGGCCAAAGGGGTGTGTTGCCTCGGCCGGGGGGCCTTAAAGGTCCAATCACCCAGCGTCAGCTCAACCCCCAGGATCCCCTTTTCCCCAGACACGGCAAAGCCACGCACAGCTAGGCGTGGGAGAGAGCCGAAACTCCCCCGTTAGCTGGGGTCCGTGGTGTCGCTACACACCAAACGCCTACTTGCGCAGGCGCCCCTGCGGGGGCCAAAAAAAAACACCTAATATCATCATCATCATCGCCCTAAAGGAGCACTTGTTGGGCGCTTATCACGTCGGCACTCGTTACAGCTAGACACGTATTCTTCCGTCGTCTGGCGTATTTTGGGCCGGTAGAATCTTTCTTGAAGACGGCAAAGAGTTTTCGCTGTACCTAGATGACCGGATGTTGGGTCATCATGCATAGCCTGCAAGACATAAACGCGAAGACTTTTCGGAACCACCAGAAGATATCGTGAGCCGGTGTTGGTGTAGTTCTTTTTGTAAACTAGCCCGTCTCGGATGCAGAAGCGCGTAGGCGATGATTTTGGTTTGGTAGCAAGAAGCTGTTATATGGTGCTGTCCCTTTGTTGATCATCCTTAAAGGTCTTGTTATCGGGAAATTGTTGGTCGAGTGATGCAATGTAGGTATCGAAGGTGTCCGCGTCACATTCCGTCGTTGGAAGCGGTAGTCGCGAAAGACAATCTGTGTCAGCGTGACGTTGGCCGCTTTTATAGGAAACCGTGAAGCCATATTCCTGTAGACGAAGTGCCCAGCGCGCCAGCCGACGAGATGGGTCACGCAGATTGACCAACCAGCAGAGAGAATGATAGTCTGTCACGACGGTAAAGGTAGGTAAAGGCGCTGCACTGCGAAGAGAAGACTACATATATATATATATATATATAAATATATATATATATATATATATATATATATATATATATATAATACATAATCGCTTATAAATACGATTAACATGGGATAATAAAGACTGGCGACCTATATCAGTGATTAGACGATTCATAGCGTGAAATGTTCATGACGGTACAGTTAGATATCATGAAAAAACATAAAAATGTAAATACATATATAAAAATGTCGAACACCAAAGAACAGAAATTACTTCTTTGTGCCCACAGCATACCGCTGTAAGAATCGGATATAGCTAATGATAAAACAACAATAAAACATGGATATCAAAATATTAAAAAAACGGCGTAATATTACAGCCAGATTGCGCGTCATTTGCACAGCTCAGTCTTTGTGATATGAATAAGATGAGTAGTTGATGCTTTTATTGCGCGTGCGCGTTAAAATAAAGTCTCGCATGCACATTCGTGATAGCGGCGGCGATTAATAAACTCAAGTGACTGTAAAAACTGGATACACAAATATACACAATAACAGAAGCATTAGAGATGGTATCCAACAAGCTTAACCGATCACGCTACGGGCCATGGGTTAAGGTTGATAATGCTTGGTGGGCACACTAGAAAGCGTGCCTGTACTTTTGTTTATGCCTGATGACACGATGTTGAATTTGTAGATGAGGTACGATTCACGGATTTCTCGATCGTGGTGAGAATGAAAGCCTGATTCAAGTATAGTGACCCTAATTTTTTGAACGAGTGCCCTGGTAAGCGAATGTGTTTTGAGAGCGGGAGGTTAGGTTGCGTATTGGTATGCGATTTATGGTTGTTGAAGCGTATTCAGAACGATGTTTCTGTATGGCCAATATACTGTTCTTAGTAGACGGCGCACTCGAGCATGTATATGACGTTAAAGCTATCGCAATTAAAGGGGCCGTGAATTTTAAAGGTGAAGTTAGACGACGTACTAACGGCTTCCTGGGTGGTTTGCATATGTAGGCAAACCTTGCAGCGTGGTTTGTTGCAAGGTGCACAGCCAGATGTTGTGGGTTCGTTCAATTTTGACGATGTTAGCATATCGTGGAGATTCTTAGAGCGCCGGTAGACTACGCGAGTTGGTTCAGAAAATATATTGTTACAATTGACTGTGTTTATTTAAAGATGAGGTGAAATGGCGTTGTGAAAGAGCAGCGTACTTCTGAGACAGGCCTAGAACGCTTCTACCCAATCACACAGTCCAGGCACCGCTCCACTACTCTTCTTCTTCTTCTGCACCCCGTAGGCTCGCGCATCTTCGTTTCATTTTTCCCGGCGGCAGACGAAGCTCGCTGAGCGAGTTAAATAGGCCTATGATGGTACTGTTTGAGGCGGGCTACGTGAACAATTTGCGTAGTGCGCGAACGCCGGTTATTGGCTGTGACTCGGGCAACAACGTAATTCACGTCACTGAGACAAGTGACTATCACGAATGGGCCGGAATAGTTTGCTAGAAACTTCCGGTACAATCCTTTTCTACGAACAGGAGCTCACAGCCACACGTAGTCACCAGGAGAAAACTCTACGGGGATATGCTTGGCATCGTAGCGACTCTTGCTGTGTTCTTGCGAAGACAATGTTCGAAGGCGCGCTAGTTGACATGCTTCATCAGCGCGACACAACGTCTGAGCGATAGACAGATCTTTCTGATGCGAGAAAGGTAATAGTGTGTCCAGAAAACTCTGTGGATTCCGTGCGTAAAGCAGAAAGAAGGGCGAATGTCCAGTAACTTCATGCTTGGCGGTGTTATATGCGTAAGTAACAAACGGTAAGACGGCGTCCTAGTTCCTGTAGTCAGCATCAACGTACATCGATAGCATATTCGTGAGAGTTCAATTTGTTCTCTCAGTGGGACCGTTAGTTTGCGGATGGTAAGGGGTGGAGTGGCGATAAGAGGAGCCACAGAGGCGCAAAATTTCTTCAACCACATCGGCGATAAATTGTCGTCCACGGTCACTGATGACAACCCGTGGAGCACCGTGACGCAGAATGACCCGTTGTAACAGAAAAGAAGAAACAGCGGCTTCTGTGGCCGATGTCAGTGCGTCCGTTTCCGTATAACGCGTTAAATAATCCACGCACACTATAACATATCGGTGTCCCGATGGGGTCTTAGGAGGGGGTCCGAGCAAGTCGATGCTGGCTTTTTCAAAAGGGGATGTTGGTGGAGAGATGGGCTGCAAATAACCTGCCGGGGCAGTGGTGGATCACTTGTGGCGCTGACATAGAGTGCAGCTGGCGACGTACTGTTTTGTCGTCTTCCACATTTTCGGCCAGTAGAACCTCTCACGTAGTCGATGTAGCGTACGTGTGAAACCGAGATGACCGGATATTATGCCATGAAGCACAGTACGAAGGACGACCTGGCGCAGGCTTTCCGGCACCACTAGAAGCAATAGGAGGCCATCGGCTGAATGGTTTCTTTTATACAGCAAGCCATTTGAAATTTTAAAGTGCTTGTCGACGGAGGTATGTGCAGCTTCGAGCAAGGGTTTCAGAGTAGGGTCGCGCTGCTGCTCACGTTTGAAGCTGCTGGTATCTGGGAAGTCGGACGAGACAAACTAAATAGTCATCAATGTCATCGTCATCGGCATTGGTGTGTACTGAAGGAAGGCGGGATAAGCAGTCGGCATCTGTGTGACATCGTCCGCTCTTATAGGTAACAGAAAAGCTGTACTCTTGGAGACGCAACGCCCAACGAGCCAGCCGGCTAGACGGGTCACGAAGTCCCACAAGCCAGCATAGTGAGAGGTGATCGGTCACTATTGTGAACTCGCGGCCATGTATATACGGTCGGAACTTCTGAATGGCGAAGACGACTGCTAAGTATCGAGCTTGGTGACGGTGTAGTTCGTCTCTGCTCGGGTCAGTGCCCGACTGGCATATGCTACGACGTGCTGACGGCTGTTGTAAAGTTGGGCCAGCACAGCACCAACACCTAGCCCACTAGCATCAGTATAAAGTTCATTGAAAGCATCAGGACCAAAATGCTTTAGGATGGGTCCTGAAGTCAATAAAAACTTCAGCTGTTGAAATGCAGCCTCATATTCATCATCCCACAAGTACGGTGTGTCTTTATGAAGAAGGGACGTCAGTGGGGAGGCAAGTTGTGCGAAGTTCTTAATAAATCGGCGGAAATATGAGCACAGACCCAGAAAACTTCGCAGGTCCTTCACTGTTCATGGGGGTTCAAAGTTGCCAGCCACTGCAGTCTTCTGTGGGTCTGGTCGCACGCCTTCTTTATCCACGAGAAAGCCTAGTACGAGGGCTTGACGTTCTCCAAAATGACACTTCTTTGAGTTCAAAACAAGGCCAGCTTCGCGTAAGCATTCAAACACAAGCGACAAGCGACAAGCGGCACAAGCGACAAGCGGCGGTTATGCTCTTGAAAAGTCTTGCCGTAGATAATCACGTCTTCTAAATAGCACATGCAAATTTCCCATTTTAGTCCACGGAGTACTGTATTCATAAATCTCTCGAATGTCACTGGAGCATTGCACAAACAAAAGGGCATAACAATAAACTCAAAGAGACCGTCTGGTGTTACGAAGGCCGTCTTCTATCTATCTGAGGGATGCATAGGAATTTGCCAATAACCAGAACGCAAGTCAACAGAAGAAAAATAGGAGGCAGAATGCAGGCAGTCCACGGCGTCATCTATACGTGGCAAAAAGAAGACGTCCTCTTTTGTGATGGCATTTAGGCGACGATAGTCTACGCAGAATCTCCATGAATTATCCTTTTTCCTCACTAGAATGACAGGAGCTGCCCATGGACTACGCGATTCTTGTATGACGTCATGCTTTAGCATGTCTCAACTTGCTCAGCGACGACTTTCCTTTCGGAAGGCGATACACGATAGGGCTTCTGGCATATTGGTGGTACTTGGCCTGTATAGATGCGGTGTTGCGTACGTGAAGACGGTGGCGTAACGGTAGACGTCTCGGCTTGGGCAAAGTCAAAGACTGAGGCATAGCGTGCGATCACCTCCTGCAGCAGGGACCGTTCAGTTGATGGAAGTGACTTGTTAATCATACGGTCCATGCTGGCAGAATAGTGGGGGTACGAGTTGGCGTGGGGTTTCTTTACATCCACCGACAGTTGAAGTGACCGTATTGTAAGAGTACTTTGCTCTTAAAAGCTTGCCAATTTAAGTCCTGCAGGCAGACATATGGGCTGCCCGGAAATGTTCACAGTCCACAAATCGGCACAACCATCGACGGGGAGCACGAGGCAACGAGGCACAATAACGTTTTTCTTAAGTGAGTTACTGAAGTTCGGCTCGGCTAAACCGTAGTAAGAACCCGCACAAGAACGCGAAGAGTTTACACGCACAAACACTGCGGTATGCGGGGCCAAGCAGACGTCTTCAGACACGGAAAACACTACCAAGCAGTCATCAACGGTATCTTTTGTGAATGGAGACGGCAATATGGGATGAAAAATAATCCCACCACTACCACAATCTAGAGTTGCACCACATTCCCACAAAAAAAATCTATACCTAGAATGACGTCGTGGGTCGCTCGTGCAAGCACCGTTAGTTCAGCTCGAAACGTTTGATTTCCTACAGAAAGTAAAAAAGAACGAACTCCAACCGGGCTCACCGTTTCTCCCCCTACGCCGCGGAACGTAGCACTCTGATTCCAAGCAAACATTACTTTCGTCCGAAGGCGATTTTTAAAAGACATGCTCATTATGGAAACGGCAGCACCCGTATTAACTAGTGCAACAGTAC
The DNA here is from genome assembly GCF_043290135.1 of Rhipicephalus microplus. Lineage (NCBI taxonomy): Eukaryota > Metazoa > Arthropoda > Arachnida > Ixodida > Ixodidae > Rhipicephalus > Rhipicephalus microplus. Next base: position 180,778,531 of record NC_134702.1, read on the forward strand.
TCACATTGTCTACAAAAACACTCAGTTTGTTTTCAACCATTACAACACAAGGGGGTCTTGCGGAAGATGATTTTGCGGCCTCGCCCCCATTGGTCGCACCAGTTAGTTTCCCAGTGGTGGTGGCGTCCCCGAGCGGCGGCGTGGAGACGGGGATCGCTGTTGGCGTGCGGGTGGTGGGGCAACGCTGCGGTCGGAGCAAGGCGAGTCAGCACGTGCTGCGTGTTGATGTTGGAAAGAGCCCTGAAATTGTCGAGACTCGCCAGCAGGTACATAGGGCGTGTACACGTTGAATCGTGGAGCTCACTGCTGGCGACGGTAGCAGTACCTAGTGATGTGTCCAGGTGTTACCGTTTGTTACTTACGCGTATAACACCGCCAAGCATGAAGTTACTGGACATTCGCCCTTCTTTCTGCTTTACGCACGGAATCCACAGAGTTTTCTGGACACCCTATTACCTTTCTCGCATCAGAAAGGTCTGTCCATCGCTCAGACGTTGTGTCGCGCTGAAGAAGCACGTCAACTAGCGCGCCTTCGAACATTGTCTTCGCAAGAACACAGCAAGAGTCGCTACGATGCCAAGCATATCCCCGTAGAGTTTTCTCCTGGTGACTACGTGTGGCTGTGAACTCCTGTTCGTAGAAAAGGATTGTACCGGAAGTTTCTAGCAAACTATTCCGGCCCATTCGTGATAGTCACTTGTCTCAGTGACGTGAATTACGTTGTCGCCCGAGTCACAGCCAATAACCGGCGTTCGCGCACTACCAAATTGTTCACGTAGCCCGCAGTTGTAGCAAGTACGGGTGTCGCGTCTAGTCGTCCCCGGCGAAGTAGACCTCGTCGTCTGATAAAAGCCGGGCGATGGTGGCCGAGGAGTAAATCGCTGTGATGCAGCTTGCCTGCGTTCCTGGTTTTCGAGTGGTCGTTCACTCCATTGTTTGAACCGATCGGTGTAATTCGGGCGAGGTTCAAAGTAGCTCTGTCGCATCCGAGGTACCAGTGGTTCACGGGGCCGTTGGTCGAATGAGCAATGATGGCAGACACCAGCGGTGTCCACAGCTTGCAGTTGAGTAAGTTCTTCCTTAACCACTCGTCTTATAAGAGAAGAGATGTCCTGCAATGGAAGGTTGACACTTGCAATCGTGGGCACATTCTCAAGACGCCCAAATTTCGGTAGGACTCTCCTCCTCTTTAGCGCTTCAAACGCTCGGCAGTGTCTCCTTAGGTCGGAAGGTGTGTGTAAGTCTTTCTTAGTGATAAGAAAATTGTACACGTCTTCCGCGATTCCCTTGAGCAGATGACTTACCTTATCTTCGTCACACATGGTCGCACTCAAGATTCCGCAAAGCTTCAAGACGGCCTCGATGCAGGTGGTGCATGTTTCGCCAGGTAACTGAGCTCTGCATGAAAGCGTTTGCTCCGCCTGCTTGACCTTAGCTGTTGAATCACCAAAACATCTCTTCAGCTCGTCCACGAAAATGTCCCATGCGGTCAATGCACTCTCATGGTTGTCGAACCAAAGAGACGCGGTGCTGACGAGAAAAAACACCACGTTCTCGAGCTGCTTAGCAGCGCTCCAGCGGTTGCTGCGACTCACTCTTTGGTAGTGCTTGAGCCAGTCGTCAACATCGTCATCCGGCTGCCCTGAAAAGGTCCTCGGCTGACGTTACGGCATGCCGCAGCGATCTTGTCCTGGCGGGTGAGCGTGTTGCTCATCATCAACGAGGTTGTTCTGGCCTGCTCTCGCGTCCTCCATGTCTGGTAGCTGTGGTGGCAAGCCTGCCAAGCGTCTGCTCCGTCACAAAATCGGTAGAGCTGGGTCGTCCAGGTCGATCTACCCCGCACCTCCCCCAAACTGTTACGAGTGACTGTGTTTATTTAAAGATAAGGTGAAATAGCGTTGTGAAAGAGCAGCGTATTTCTCAGACAGGCCTAGAACGCTTCTACCCAACCACACAGTCCAGGCGCTGCTCCACTACTCTTCTTCTTCTTCCGCACCCCGTAGGCTCGCGCATCTTCGTTTCAATATTTTTGAGATTCTCACTTTGGATAAGGATGTTGTGGTGGCGTTTGAGTATAGAAAGAACCTTTGGCACTGATGCCGAGTAAGTTAATACGAGATTAGTGCCAGCACGTTGTTCTGGCAAACTGTTTGCGCTAAGAATGTCGGCTCTATTTAATTAGGCTGCTCGGTCTATAGCGTCATCGACCAAGTCTGCGGGATACCGTCGTTTAATGAGAGCGCTTTTAAGTTGCTCGAAGTTATATAGGAAGTCTTCGCGATCGGAACACAATCGCTTAAAACGGTGAGTCTCACTATAAGGAATACTTGTCTTACAATGTCGCACGTGACTGCTCTGAAAATGTCTGAAAATGGAGAAGCTGGTTTCTATCAGTAGGCTTGCGGTATAATTTTGTGATCACTTTTCCTTCAGAAAGCGCGACGGTGACATCCAGAAAGTTAACAGAATTTGTTGAATAGCTGTGCGAAAGCTTGATTGATGGAAGGAAATTATTGAATCTATGTATAAATTTTAAGAGCGCGTCCTCCCCATGTGTCCAAATTAAGAATATATCATTTTTAAACCATCTATAAAACAAAGGCTGTAGGTCAGTGCTGGACAGATAATTGTTCTCTAGAATGCCCATGAAAATGTTAGCATAAGTAGGGCCTATTCAGGTTCCCATTGACGTGCCACTGATGTGAACGTAATGACAATTATTAAATTCAAAGTTAGTGCGTTCAAGGATAAGCTTCAATAGCAATTGTAGGGCTTCTTTATCGATTGGTTTATCGAGGCAAGAATCCTCGTATGCATTAAGTACTGCAGCAATTCCATCGGCATGCGGTGTGTTAGTATAGAGTGAAGCGACATCCAGTGCTAGAAGTATTGCATTCTGGGGATTGTTAAGACCTAATATGTCTTGAAGAAAAGTATTGGTGTCCTTGACGAATGATGGAAATGTCTCGGGAATATGTATAATAACGGAATCAACATAGCGCGACAAGTTCTCGGTTGTAGTGCTTATACCGGAGATGATTGGGCGGCCCGGATTACCTTGTTTATGAATCTTCGGGAGTATGTAAAATCTTCCGGCTACAGGGCTGAGCGGAATAAGTGACCGAACAATTATTTCCTCTAGTTTTTTTATCTCTTGCTAGAGTCTTTAGTTTATCTTGCAAGGTGGACTTAAAACTATCTGTTGCGTTGGTTGGGAGGGCTCTATAAAAACTGTCGTCGGAGAGTTGTCGGGTAGCTTCCGCTATGTAATCCTTCCTATCAAGAATGACGATTGCTCCTCCCTTATCGGCAGGTTTGATGACAACGTCAGGGTTATTGGATAGTTCTTCGAGCGCTGCCTTTTCCTCCTTTGTTAAATTTTGTCGGTAATGAACACGGGTCTTGTACGCCTCAAGGACGTCGTAATGTACAGCCCTGATGTAAATATCAAGGCATTGATTACGTTGTGGTGGTGGTGTCCACCTCTTGTGCGAAGGTACTGGTATTGTATTGTTATTAGCATTTTCACGGTCATAAGTGTATTCTCTAAGGCGCATGTTACGTGCAAAGTTATCCAAATCTTTTAAAAGCTGGAATTCACTAAATCCACCTGAGGCTGGGCAAAAAGTAAGACCTTTCGACAATGCAGCTAATTGAGCACAAGAGAGAGCGATAGCCGATAGGTTTACGACATAATCGCTGAGTTCAGTGGGCATGCTTCTGACCGATGATTTAACAGGAGCATTATTCGTATTAGCGGTATATACAGACGGTTCTATGCCGTCGCGAATGAATTTATTGCATTTAAGCGTACTTAAGTTATTCTTTTTCTTATGTTTATAGGCTTCTAAGGATTCCGACTCACGAGACCCTAACTGAGCAGTAAGGCAGGCTTCTTCGCTATGGAGTCTAAGCGCACGGGATTTGTAGTGATCAATAACTATACGTAGTGGTTCTAGTGAAGCGTCACTCAATACTTGTTGCCACTTGGCTTTGTGCAAAGAAGATAGATCACAAGTGGCTGGTTGCAATCTTAGCTGTAAACCTTTAGGAACTTTAGAAGCACTCAAGTATGCCGACAATATAGTGACATGCAGCTCTGAACGAATGCTTCTCTCGACAATCTTCCTAGATTTCAGAAATGTCCTAGAAGGCGCATGCATAACAGATTTACCAGGAACTGGCAGTCATTTGGTAGCGTTGTCGCGAGTGGGATTCTTCCGGGAAGGGTAGCGGCGGCCCAAGGACGGAGTAGTCTGTGCAGTTTCCTCACTCAAGATCTGGCGGCTCAGAACTAAACAGTTGATTTAGGCGTCTGGGCAGGGTTGAGGGTAGCACACCCTTGGAGAAGTCTGCGTAGCACCATGTGAAGGGTAACACGACGCGAATTCACTGTACAGTGACACTTTGTTGTTGCGCTTGCATCAAAGTTCACGAACGTGGCTGGCGATGAGAGTGACACCTTCAAAACCTGTATGAAGACCGTCGGCAGCCCGTACGCGCGCTGGGGGCAGGTGGTGGGCGCCATGGTCCAGGAAAAAAAACTTTTCTTGAGTGATTGCAGAATCCACGTAGCAGTCGGTTGAAGTAACTTGCTTCCCTGTTGCAACGTCGGACGAACGAGAGGTTGCAGTTACCGCAGCGACGGTTGGTGCAACGAGGAAGGACGAGTGTTGCATAAATTCTGGATATGTTCAGCATAGTATTCATAACAAAATCAAACACGGAGCGATACTTGTCGAACGCAGCTTCTGCGGTTCCTATTGCCACATGATTAGTTCCAACGAGGAGCATGAGGGTATTGGCTGTTTCTGGCACAAAGTTGAGTGACCGAACATCATCAATCCTTGCGCCAATTAGCGAAATAAAAGCTGGCGTACCGAGAGAAGTAGGATCGAAGTATTGGTGCAAGTACTTTGAGCGGGAGTCACCGATGGCGACTGTGGAAGTTTTGGTCCTTGGAAACCTCAGGCTGATATGCTTTAACGGCGTCGTTGCGGGGGCCATTGCGGAAAAACAGTTGCAGCAAGGAAGTAACGCTAGTCCCGGTAGAATAAGGGGAAATAGAGTACGACGCACGTTGGTTTTGCACGGTATATAAATATATATATATATATAAATATATATATATATATATATATATATATATATATATATATATATATATATATATATATATGTGTGTGTGTGTGTGTGTGTGTGTGTGTGTGTGTGTGTGTGTGTGTGTATGCATGTATGTATTTACTGGTCTGTTATAGTATCCACAGCGCCCAAAGCCATCACGTCACCCATGATGGTCCTGCGCAGAGCATAGACAGAGGGTGGCATGCAAAGCCCTCCCCCCTTGTCTCTCCCTGAGGTTGTTTTTGTCATTGCATACAAAGCGAAAAATGACACCCATTTCATGGGAGTACTTCTCTCAGACATCAAAAAGGTGTCCCCCACCTCCCCGAAAAAGATGCCTGCCAACGCCGGTGCTCAAGCGTCGAAGCCATCTACAACATTAACATAGGGTACACAGCTGTCTTGCATCAAATGTAGTTGCATGTAATGTCCTTGATTTGAACTGTCATTCTCGCAGAGACATCTTAAACACTGAAACTAAATATAAAAAACAATAAACCACGAAACAAATACCAATACAGAATAGTCGCTTTCCACATAATAATTATGGTATGAAGCCTAGTAGGTGAAAGAAAATATTTTATAACGACAGCAATAGAAATTTATTATGAACAGTTTCCTCGCGCAACGACCAACCAGATTAGCACGTTCAATGTTCTATATAGTGTTCTCATTGTGCAAAGTAATTTATTTTTTCATTGTAAAGTTCTGTTGCATTTTTCAGGAACGCCTTTAAATATAAGAGCATGAATGGCGATTCAAGCTCTCTTGCTGTGAAAATAGAAAGACAACTAGTTTAGCACCTCACTAACACTGACGAAACCACAACTAGCACAAAAATCGTGTTCCCATAGCGCAAAAGACCTATGCGGGCATTGAAAACAGAAATGCTTTCGCAGGCCACTGTGGGTCTGAAGGCGTTCTGCTGAAGCAGCTATCATTTCTGCCCGCAGACCGTGTTTGGATCAAGAGACAGTGTATTCGCGAAAGTAGACCAAGGTGACGATTCCCCGAAGTCCGCGAGCTGCACGCGACGAAGGTGTACATAGGAAAGTGAGTCACGTGACGGCCACCCCTTGCGGCGAATATAATTATGAAAGGACAACAAGGTGGAATGCCCCAGAGATTGCGGGAGTGTACGTCGAGAAGTCTGTCCTCGAGGCTGTTCAGTCGCGAGCATAGAATTACGCTCGGGCTTCCGCGGACACAAAAAATAATAAAGAAAGGCGGTGCGATGGTTTGAGAGAAGGAATTGCTGCGAACCGTGGACAAGAGGACGCAAAGCGGAACATTCGGCTTTGCGTGTGTGGAGCAGATCGATTTAGGCAATTATTTTGATTTCTCGCATTATGTCTTGATTTAATGTAAGAATGAGTATGCGATTATTATGCATTGTTGTCAGTGACGTCTAATCAGTGTGACTTGCTGCGAGACTACATGTTGAGATGCGCACTTTCATTTTGTTTCTGTTCCAGTGCGACAGCTTTTTTCCGAATAAACGTGCTATCACTAGAGTGAGCACGCGTTGTGCCCCTCCAGGTGGCAGTTGCCAGCCTGCTCTCTCCCTCTTTCCTCTGTGTCCTTCTGTATCTGTGTATGCAAATCAAATAATAATAATTCAAATAATAATCACTCTGTGCAGGCAATGCCTAATTTTACTGGAACCTTTTGGAGCCTTTTCGAATGTTCTGCTCATAATGGGTCAACAAAGCGAACAGCTTAATAAGTTCTGCAACTACCGCGAACACAAGTGATAAACGTTGCAAATAGGATAACGTATATAAGAAAATGCTGAAGCGTTTCGTCGCCAGTAATAGGCTGTTGTTGATTTGCTTCGCTGTGCTGAGGTCTGCCCACTAAAGAGTTCTCTCTTTACCGTTTGGGCTGCTGTATGCACCACAGTGGCAATATTGCGGCATTACTCATCACAAGGAAGTTTAAGTATTTGAGCCGAAAGAAAATCTTAATTATTCGAAGGCGATTGTAATCTGCGAGGGGCACCGACAGCGGACAGCACTTGCAAAGTTACCGCGCTCATATATAACTGCTTTGCTTCCTTCTGTATCCTTTAGCGTATTAGTGCATACTCGACCACTGTTTGACCTCTTATTTAGTTTGATGGTAACCATCATTATGCTCTCATCGTTGCTGCTGACCATGTCTTCGTTGATGACCGTTTAGGTTTCTATTGTTACTCATAATGTATGTTCTATTTGGGTGATTCCACGAGAGATCGACACGGGTCCAAAAGTTGATATTTTACATTTTAATGAGTATTCTATATTTCGTGCACCTCTCACCAGGTAGCCAGAAAGTCAACTTCGTTTCATGATTAACGGCATAACTTACGAGAAAAATAATATCAAACTTCATCAACACGGAGGCACCAATTTCGTCACCTGTCATTTTCGAAAATTGCAGATGCTATAAAAAGACAAATATTTTTGTTTCAAGGAAGATATTTTTACCTGAAATGCATCTCTCACGAAGAATGAATTCATACGGTTTAAAGTTTGCAGACCTAAAGAAAATAGCTTTTAAAAATGTCAAATTTTGCGACAGTTTAAAATAAGTTATGTATTCCCCATTTTTATTCTCTGAAAGTAATGCAAGCAGCGTTTTCAAACTTGACACGTTTTAAAGATATAGTGTGTTCATTAGGTACATAAATTATTGCTGCCGTAGGGCAAATGTAAACTTTATATATTGCCTCAAAGTTCTCATATTGGCGAAAGTGTACTCCGCTGAAATTTGAATGATAAAAAACCCCGTCTTTGGTTTTTCTTAAAATCTCGTAAATAGACAACCGAAGTCCATCATACAGCAATATAGAAAAACATGTTGCATTATTTTGTTTTTAGCGACAATATTCGTGGTACAAATCAGAGCTTTTCGAGAATGCGCTGATAAGTTGAGAAATCTAGAAATCGGAACGAAAAAGCGGCAATGAGCTTCAAGTGCGAGAAACGTGACCGCATTTGGTGAAGAAAGGCTGTTTTAGAACTTTGACAAATACGTACCCATGAAGGCGCATTTATGCTCCTGATAACACCGCTCTAATGGAGGAAATCTTCGACACTGTAACTATGTTGCAACACATCTGTCTATATTTGCAGATAAACTCAAACATGAAAATGCTCCAACGCAAGTGCTGGGTCTCGCTAGAAAAAGCATATACGCTTGAAGTACCCTTACTGGTATTTTGGTGGTGACTGCGTGAAACAAGAGATGCGCTCAAAATGGCTGCATCTTTTGCAGATCACATTTAGCAATACGTGACGCTAAAAAAACACGACCACGATCAGTTCCCTCAGATGTGCTTAGCCAAACATGCGAAACGTGCCAAATATGCCTGGAACATATGGCAACGATTTCCACTCTTCTTAAACTGACGGAATGTTTCTAGCTCGTCTGCATTTGCACACAGCAGCTTGACATTCTTGAGCTTCGCGCTCATTTGCACCACCATTTGGGATGCTGACATAATCACAGCTGAGCTTGCCGCTCAGAGGTTGTAGAGCGTAGCCCGATGCTTTAGTAGGCCACCAACGCCGTCACGAGAGTTCTTGCCATGTCCTGTGGCCAAAAAAATCCACGTTGTTGATATATGATCTTTCTGACATAGCTCGAACAACTGGTACTTGTTTTTGAAGCGACCGCTGGCACCATCAGAAACATAAAAAACGTGCGTGTAAGGCTTAATTTGTTCCTTCATATAGTTGTTAATTACTTGTAGAGCAAAGAGCAAAACAGGCAGGTGCAGCATCACGGCATGTGTCAGCACTGATGACGGCAAAACTTTGAATTGATTGCTTTGTTGTGATGACACACGTGAATACAGACACCTGTCTTTTGTTCCAGTGATACGAATGTACCTCTTTCGGTAAAATGGCTGTCCAAGTTTCGGTGAAATCAAAGTGAAAAATGCAAGATTCTTTTTCTTGGTTCTCTTTTGCCTGGCGTATTGCTGATTCCTGAATGTATCTTATGTAATCATGGGTAATCCACTTCACGAACCATAGACTTAGCTCTCCCAGAAAAGCACTTGCCTGGGCTGTTTGTTTTACTACATCGCCATTTTCGTATACTGAATAGGCTACCTCAATATCTTCTGGGACTCCTAAACATGTGGCTGTCAGAGCCTCCTCCTTAGCACAACAGTCACAATGGCCTAAAAATAATCACTTGTAGGGGAGCTGCAAAGACATAGTGTTTCAAGAAGTCCGCCGTGTAGGCACCATCGGTGATGTGTTGTAGAGCAGAAACACCCTCCGTGGCATTAGCACAGTATATACAAAGGCACACTTCTTGGTGTGGTGCAAGAAGAACCCACTTCGGCCTCAGTGAATAAAACTTTGAGAGCCCAATAGACCTGTTCAAATCAGCTTCTCTAAAGAGACGGTAAGCCTCTCGCACCGAACGGGTCATAAAACTTTTCGAAACAATGTCATTTTTTCGTCATTGATAACAGATACGTCTTTTTTGTTGGGACTCTACCGAGAGCAGCTATACCCATCTTTGGAGTAGTAAGCCATAGCTGCCTGGACGTCCATTGGGTTCAGCCGTGTCCTTTTTAGCGCATTTGGTGCTAACTATATTCCGTGTTTTGCGCGCCAGCGTCGGGATCTGTATATCATGTAAGCTGACAAGTTCGGTATAAGCGCTTGGAGTTTTCGGCGCTCTTTATCGCTCGGCAACAGTGTCAACAAACGCATGTGCTCTTGATACGAGGAACACGTTTTATAGGCTTGCTTGAAGTTCTTGAACCACTGGGCACGCACTGTATTTTAGATCTGATGGTTGAAATTGGCGGTTACACACGTTACGGTGGCATTTCACGGTTACTGTAGAATTGCTGCTAAGTAGTCTTGACTCTGCATGAACTTTGCTATTTTGTGCATGCAGCTTCTACAATCGCATATGTGACAATGCTTTAGGCGTGTTTACGCACCACTCCTGACTTCTGCCTTTTTTTTCTTCCAGCAAAAAATCATCAACTGTTTCATCTGAGAAGCCATTACACGAAGACAGCATATCTCTGAGGCGTCTGAAGGAGTTCTGGCAGACGTGGTCATTGTAATGTGCATGGCGCGCAACTTTCGGCAAAAGCTTCTGGAGGGCAAACAGGCCGATGTCTTCGACCTTGCGGAAGTTTCTTTGATAAGCTATTTTCTTTTTATGCAACATGAGGTAATCTGAACAAAAACTCTATCCCGGCTGAAGTGGTCAGCCATCGCCATCCTCCTTGAGGCTCAAATGACTGGCAATGCAACTATGCGTAAAACGAGCAGCACGAAAGTGATCTATCTGTCGTCTGTTCCTATGTCTCTCACCTTTAATGAGAGCAGACGTAAAACAGTGTGCGCAAGTATCCGCAGTGTGAATGCAAAACTGAAGTATAGTACGTTAAAATGAATTTCACAATGTTTTCGTCGATAAAATTACGGGAGGCGTAACCTTTGTCCCTCCCTACTTTGAACCATATAATCTAAAGCATTGCCTCCGAGATGCGGCGCACAGCAATGCATCTGTCGAGCAGACGACGGATGACAACTTGCCCTAAAGCGTGTTTTTCAGTCTAATGCGGCAGTCTTCGTGCCCCAAATCATAAAAATTTGTTATGAATCGTTTATGAACTCATTCAACATTCAGTTCTCTTACCCAACGTGTAGCAAACACATGGCCGTCACAGCAGCTCCATCTGTGTGTCAGTAATGGAGAGGCACCACATATTAGAAGTCTCAGTGCTCTATGTATAAGACTGAATTCAGATACTGTAGAATATCGTGTTCAAAATAGTTACTCCTATCTGCTAAAACAGCCTTTCTTCACCAAATGCGGTCACGTTTACTCGCGTTTGAAGCTCATTGCCGCTTTTCCGTTCCGATTTTTGGTTTCTCAACTTATCAGCGCATTCTCGAAAATCTCTGATTTGTACCACGAATATTGTCGCTAAAAACAAAATAATGCAACATTTTTTTCTATATTACTGTATGATGGCCTTCGGTTGTCTATTTACGAGATTTTAAGAAAAATTGAAGGCGGGGTTTTTTACTATTCAAATTTCAGTGGAGTACACTATTGCTAATATGAGAACTTTGAGGCAATATATAAAATTTACATTTGCCCTACGGCAGCAATAATTTATGTACCTAATGAACACACTATATTCCTAAAATGTGTCAAGTTTCAAAGCGCTGCTTTCATTACTTTCAGAGAAAAAAATGGGGAATACGTGACTTATTTTAAACTGTCGCGAAATTAGACATTTTTAAAAGCTATTTTGTTTAGGTCTATAAACTTGAAACCGTATGAATTCATTCTTCGTTAGACATGCATTTCAAGTAAAAAATATCTTCCTTGAAACAAAAATATTTGTCTTTTTATAGCATCTGCAATTTTCGGAAATGACAGGTGACGAAATTGGTTCCTCCATGTTGGTGAAGTTTGATATTTCTTTTTTTCGTAAGTTGTGCCGTTAATCAGAAAACGAAGTTGACTTTCGGGCTACCTGGTGAGATGTGCACGAAATATAAAATACTCAATGAAATCTAAAATATCAAGTTTTGGACCCATGTGCATCTCTTGTGGAATCACCCCAGTGCTCCACGGTATCATATGCTTCAGCGATGTCTAAGGTAACTAAAGCTACATATTTTTTTATGTAGCCGAACTAATTGAAGCAGACTTTCTAAATCAACGTGGGCATCCCAAATTGAACAACCACCCCTGAATCCAGTTTAACAGGGGCTTAGAATTGACCTCACGGTACTAGGTTAATTAATTCGTGTAATGATTATTCTCTCAACCAATTTCACTAAGTTGGATGTCAGTGCGATTGACCTTATGTTATTCAACGTGTATGCTTCATTTTCATTTTTGAGCAACAATATAATTTTGGCAAGTTTCCATTCTTGAGTTATCCATGCATTCCCTAACGAATAATTCACTAGTTCTAGCAAAAGATTAGGCGATTCTTGGAGTAACCTATTTAACATAGAGTTCGTAATTCCATCTGGTCCGGGAGCTGTCCTCAGTAAGAATAATACTGTCTGACTCAATTCAGCTAAACGCCCCGCCGCGGTGGTCTAGTGGCTAAGGTACTCGGCTGCTGACCCGCAGGTCGCGGGTTCGATTCCCGGCTGCGGCGGCTGCATTTCCGATGGAGGCGGAAATGTTGTAGGCCCGTGTACTCAGATTTGGGTGCACGTTAAAGAACCCCAGGTTGTCAAAATTTCCGGAGCCCTCCACTACGGCGTCTCTCATAATCAAATGGTGATTTTGGGACGTTAAACCCCACAAATCATCATCAATTCAGCTAAACAAACTTCTGGAAATTCATGCAAGTTTACCAGTATGGGCCGAATAGTCGAAAGATTAGCAGTGAAGCGGCGTTCTAAACCTTGCGCTATATCTACTAGAGAGCTGTTCACTTCCTGCGGCGTCAAGATACATGACTGCAACGTTAAAGGTGATGGCAGTACTTTTCTTGTCCGAAGATAAGAGAAGAAAGCACGCTTACTTTTTTATTTAGAAAGATAATCTTAGTGTCTACTGTCATATTCTTCTTTCGCGCGGTTCACTGTACGCTTAAATAGGTCAGCAAAAAATAGGTAGTCCTTCCAATTTGTTGGGCTTTGATTATGAAAAAGATTTTTCTGATCGGCTTTTCATCTTCGATAATCGCGCGTACACTCATCGTTCCACCAATGAGAGGAGGATCGTTTGATGATGATGAAGATTGATGTTTTGTGGCGCAAGGGCCATTTCACGGTCGAAGAGCGCCAGTTCATCTTACTAAAAATATGGGCAATGAATGTAATAAGCGGCTGTATAAGGGCTATAAAATTCTTCGCGGTAAGGCGGGTGAAAACATACAAGTAATAAAATCATGACCGTGTCGTGAAAGGTGTGTGTGGTGTGAATGGATGACAAGAGTTGGTGATAATCAAAAACGATGGTGGACATGTATGGCATTAGCACAAGTGCCTCACTCATTCATACCCTTGCGTCCAAGGGCCGTGAGGCAAGTGCTTAGTTGTGTAGCCACCGCAGCAAAAACCTCCCTGGAGAGGTCGTGCTACGGAATGCCCTGGTATATGATATGAACACAATGAATTTCTTTTTAAAACGCTAACAATGATTTATGACTAAAAAGCGGTTCCCTACCGACGAACATTGCAGGGTGTAAAGGTATATGTTGTCGGTAGGGTAATGTGAAGTGTTGTTTTCTTAGCGTTTATTACTGTTTGCACTGGATTAACATGTGAAGAGTTGTTATTGCTTTACCACATCTGTCACACAATGGTGGATCGCCACCGGACAAAAGATAAGTGTGTCGTATATGTGTGTCCTATCCTGAGCCTCGTTAGTATTACCTCTGTATGACGCGATTTCGATACTGGCGGCCAATGGCCAAGGTGTGGCTTAATAATGTGTAGTTTGTTTTGCGTGTGTCTATCCCACTTGCTCTGCCAGTAGTCCCTGAGCTTTCGTTTGAGAGCCGGCTTAAGATCGAGGTCCGGGATTGATATGGGTGTAGCGGCACTGATTTCGTGGATGGATGCAGCAAGCTGATCCGCCATCACGTCGCTTTGAAGCACACTACAACATAATTGAGTGTGTAGAGTGTGCATAAATTGGAGTAAAGTGAGACGAGGACAGGGTTTCTTTGTTTTTTAAGAGTGTGCAGAGCCATTACCACACTGAGAGAGTCCGCATAAATTACTGCTTTCTGTAGTTGTAGTTATTTAAGGTGTTTAGCGGCCAAAAGTATCGCATCAGATTCCGCTGTGAAGATACTTGTCTTTAAATGTAGAGGGCCAGCATCCGAAAAGGATGGGCCGACAGCAGCGTAGGACACAGAGGAGATAGACTTGGAGGCATCTGTAAAGACCTCAGGACGTGTGTGTCTGTGTCGAAGTTCCAGGAAGTATGTTGGGATATGGGCAATGGGCGCGTGTTTTGTAACTTCTAGAAAAACACATCACAATCTATAGTCTGCCACTGCCACGGTGGATGGTATGCTACAAGAGCCATTAAACTGTGTTCAAGTGACACTCCAGTTTCCTCAGCTAGACCCTTCCGGCGAACTGAGAAGGGCTGCCTCATCGAAGGCCTGTTTGGAACAGAATGGAGGTCGACAAATCACTAGTAGTAGAGTATGAGGGGTGCTTCTTGTCTGCTTTCACCTTAAGGAAATATACAAAGGACATATAAGTTCGCTGCAGACGAAGCGACCACTCGTTTGACTCAACGTAAAGGCTTTCAACGGGGATGGTGCGAAAGCACCCATAGAAAGGCGGATGCCCGAATGGTGCATGGGGTCCAGCATCTTCAAAGCACTTTGAGTCACAGACTGATATACAACGGCCCCATAATCTAAGCGGGTGCGAGTGAGGCTTCTATACACATTCATGAGACATTGCTTGTCACTACCCCACGTTATACGTGACAACACTTTTAAAACATTCATGGCTTTTAAACATGTTGTTTTTAAATACTTGGTGTGCGGTACGAAGTTCAACTTGTCAAAGATTAAGCCTAAAAATTTATGTTCCGCATTAACAGACAGACGTTGACCGTTCAGTTCAGTTTCGGGTTCTAAGTGCATGCCTCTTTTTCCGGAGAACAAGACACACGTGCTTTTTAGTCGGTTCAGTCGGAATCCGTTTTCCTCTGCCCAATTGGAAACTTTGTTTAAACCTAACTGAACCTGCCGCTCACACATTACCAGGTTGCATGACTCAAAGCCAAGCTGGACGTCATCGACATATGTGCAAAAGAACATGTTGCGGGCGATGGACAGGTGCAAGGAATTCATTTTGATGAGAAAAAGTGTGCAGCTAAGTACACCACCTTGCGGCACGTCTCTTTCCTGGACAAATGTTTGGGAAAGAATGCTGCCCATTCGAGCACGGAATGTCTGGTTTGACAGGTAACTTTCGATTATGTGAAACATTTTTCCGCGCACGCCAAGGAGGGGCAAGTCTCTTAGACATCCAAAACGCCATGTTGTATCATAAGCCTTTTCGATATCGAGGAACACAGAGAGAAAATATTGTTTATGAACAAAAGCGTCTCTAATCTGTGCCTCGATACGAACAAGGTGGTCTGTGGTGGATCTATTTTCTCGAAACCCGCCCTTAAATGGGTCGAGCAAACTGTTTGTTTCAAGGAAATATACAAGCCGTCAGTTTATTATTTTTTCGAAGACTTTGCACAAGCAGCTTGTAAGTGCTCTAGGCCTATAACTCGAAGCTAAAGAACGGTCCTTGCCTTCTTTCAAAATGGAAATAATAATAGCCTCTTTCAAGGGGGGAAGGGATAGTGCCAGAAAACCTTATAGCATTGTAGAAGGTAAAATTTTTCGTGTTTCGATTGGTAGGTTTTTAACATTTCATACTTCACACGGTCAGAACCTGGGGCAGAAGTACTGCAGGAGTTGAGAGATGTTCGGAGCTCAGCTAGACTGAAAGCTTGGTTATATGCCTCGTATCTAGTGCGTTTGTGTTCGAGTTTCTGCTTTTCTATTCTTGTTCTGTTTTTTTCGAAAGTCTCAGTATAGTGGGACGAGCTGGACACCCGTTCGAAGTGTGCACCGAGGAAGTTTGCCTGATCTTCCAAGGTATCACCCTGAGTGTTTATGAGTGGAAGTGTGTGTACTTATTTTCCTCCAAACCTACCGACCATGTTCCAGACATTAGCCTCCTGTGTGTATCAATTGATCCCTGACAAAAACTTCTGCCAGCTTTCTCTTCTGGCCTGGTGACGCGTTCTCCTGCCTTGAGACTTTATTTTCTTGAAGGTGTCAAGATTTTCGGCTGTCGGTGAGTTCCGAAACAACCTCCATGCTCTGTTTTGCTGTTTGCGCGCGTTTCGGCATTCAGAGTTACACCATGGCACGTCGTTTTCCAGGGTGTCCATTCGTTTGTGGGATGCATTTGATTGCAGCATCAATCAAAAACGCTGTGAAGTGGTTGACAGCAACATCAATGTTTAAAGTACATATGTCACTCCAACCTAGCAGAGCAATGGTATAAAACTCTTCCCAGTCGGCTCTGTTTATCAGCCATTTGGGAACACGTGGGGGACACTCAGTTGTTGTAGTTGTGCTCGAAACTACGAGGAATTGGTCACTTCCGTACACATCACTGACGACTTTCAACTGGAGTAGAGGCACAAGAGATGGAGATACTATGCTTAGGTCTATGGAGGAGTAGGTGTTATTCGCGAGCTTATAATAGGTTGGTTCTTTTCGATTTAGGAGACACGCGCTGGACGATAGAAGGAACTGCTCAATCAGTCGACCTCGCGCGTCGCACCAAAAGTCACCCCATAGCCTGCTATGCGCATTGAAGTCTCCAAGAAGAACATAAGGCTCCGGAAATTCATCAATTCAAGAGTGTAAATCACGTTTTTGCAGCTGATAGCTAGGAGGAATGTAAATAGTGCAGACTGTGATCAGCTTATCAAAAAGAACCGCTCGAACAGCCACTGCTTCAAGGGATGTTTGGAGTTGTGTGTGCATGCAATTCTTTGATTCACAATGATAGCAACACCACCGGAATATTTGATGGCATCATCACTGTCCTTTCGGAAAATGACGTATTTACGAAGAAAATTTGTGTGTTTTGAATTAGGGTGTGTTTCTTGTACACACAGCACTTTTTGTGAGTGTTCGTGTAAAAGTCCTTGGATGTCGTCAAGGTTTCTGAGATGGCCCCTGACGTTCCATTGTATAATTTGAGTGTTCATGGTTAATGTAAAATAGTGCTGTGTGTACGAAAAGCGAGTGGCGCTTTAGACTGGAAGTTTGAGTTCACGTAACAGGGCCCTGTTATCTGCTTTTTTGTTTTCTTGGCTCACTCCAAACAGCCACGCACTGGATGCCCGAACGTGTGGGCTGTTTGAATTTTGGGCCTCGCCTGGTGAGGTGAGGCCTTGAAACCTGAAGACTTTGGAGCCTTCGGTCTCTGTTTGGCAGTAGACGGTAGAGCCTGGACTACAGCCGCCTTGGGAGCAAGTGCCACAACCACCGGCTCGGTATGCGCGGGCCGAAGGAGTGGCGAGGGCTGGTGCAGCGGTGCCCCCTGACGCGCCACATCAGCGTATGTAGGTCCATAGAATGGTGCGAGTCTTTGCCGTGCTTCCTTAAATGAAATGTTCTCCTTCACCTTCAATGTATTTATTTCATTTTTTCCAGCATGTGCAGGAGCGTGAATATGCGGCATGATTTCCTTCGCAGTTTACACAGTGTGGCGGTTGTTTGCAGTTCTCAGACCCGTGGCGTAGTACAGCACATTGTGCACAAGTCTGGCGACCACGACAGGTTTTAGAGCTATGGCCATACCTCTGGCATTAGAATTAACGACAAAGGTTTGGTATGTACGGCCTAATAGATGTCTTCGTGTACCCTGTTTGAATAGATTCTGGTAGTTTTCTGGATGCAAACGTGAGTATTAGGTGTTTCATCAGTGTTTCCTTATTATCTCTTCTGATGATAATTCTCTGTACATTAGTGACATTTTGGCGCTTCCACCCTTCCAAAAGTGAAGTTTCGGTCAGGTCAAGTAAGTCTGCATCAGATACCACTCCGCGAGTGATGTTCATAGATCTGTGTGGTGTTACAGTGATCGGTACGTCACCAAACGTTGAGAGGCTTTCTAACTTTACAAATTGTGCTTTGTCCCGAATTTCGAGGAGAAGGTCTCCGTCATTTTGGTTACTTTGTATCCAGCCCCGAGAGTTTCAGTAAGACACCTAGCAACTAGAAAACGAGATACGGTCCTGGCTTGCTTTCCAGTTTTTTCACAGTGAATGGCGTGGAAGTGGGGAAATGTTTCGATTGGCTGGTTGAAGAAATTTATGTCATCAGTGCGTACCCGTTTTAGGCCGGTACGATCAGACAGTAGGGGGAATGCTCCGTGCATGCCGGTCTTTTTTTGTTCCGCAGCGTGGGCGGCCGCCCACCAAGGAGCCCAACAAGGGGACGCTGCAAGTTTGCAGGTGCTGAAAGCTTGCAGACGTCAGCCTTACAACACTGCCATAACCCAATGCGCCTAGACCAAGGTAGGCTATTTGCACAGAGTTAACCCTTGCCGCCAGAAAAATTGGAAGTAAACAGAAGAGATAAGTAGACAGGACAGACTAAAAGTTAGAGATAAAGATGAAGTTGTAGGGGAGAGAGATAGGAAAAGGCAACTGCCGATTTCCTCTGGGTGGGTCAGTTTAGGGGCGCCGTCTACGTGAAGCCGGGGCCAAAGGGGTGTGTTGCCTCCGGGGGGCCTTAAAGGTCCAATCACCCGGCCTCAGCTGAATCCCCAGGATTCTCTTTTCCCCGAACACGGCAAAGCCACGCACGGCTAGGCGTGGGAGGGAGTCAAAACTTCCCCGTTAGCTCGGGGTGGAGGATCGTTTATTCGAAAGAATTAAAAATTTGAAATTTTTTCTAGATCCCTCCAGCATTGAACCAATCGTAGGGGCAATCTCCTTAGTATTGGCTTTTCCAAGCTTATAAATGGCAGAACGGAGGCAGGCTTGAAATTTTCTATAGTTTATGTATGTGCGCTTTGGCTGATCTAAAGTTATTGTTGGACAAGTAATATAAAAACTACAGGAAGATGGTCGCTGTTAGTTGCTGAATCCAGAACAGCCCATGACAAAACCTTGATTGCATTGGAGCAAGACGTTAAATCTAATACTGAGCAAGTCTGACCTCGGACAAATGTTACACGACCTTCATTCAGACAGGGGAGGTTGTGATCAATAGTCCATTCCCACAGTCGCCTACCACAAGAATCTGTCCTTGTACGACAAAAACAAATGATGTGAAATAAAGCCTCCTGTGAGTAAAATTTCCTTTCTACATGCTACCAAAACACTGTCAATATTACGCGCACTTAGCACACCGGAGGGGAAGTAACAATTTATAATTGAAAGAGGGGGTATGCGGGAGACAAAAGTCTAATGCTAATATTTCACAATCCGAGTCTAACATACTCTGAAAGACATTTTCGCCCTATGGCATAATTTACTTGATACAAGAAGCCCTAAACCACCACCACGTGATGAGCGATCTAATCGAAAAGAACGAAAACCTGCAAGATGGAAATTTTTATCTGGTGTAAACCAAGTTTCTCAGAAAATTATATTATGAAGATTAAAAGTATTGGAAATTAATGTAAGTCGGTTGAGGCTAAGAATATAGAACGGCATTTCCGCTGTAATACCCTCAACTGACCTATTGTGTTGGGCGCACCGCAGAGGCACACGCCGCACCCTTATTAGCATCTTCACGCGAAATAGCTGATTCATTCCGTTTAGATTTGGAATTGAGATCGGTGAAGATAGGGGACCTGGTACGTTTATTACTTCGTGTTGTATATTGGTGTGTTTGGTTTCGGTTCCACGATCACTGCCACAGGTGGCGCCAATGTTGTTATGAATATAAGCATGCGCAAGTTGGAATAAAGGGGCTTTTGTTCCGATGGGCACTCAAGTTGTCCAGTCGTTCATTAACCGGTGGCACACGCCGCCACTACATTGGCGACGAGGAGGGGGTTTCAGAATCAAATTCAAAACGACGAGGATGGGGTCTGATTTCGAAAATCAGACCCCCCCCTCGTTAGGAGGGGGTCTGATTTTCGTCATTTCGCCGACTGTTTCCCCCACCATGAATGTTTCCGGACTGGCACCACCGCCCCTGTTCCTGCCCACGCCTGGCAACCCTGCTGTTGCCTGGCCGCAATGGATCCGCATCTTCGAGAATTTTCTGCTCGCATCTGGTGTTTCGGACTGTGCGCCGGACCGTCGCAAGGCTCTTCTGATCCACAGCCTCGGCGTAGAAGGTCAGCGCATATTTCACACACTATTGCTTCAGTCTTCGGCCAACACAAAGTCCGGTGAGTCAACTACTGATACGCATTCGGGAGATCTCAAGTACACTTCTCAGACACATCATGAAGCGTCATCGTACGATACCGCTGTAACAGCGCTGCATGCGCACTTCACGACAACAACAAATGTTGAGGTCGAACGGCACCGGTTCGGTAGGCGCGTGCAGCAAGTCGGTGAAAAAATCAATGAGTACATTACTGCGTTACGTCAGCTTTCTGCTACGTGCTTTTTACCTTATCTGGAAGATAGCTTGCGTGACCAGTTCGTTGCGGGCGTATTATCTCGGAACTTGCGCAAGCGGTTGCTGCTTGAAGGGTCTTCTCTTTCGTACGCTCGAACTGTACTAATAGCGACGCAGTTTGAATAGGCGACCAATGATTGCAAAGGATTTGCTACTGCAGATGTACAGAGCATAAATGCTCGCGAAAATACCCCTCCACCCAAATCTTCTGCCACCGACTCCTCGAAGCGGTCGCGCAGCCAACAGGGCTAGTGTTACCGCTGCGGTTTACCTCGGAACAACGCATCTTCACTCCGCTGCCCCACCAAAAACAAGCGGTGTCATGGTGGCGGTATTATGGGTCATTTTCGCTCAACCTGCAACAGAAACGCCGCTCCTGTTTGTGAACGAGACGACGAAAGCTCGATAACTCAAGAAGTATTGAGCATTCTTGCCGTGACGACATCCACTCGACTCGCAATCTACGTATCGGTAGCAGTTGGGGAAACGAAGTTACCTTTCCTCGTGGATTCAGGGTCATCAGTATTGATTTTGACACATGGCCTCTTTAGGCAGCATTTTGAAGGTCAGCAGCTTTTAGCTGCTCGAATTAGATTACTGAACTACTCGAAGAAACCCATTCCAGTATGCGGTTGCTTCTTTGCTGATGTCACGTACAGTAACTGCACAGCGAATCTTCCTTTTCATGTCGTTTAACAAGGCACCTCGCTTTTGGGTATTGATGTAATTAGGGCGCTCAGTCTGAAGATTAATAGGTCGTCACAACATTGCCTTGAAATGACAGCGGTGCGTACTAGCACTCGCACGGAGCACACCGGTGTCATGACAGAGGCGGAGGAGTCCATTCACCTTCCATCAGAATTAGTCGAAGAGTTTGGTGCTATTTTCGATCCAGGACTTGGCATCGCAAAGGCTTTTGTTCATCGCGTCAAAACATGGTCGACAGTTCAGCCAGTTGCTTCAAAACTCAGGCGCCTTCCACTCTCACTGCAGCCACGAATCTCAGAAGAACTGAGCCGCTTGGAAAAAACGGACGTGATTCATCGTATCGAGGCATCCGAGTGGGTGTCCCCCATTGTTGGGTGTCCCCCATAATATCCCTATGTGGGTGTCCCCCATAAAGGTAGTATGGGTGGGTGTCCCCCACAGCACCCCCATGGTATTTCATAGTACCATAGGGGTATTATGAAATAAATAAAGAAATTGTTGTGGTTGAAAAGAAAGAGGGAGGTATCCGCCTTTGTGTAGATCTTCGACAGGTAAACAAAGCAGTCGTAGCAGATAGCTTTTCTCTCCCTAATACAGAAGAGCTATTGCGTAGTTTAGTGGGGGCAATCCACTTTTCCAAGCTTGACCTTGCATCAGCGTACCATCAGGTCATGCTTCACCTCGAGAG
This sequence comes from Rhipicephalus microplus, assembly GCF_043290135.1. Lineage (NCBI taxonomy): Eukaryota > Metazoa > Arthropoda > Arachnida > Ixodida > Ixodidae > Rhipicephalus > Rhipicephalus microplus. The sequence continues at coordinate 180,800,190 of NC_134702.1, forward strand.
CCGCGATTTGACTGCTTTTATAACACACGACGGCCTCTTTCGTTTTAAGCGCGTGTCTTTTGGGCTCGCGTCGGCACCATCTGCTTTTCAGAGTATGGTGTCGAAAATTCTGCAGGGCTGCAGCGGCGTCCTGTTCTATATCAATGACATCATTGTGTTTGGAAATGGCAGAGAGGAGCACATGGCGAATCTTACCGCAGTGGTGAGGTGCGTAAAAAAGGCCGGACTCAAATTCAACACGAAATGTGTCATCTATATGCCGGAGCTTGCGTTCTTTGGCCACAGGATCACCGCAAACGGTATTGTGCCGTTGAAGGAAAAGGTTGCTTCCATCCGAGACACTCCAGCGCCTACGGATCCAGCCAGCCTTCGATCATTTCTGGGATTTGTCGAATAGTATTCTAGGTTTATTCTGCTGTGACTCCGGATATTGCGGGTCTCAGTTTGGTAGCGGGCTCCCGTGCAAGGACTCATCGTCGAACAAGTCAGTTGAGGCACTCGTAAAAACAACAATTTATTTACATGGTTAGTAACTGAGAATTAGAAAGGACGTGATCAAGTGATCACAACTGTACATGAGAGCTGTTAAACTGTGGAACTTCGTATACACGAAAGTCTCCGGCCTATATAGCGCCTCGTTGCCAACCCTGGGCACGTTGTCCGCGGCCTCCGCCAATAGGGCGCTCCGTGGTCTAGGTGCTCCACCCACGAAGGAGAGGACAGACACCACACAATGCATGAGGAGAGGGCACAGTCTACACGATGCCCACATATGGTCACAAACGCGCTGCACCGAGTTTCGCGCACGTCCGATGATCTTAGCTGACCTTGGTTTCCAAGACTCTTCTGGCAGATGGGTGAGGTTCGAAAAAACGGCTGCCAGTACACGTGTCGAACTTGCCTGACTGTGTTTCGGTAGGACAATGTAGTAGCGTGCCAGCATATCATCAAAATATGCCACCCCATTCAGCCGATCCTATGGAGAAAGGGGGAAGGAGGAGTAGTCAACTAATCCCTCGTCGTCCAGACAGGCTCCCGCAAGAGCTGCAGCAGATAGTGCCTTTTCCTTCCCTTCAACCCCCCATTCCATTCCTCGTTGTTTGCTAGAAGCAGGACCTAGCTGCAAATATCCAAGGCTCCGCTTCTCCTCTTAAGATGCAGCCACAACCAGTTTGGCCTTAGCTTTCCGCCTGAACTGCAAATACCATGCTGGTTCCAAGATTTCCAGATCCTCGACGACCCCGAAAATGGCCCACCTGCATCCTTGTCTGCCTCGAAAGCCTTGCTTGCAGCAAACACAATGGCCTTTCTTGAGTCGAGCTCCCAATGGCCATTCTTGGCTCGTGCGTTTTCTTTGCCAGTCTGAAGAAAACCAGTTTTTCGAACCAGTCCCGACCCCTCGTTGTGGTATTGTCTAGAGAAAATGAACCCGTCTTGACGGCACACCCTTGCTTGGAATGCATCGAAATATTTTCGCCCCGTTCTGAAAGGCTGAAAAACTTCAATAATGATGACGGTCGTAACAATTCCCACTTTCGCTGACATGGTTGAACCAATGCGTGTCCTGCTAAGAAGGAGGCAGCGATTTGTTTGGTCTGACGAGATAGACGCTAGTTTCAGAAAGACGGAAGACGCGCTGGCATCTAGCTCTATACTGAGCGTACGCAGGAGACGTGGGTGCCTGCGCAGCCGAAGGAGCAGCAGCTGGAGTCCTGGTAGTTATCTCTGGGGTGGGGCACCACATGTAGGCAGAGATCTTCTTCCCCTAGCTGTACCGTTTCCTCCCCACGTATAGAGGGCGGCAGAGGCTCGTGGCACCTTTGAGAACTTGGATGCATTCCACGTTTTGCCGTCAGCCAGGCGAAAAGAAGATGGTCCCTTCCTGCTGATCACTTCCCTTGAGTGGCTAAATTCCAGGTCGCCTTTAAATCTAGTAGGTGGTTTCTTCACTCTGACGAAGTCACCAACGTCAACTCTGGTTTCTCTTGCAGCCTTCCGAGCGTCCGTGTGTCGTTTGCTGCTCTGTTGCTTTTGCTTTACCCGCTCACGTAAGCGCCGGAGTTCTGAGTTAGGGTCATCAAAGAAGGTTACCGACAGATGCCCGACGACATCCAACCGAGTTCTTGGCAGCTGCCCGTGTAGCAGAAGAGCTGGAGTCCTTGCCGTTGTAGCACGCGGTGTGCATCGGTAAACGCCCAGGTACTCTGTTACCGCCTGGGGCAAGGGTTGCTCCTCAAGAACCGCCACTTGAATGAAGGTTTTTAAAACTCTGTTAAAGCACTCCACTTGGCCGTTTGCTTGTGGATAGTATACGGACGAATGTTTGACCTGGATGCCGCGACCTTAAAGAAATACCTCCAACTCCGAGATGCAAACTGGACTGTTATCGCAAATAACCTCTTCTCGCTAGCCATCGCGCGCGAGCACAGGAACTGAAAAGCGTATTACTGTGCTGGTTGTCGTATCGCTACAGAAATACACTTCGGGCCATTTGGAATGAAAATCTACAGGCGTGATTGCATATCTGCAATCGTAGGGCACCCTCTAAAATGAGCCTACAATATCTATGCCAAGTTTTAGCCACGGCTCCTCTGGAAAGGGGACCGGTTGTAAGGGTGTATCTCTATACTTGACGCTCTTGTCTGCTTCCTGGCATATGCTACACATCTGGATAGCTAGCTCGACTTGGCGGTCCACGCCCGGCAACTAATACTTTTCTCGCAGCCGCGCTTTCATTCGCACCACTCCGGGATGCGACCCATGTGCTGCAGCCATTACCTGCTGCGTGAGTGACGTGGGAACCACAAGCCGTTCGCCACGCAAGATAAGATTGTCTACCACAGAAAATTCGTCACGTATTTTCAAGAATGGCTGAAGCTCGGCCGGTAACGATTTGTGCGCAGGCCACGACGATTGCACACAGATTTTTCTTTGTTGCAGTGCGCTATCTTGCACTTGGGACTGCTTAAACTGTTCTCTGGTAATGCAGGAAGGAATTTCGACAACTGATACAACCTCGTCAAACAGCGGTTCTTCTTCCTGGAAAGACTACGCGGGCAGGCGTGAGAGTGCGTCCGCCACTTGGTTTTGTGACCCGTTGCGGTACTCGACGGTATAGTTGAAACCGTGGTTCGTCGCGCTACCCGCAAGGGGCACCTTCCTGTTCTTTGGGTTGAAAGCAATGCCACCAAGGCTTGATGATCAGTGAGCAACGTGAAGTGGCGTCCCCACAAGTACACGTGCCACCGCTCGCACGCCAAAACACAGGCCAACGCTTCCCGTTCTCCTACCGAATATTTCCTCTCAGCTGGCGAAAGGACTCGAGACGCGAAAGCGACAGTGTGCAGTTTATGTTCGTCCACCTGCTGTAGGACCGCTTTAACTCCCCACTCTGATGCGTCCGTCGACACTAAGACTGGAAGAGATTCATCGAACATTCTCAGTATAGAGCTAGATGCCAGCGCGTCTGTGGTCTTTATGAAACTAGCGTCTATCTCATCAGACCAAACGAATCGCTGCCCCTTCCTTAGCAGGACACTCATTGGTTCAGCCATGTCAGCTGAATCGGGAATAAACCTAGAATACTATTCGACCAATCCCAGAAATGATCGAGGGCTGGCTAGATCCGTAGGCGCTGGAGTGTCTCGGATGGAAGCAACCTTTTCCTGCAACGGCACAATACCGTTTGCGGTGATCGTGTGGCCCAAGAACGCAATTGCGGTAATCCTGTGTCCCAAGAACGCAAGCTATGACATATCTATGACGCATTTCGTGTTCAATATAAGTGCTGCCTTTTTTATGCACCTCAGCACTGCGGTAAGATGCGCCATGTGCTCCTCTCTGCCCTTCCCAAACAGAATGATGTCGTCGATATAGAACAGCACGCCACTGCAGCCCTGCAGAATTTTCGACATCATACTCTGAAAAGGAGATGGTGCCGACGGGAGCCCGAAACACACGCGCTTAAAACAAAAGAGGCCGTCGTGTGTTATAAAAGCCGTTAAATCGCGGCTCTCGGGATGAAGCTTGACCTGATGGTACGCTGATGCTAGTTCAAGCTTGGAAAAGTGGGTTGCCCCCACTAAACTAAGCAATAGCTCTTCTGTATGAGGGAGGGGAAAGCTATCTGCTACGACGGCTTTGTTTAGCCGTCGAAGATCTACACAAAGGCGGGTACCTCCCTCGTTTTTTCCAACCGCAACAATTGGGCACACCCACTCAGATGCCTCTATTCACTTTGTCGCGTCCATTTTTTTTCCAAGCGCCGCAGTTATTCTGAGACTCACGGCCGCAGTGAAAGCGGAAGGCGCCTGAGTTTTGAAGCAACTGGCTGAATTGTCAACCGTGTTTCGACGCGATGAACAAAACCCTTTGCGATGCCAAGTCCTGAATCGAAAATAGCACCAAACTCCTAGACTAATTCTGATGGAAGGTGAATGAACTCCTCCGCCTCTGTCATGACAGCGGTGTGCTCCGTTCGAGCGCTAGTACGCACCGCTGTCTTTTCAAGGCACTCTAGTGACGACCCATCAATCTGCAGACTGAGCGCCCTAATTGCATGAATACCCAAAAGCGAGGTGCCTTGTTCAACGACATAAAAAAGGAGCTTTGTTGAGGAGTTATTGTACGTGACATCAGCAAAGAAGCAACCGCATGCTGGAATGGGTTTCTTCGAGTAGTTCAGTAATCTAATTCGAGCAGCTGAAGGCTGCTGACGTTCAAAATGCTGCCTAAATAGGTCACCTACTTATATATTGAGTTCCATATCTGTAGCAGCACTGGTTCTCGGTTGAGGTGTATGTCAGTCCAAGTGCACCTGCGTTCCTGACTGCTCAGCCTTGCCTACAGATACAGAAAGTTCATCCAACACTACATTGAGTAGCTGAGTGGCATCGCTGGTAATGTCCGATACTGCAGGTTCTGTACTAGTCTGTACTCTTTCCCCAATCATACTTGAAAGAATTTGCACCAAACAGTCGGAAAGATAGATATGAGTTTATTCATTGCCTTACTCACTGCCTTTTCCACAGCAGTCTCAATAGCCTACGATAAAATTGAGTCCATACTGGAAATGTAGCGCGCTGTAACGCCAGAGTATCCAAAATCCCTGTCTCTAACTATGTCAATAGATTCTCTTCGAGAACAGCGGCGGCGGTCAAAAAAATCTAGAAATTGAACTTCCTGGTGACGAGTGGAACCGTCAGAGTTGTCGGTGCAGTGACTCCCCCCAGAGACAACACGTTTTCGCTGTTGCAGTACACTTGCTTGAAAGATGGCTCTCTCCGCAGGTGCTAAAAACAACGTTAGATTGACATCCTCCTGCACTGTGGCCGAATCTCCAGCATTTTCTGCACCGAATCAGACAAGAAGCGAGGGGCTCTACTCGAAAGATCAATAGCCATAATTTTATTTCTGACGGGCATTTTGCGCCCACAAATGTCCCCATGACCGATTCGGTTGGTACCCTCTCTTTGTCGACTAGTCGATTACATAGGTAAATCGAAATTACGCCTGCTCGAGAGAGCCTGTTCAAGGTCTCAGCTGGACTCAGCTTGGAGTCGACTCCCCGTACAAGGCCTTTGGTACATGCAAGGTGAGGTGGAATGAAAGCACTCACTGGAATAGCAGCAAGCGAGGCGCATTTGAGAAGATCCTGTACGCAGATCTGATCCGACGACCTATACACGATACCCCCTCGCCCAAACGGGCACACGTTTGTGATGGTCTAGAAATGGTTGAAAGTTGTTTTAAGTTCCTTTTGGACCGCCTGAGGGTTTGTAAGTCTGATAAAACCTCCATTTCTAAGTACCAGTGCCATGGGAATGCTGTCGATACCACTGCGGAAAAAGAAGTCTAGCAGCAATACATTAGACGGCAGGGACGCTGACCAGGCGGATCGCGCCTGGCCAGGAGAAGTAGTCGACATGGGCACTAGAGATAGGGTTAGACTCAGAAACAGATAAACTAGAGAATCGGACTCTAAGACAGCAAAGTTAAAACCACTCAATCCTCAGCCAAGAACTCCAGCAGGGTCCGCACAGGCAAGCTTGAAGCGTGGTCTAGAACGGTCTTGCGAATTCCTGAGTATTCGCGAGGCTCTTCTCGACCTCCACAGCCTTTCAATTCTACCGCTAACAGATCATGATGATGACGACGACGACTATGATGATGATGATGACTCCACAACCATGGCTCATACTCACTCAGGGGGATAGGAGAATAACTGATTACATATTTAGCAAGACTTTCATTTTCGTAATAAATATTTATACCCAAAAAGAAAACTACGTACGTAAAGCGGAAGGAGTGCAATAATTGTTTTCGCTCATTCAGATTATACAATACAGCCGTTATCTTGTGCAGAAATTAGCGTGGTTAAACTAAAATAATTTTTATTGTAAATTATGCCTGCAGCAATAATGCTCACGCAAGTAAAAACGTATTTCGTTTAGCGTCATGAATGTATGTAAAGCGTCAATTTTCAGAGAAAGGAAACACGGCGACGCGTGGCCTGCGCGCTCTAGCGGCTTCTGGCAGCGCGTTCAAGCGGGAGTGATAGCAATCACAGTCTCTTTTCGCGTCATCTCACGGCGAGCAAAACAACCATTCTTTGCTGATATAATAAGGCAAGATTGCAACCTTTTTCCCCTTCAAGGCGATTACCAGCTCTTGCATAATCACCTTGAAGAAGGAGGGTTCGCAATCTTGCCGCTGGTTCCATATCAGCAACGAATGGTTGTTCTGCCCGCCGCTAGATGACGTAAAAGGGACTGTCAATGCCCTCGCTTTTACTTGAACGCTCTGCCAGCAGCTGCAGGAGTGCGCAGGCAACAGGCGCCCGCGTTTCTTTTCATAAAAACTGAAACTGTACAAACAGCCAAACAGCGTCATAAGCGTTCTTGTGCCTGAAGCCCAGATCCGAAGCACCGATGGAAAGTGTGTTCTCAGTTGTGATGTTCAGCCCGAGGCGAGAAAGTGGGATAAAAAAACAGGAGTGAAACTTGCGTTCTTAAATTATCTTCAAGACCCTCTACATGATAACTTGATGATACAGCCATGCTAATGTTTCAAAGAGGCATTTATTAGGTTATAACAAACGTACCTGTTCATTTGCACCCCGTAAAAGGTCGTTCTCTTTTGCATCTTTCATTTCTCGCCCGCAAAGCTCGCCGATTGCAGATCCCCCGCAGGGGCGCCTGCGCAAGTAGGCGTCTGGTGTGTAGTGACACCACCGACCCGAGCTAACGGGGGAGTTTCTACTCCCTCCCACGCCTAGCCGTGCGTGGCTTTGCCGTGTCCGGGGAAAAGGGGATCCTGGGGGTTGAGCCGACGCTGGGTGATTGGACCATTAAGGCCTCCCGGATGAGGCAACACACCCCTTTGGCCCTGGCTTCAAGTAGACGGCACCCCTGGGCTGACCCACCCAGGGGAAATCGGCAGTCGCCTTTTCCTATCTCTCTCTCCCTACATCTTCATCTTTCTTACTTTTTTAGCTTTCCTGTCTACTTCTCTCTTCTGCTTACTTTCAATTTTCTCGGCGGCAAGGGTTTATCCTGTGCAAATAGCCTACCTTGGTCTAGGCGCATTGGGTTATGGCAGTGTTGTACGGCTGACGTCTGCAAGCTTTCAGCACCTGCAGACTTGCAGCGCCCCTTGTTGGGCTCTGTGGTGGGTGGCCGCCAACGCTGCTGAACAAAAATAAGACCGGCATGCATGGAGCATTCCCTCAACTGTCTGATCGTACCGGCCTAAAGCGGGTACGCACCGACGACATAAATTTCTTCAACCAGCCAATAGAAACATTTCCCCACTTCCACGTCATTCACTGTGAAAAAACCGGAAAGCAAGCCAGGACGGTATCTCCTTGCGTAGTTGCCAGGTGTCTTACAGAAACTCTCGGGGCAGGAACCAAAATGGCTAGCGGAGACCTTCTTCTCGAAATTCGGGACAAAGCACAATTTGTAAAGCTAGACAGCCTCTCAACGTTTGGTGACGTACCGATCACCGTAACACCACACAGATCTATGAACATTACTCCCGGAGTGGTATCTGATGCAGACTTACTTGACCTGACCGAAACTTAACTTTTGGAAGAGTGGAAGAGCCAAAATGTCAATAATGTACAGAGAATTATCATCAGAAGAGATAATAAGGAAATACCAACGAAACACTTGATACTCACTTTTGCATCCAGTAAACTACCAGATTCCATTCAAACAGGGTACACGAAGACATCTATCAGGCCGTATATACCAAACCCTCGTCGTTGCTTCCAATGCCAGAGGTATGGCCATGGCTCTAAAACCTGTCGTGGTCGCCATACTTGTGCACAATGAGGAGTCCTAGGCCACGTGTCTGAGAACTGCAAACAACCGCCACACTGTGTAAACTGCGAAGGAAACCATGCCGCATATTCACGCTCCTGGACATACTGGAAAAAGAAAAAGAAATAATTACATTAAAGGTAAAGGAGAACATATCATTTAAGGAAGCACGGCGAAGAGTCGCTCCAATCTATGGACCTACGTGCGCTGATGCGGCGCGTCAGGGGGCACCGCCGCACCAGCCCTTGCCACTCCTTCGGCCCGCGCATACCGAGCCGGTAGTTGTGGCACCTGCCCCCAAGGCGGCTGTAGCCCAGGCTACACCGCCTACTCCCAAACAGAGACCGGATACTTCAGAGTCTTCGGGTCTCAAGGCCTCCCCTCACCAGGCGAGGGCCGAAATCTGAATTAACAGCCCGCACGTGCGGGCATCCAGTGCCTCCGAGGAGGCAATGAATACGTCGGCACCCTTGGTGCCGAAATAGCGGCGTGGCTCCTTGGAGCGCGCCAAGAAAACAAAAAAGCAGATAACAGGGCCTGGAGACGGCCCTGTTAAGTGAACTCAAACTCCCTGTTTGGACAGCCACTCCCTTTTCTTACACACAGCATTATTTTACATTCACCATGAACACTCAAATTATACAATGGAACGTCAGGGGCCTTCTCGGAAACCTTGACGACATCTAAGAACTCTTACACGAACACTCACCAAAAGTGCTGTGTGTACAAGAAACACACCTTAATTCAAAACACACAAATTTTCTTCGTAAATACGTTATTTTTCGAAAGGACCGTGATGATGCCATGACATCATTCGGAGGTGTTGCCATCATAGTGAATCAAGGAATTGCATGCACAGACTTACAACTCCAAACATCCCTTGAGGCAGTGGCTGTTCGAGCGGTTCTTTTTGATAAACTGATCACAATCTGCACTATTTACATTCCTCCTAGCTATCAGCTGCAAAAACGTGATTTACACCCTTTAAGTGATCAACTTCCGGAACCTTATGGTCTCCTTGGAGACTTTAATGCGCATAGCAGGCTATGGGGTGATTCTCGGTATGACGCGCGAGGTCGACTGATTGAACAGTTCCTTCTCTCGTCGAGCGCGTGTCTCCTAAATCGAAAAAAACCAACCTACTATAATCTCGCTAATAACACCTACTCCTCCATAGACCTAAGCATGGTATCTCCATCTCTTGTGCCTCTACTCCAGTGGAAAGTCGTCAGTAGTCTGTACGGAAGCGACCACTTCTCCGTTGTTTTGAGCACAACTACAGTAACTGAGTGTCCACCACGTGTTCCCAAGTGGCTCATAAACAGGGCCGACTGGGAACCGTTTTATACCATAACTCGTCTAGGTTGGAATGACATATGTACTTTGAACATTGATGTTGCTGTCAACTACTTCACAGCGTTTTTGATTGATGCTGCACAAATGGACACCCTGGAAAACAACGTGTGCCATGGTGGAACTCTGAGTGCCGAAACGCGCGCAAACAGCAAAACAGAGCTTCGAGGCTGCTTCGGAACTCAACGACAGCCGAAAATCTTGACACCTTCAAAAAAATAAAGTCTCAAGGCAGGAGAACGCGTCGGCAGGCCAGAAGAGAAAGCTGGCAGAAGTTTTTCTCAGGGATCAATTCACACACACAAGAGGCTAAAATTTGGAACATGGTCGGTAGGATAGCAGGAAAACAAGTACACACACTTCCACTCGTAAACACTCAGGGTCATACCTTGGAAGATCAGGCAAACTTCCTCGGTGCGCACTTTGAACGGGTATCCAGCTCGTCCCACTATACTGACACTTTCCAAAAATACAGAACAAGAATAGAAAAGCAGAAACTCGAACACAAATCCACCAGATACGAGGCGTATAACCAAGCTTTCAGTCTAGCTGAGCTCCGAACATCTCTAAACTCCTGCAGTACTTCTGCCCCAGGTTCTGACTGTGTGGTATATGAAATGTTAAAAAACCTACCAGCCGAAACACGAAAAACCTTACTTTGTTTGTACAATGCTATCTGGTCTTCTGGCACTATCCCTACCTCCTGGAAAGAGGCTATTATTATTCCAATTTTGAAAGAGGGCAAGGACCCTTCTTTAGCTTCAAGTTATAGGCCTATTGCACCTACAAGCTGCTTGTGCAAAGTCTTTGAAAAATTGATAAACTGCCCACTTGTACATATCCTTGAAACAAACAATTTGCTCGACTCATTTCAGTGCGGATTTCGAGAGAGTAGATCCACCACAGGCCACCTTGTCCGTATCGAGGCACAGATCAGAGACGCCTTCGTCCATAAACAATACTTTCTCTCTGTGTTCCTCGATATCGAAAAGGCTTATGATACAAAATGGCGTTTCGGAATTCTAAGAGACTTGTCCCACCTTGGCGTGCGCGGAAGAATGTTTCACATAATCAAAAGTTACCTGTCAAACCGGACATTCCGTGTCCGAGTGGGCATGGTTCTTTTCCAAACATTTGTCCAGGAAACAGGCGTGCCACAAGGTGGTGTACTTAGCTGCACACTTTTTCTCATCAAAATGAATTCCTTGCGCTTGTCCATCCCTCGGATTATGTTTTATTGTACATATGTCGATGACGTCCAGCTTGGCTTTAGATCTTGCAATCTGGCAATGTGTGAGCGGCAGGTTCAGTTAGGTTTAAACAAGGTCTCCAAATGGGCAGAGGAAAACGGATTCCGACTGAACCCACAAAAAACACGTGTGTCTTGTTCTCCCGAAAGAGAGGCATGCACTCAGAACCGGACATTGAAGTGAACAGTCAGCGTCTGTGTGTTAATGCGGAGCATAAATTCTTAGGAATAATATTAGACAACAAGTTGACCTCCGTACCACACATTAAGAGTTTAAAAAGAAAATGCTTAAAAGCCATGAATGTTTTAAAAGTGTTGTCACGCACTACGTGGGGTAGTGAGTGACAGGCAATGCCTCATGAACTTGTATAGAAGCCTCATTCGCACCCGCTTAGATTATGGGGCCGTTGTTTATCAGTCTGCGACTCAAAGTGCTTTGAAGATGCTGGACCCCGTGAACCATTTGGGCATTCGCCTTTCTACGGGTGCTTTTCGCAGCAGCCCCGTAGAAAACCTATATGTTGAGTCAAATGAGTGGTCGCTTCATTAGCAGAGAACATACATGTCCTTTGTTTATTTCCTTAAAGTAAAAGCAGACAGGAAGCACCCCTCATACTCTACTCTAATGATTTGTCGAGCTTGAATCTGTTTCAAAACAGGCCTTCAATGAGGCAGCCCTTCTCAGTTCGCCTGAAGAGTCTAGCTGAGGAAACTGGAGTCTCACTCTAACACAGTTTAATGGCTCCTTTAGCATACCCGCCACTGTGGCAATGACAGACTATAGATTGCGATGTGTCTTTTCTAGACGTTACAAAACATGCACCTATTGTCCATATCCAAACATACTTCCTGGAACTTCAACACAAATACACACGTCCTGAGTTCTTTACAGATGCCTCCAAGTCTAACTCCTCTGTGTCCTACGCTGCTGTCGGCACATCCTTTTCGGATGCTCGCCCTCTACATCCAGGCACAAGTATCTTCACTGCGGAAGCTTATGCGATACTTGTGGCAGCTAAACACATCAAGCAATTACAAATACAAAAAGCAGTAATTCATACGGATTCCCTCAGTGTGGTAACGGGTCTGCACACTCTTAAAAAACAAAAAAACCAGTCCTTGTCTCATTTTACTCCATTTTGTGCACACTATACACACTCAAACAACATGTTGTAGTGTGCTGGGTGCCAGGGCACCATGAAATTCAAGGCAACGTGAGGGCGGATCAGCTCGCTGCATCCATCCACAAAAGCACTGCCCCTACACTCATATCAATCCCGGCCTTGATCTTATGCCGTCTCTCAAACGAAATCTCAGGGACTACTGGCAGAGCAAGTCGGATACACACGCACAAAACAAACTACACATTTTTAAGCCACACCTTGGTCATTGGCTGCCCGTATCGAAATCGCGTCATACAGAGGTAATACTTACGAGACTCAGGATAGGACACACATACACGACACACACACATCTTTTGTCCGGTGGGGATCCACGATTGTGTGACAGATGTGGTGAAGGATTAACAGTCCTTCACATTTTAATTCAGTGCAAACAATTGGATACTCTAAGAAAATAACTTTTTCCATTACTTTACCGATAACATATACCTATACACCCTGCAATGTTCGTCGGTAGGGAACCGCTTTTTAGTCACAAATCATTGTTAGCGTTTTTAAAAGAAATTCATAGCCTTCATGTCATATACCCGGGCATACCGTAGCACGACCTCTCCAGAGAGGTTTTTGCTGCGGTGGCTACACAAGAAAGCACTTGCCTCACGGCCCTTGGACGCAAGGGTATGAACGAGTGAGGTACTTGTTCTAATGCCATACATGTCCACCATCGTTTTTCATTATCACCAACTTTTGTCACCGATTCACACCACACACACCTTTCACGGCATGGTCATGATTTTATTACATGTATGGTTTTACCCGCCTTACCGCGAGGAATTTTATGGCCCTTACACAGCCGCTAATCGCAATCATTGACCACATTCTTTGTCCCATGAACTGGCGCTCTTTGGCCATCTAATGGTCTTGCGCCAAAAAACACCATATATCATCATCATCATCAATTTCAGATCGCCGATTTGAGAAGCTGCTACTTCTAAAATATTTTATAGAGATTCCAACTATCCAGCCCTTGCAACACTTGATCCGTTTCTATGAAAACAGGCTGGTTTGTAATATGAGAAATAATGTGTGCTTCGCCCAAAAAAATCGCAACGTACCCGCCCTTCACCTGTGACATACGGCTACGCTGGCTGCATTTTGCTCGAACCATAAGTGGTTTTTTGGGCTAACATGAATAATATGTACTGTTATGAGGGTTCCTCGCCATGTCTAAAAAGCTATTTTTCTCTAGGCTGTATAATAGGAAACCCAGACAAAATTTACCAAAACTTATGGGTCTCCGTCTTCAAACTCGCAAAACAAACCTGTGTCTGTTTTGAAAGCTCAGCCATCTCTAACTCTGGAAAAGTGCTAGACGTCAGAAAAAAGAATAAAATTACAGGATGGATCATTTATGAAAAATTTTGTGGAAGTGGCACCGAGTGCAATCGACACAGCCGACTATTTGTTTATGTTGCAACCGGCTAATACAAAGCAAGCGTTTGCTTATAAGCGCAGTGAATTTTTTTTCTAGTTCAGTTGGGATGAATTTCAAATATTTGTTTATTTGTTCGCACAAGTGCTTTCTAACTCTCCTTGTTTTTGCATTTCACACAGTACACTTAAGTGCCTGTACTCTCAGATTTTCTGCTTGCTTCGATGCCTTTCGTAACGAGCTGCGAAAATAAACACGTTAATTTATTATGTTTACTTTTTGTGTCATATTATATATTACAAAGCGACAACGAAAAGCTACTGGCAGTGTAGCTTAATAAAATGCGGTTGTGTTAAGCAACCAAAACAAGCTTGATAAGTTGTTCAGGAATGAAAACGATATACTTATAGCTAGAACACGACAGTTTCTAAGATAAAAGCACCGATTTCAATAGAGCTGAACTGGGTTGGCCTTAGTTATGAAATTCTAAAGCAAGTACTTTTGTTATTAGGCATTTCTTGCTGCGTTATAATCATTTATATTAAGAAAGGCGTGAACATATCGAAGTCTCTATAAATACAAGTGGGAAGCAACGCGTCGTATCAGATACAAATAATCAGGTGGTATTTTCTACTTGTATCGACAACATTTCTTTCCCGAATATCTTCTATCGTTTCGCAACACAAGATCTCCTGGCTGGGGTATAGATTGTATGCTAGTCAAAAGAACTTTCATCGCGTCACCAACAGCAATGCTAACTGTTGCTATTCTACTTGCTGTGTGGCCTGTTGAACATTTGGAGTAACAAGGTTGTGATTAAACAAAACTGCTCCTCCTGCAGCATTTTTTTCTTCCTTTTTATGACGATACAGATGAAACAAAAAAAGAGTGCAGAGCATCGCGTGAGTTCGGCATTCATCGTAGGCGTATGACAAGTGGTGGGCTCGGCGAAGGGCGGTGACCTGTGGAGCCTATTTAACTAATTAGGTCCGAATATGATGTTCCTCCACTGCTACAATTCCGTACGCTCGTTCTTATATTTTTTATTAATGATGACAATATATACTAATTAGTAGCTTTCTTTAGTGTTCAATGTCTTTTATATTTAATTATTTGGCCGAATCTTATCATGTTCGGTATTCAGTTCCACTCCTAGTTTTCAGATTTTCAAGCTTCGCAGGTCTTCAAAACCAGCAAAAGTGCGCATTGTGATTCGCGTAGCACACCTGGATAGGTAATTTCATGGCAATAGCGCCACCTAGAAAAGGTGGCTTCAGGGCAGCGCGGTATGCGCCACCGTGAAAACACCTTCATTGCTTGGTAAGCTTTTGCCGAGAGGCCAAAGTAACCTTTAAGATGCATAGCGTGTTATGGTCGACCTCGATCCGGTGTATGGCGTGACCACCCTTACAAAACATGCGCACCCCTCCCCCGCTATGTTGTACTCACGCCTCTCTTGCCTGCCGACGCAGGGCAGCGTCTGCTAGCAAGTGTTTAGAAGAAACATGCGATGATTTACAGTACGATTCAGTGAACTAAGGGACAGTTGTATTCTGTCACAGTTCCGTAGAATTTGTACAAGGAATCTTGATTAAAAAACTGACTGCACTGCCCAACCGTTCACTGCCAACCCCGTATGTATGGGCACTTGATCTAGACCTCCAAGGTAGTGCCAGTGGTAGATTTCTCCTGTGCGTTGTTGTGCTACGAAAAATTCACAGCGTGCAAGTAAGCTGAAAGTGGAATGCGGGTCTCTCTGTCCAGTCGCAGTGTACTGTTTATTATTACCCGTTGTAAGCGGTTGCCATGTTCCAGCAAGAAACATAGGTCCATGACTGCGTGCTTTGCGCCTACCCTAGTTTATCGCCTGCGCAATGCCGCAATGACCGCCAGTGTCAACGCCACCACCAGTGTAAACATTAGTGCCACCTACTTCGCATCTACATACGGTTCTCTTTAGCAGGACATGTGGAAACTTCTTCCTGTAATTCCGTACATGCGGGTCTCTGTGTCCAGTCAGAGTGTACTGTTTATCATTACCCGTTATCAGCGGTTGTCATGTTCCAGTATGAAACATTGGTCCATGACTGCGTGCTTTGCGCCTCCCCTAGTTTACCGCCTGCGCAATGCAGCAAAGAGCGCCAGGGTCAACGTCACCACCAGTTTAAACATTAGTGCCTGCTACCTCGCATAAACATACGGTTCCCTTTAGCGGAGCATGTGGAAATTTGTTCCTGTACTTCCGTACATGCACGTCTCCGTGTCCACTAATTACCCGTTATAGCGGGTGCCATGTTACAGTAGGAAACATTGGTCCATGAATGCGTGCTTTGCGCCTCCCCTAGTTTATCGCCTGCGCAATGCCGCAATGAGCGCCAGTATCTAAGCCGCCACCAGTGTAAACATTAGTGCCAGCTACTTCGCATCTACATACGGTTTCCTTTAGCGGGGCATATGGAAATTTGTTCCTGTACTTCCGTACATGTGGGTCTCCGTGTCAAGCCTGAGTGTACTGTTTATTATTACCCTTTATCAGCGGTTGCCCTGTTCCAGTAGGAAACATTAGTTCATGACTGCGTGCTTTGCGCCTCTCCTAGTTTTTCGCCTGCGCAATGCCGCAATGAGCGCCAGTGTCAACGCCATCACCAGTGTAAGCATTAGTGCCAGCTACTTCGCACCTACACACGGTTACCTTTAGCGTGACACTTGGAAATTTGTTCGTGTACTTCCGTACATGCGGGTCTCTGTGTCCAGTCTGAGTGTACTACTCGGCTGCTGACCCGCAGGTCGCGGGTTCAAATCCCGGCTGCGGCGGCTGCATTTCCGATGGAGGCGGAAATGTTGTAGGCCCGTGTGCCAGAACCCCAGGTGGTCGAAATTTCCGGAGCCATCCACTACGGCGTCTCTCATAATCATATGGTGGTTTTGGGACGTAAACCCATCATATAAATCAATCAGTCTGAGTGTACTGTTTATTATTACTCATTATCGTCGGTTGCCATGTTTCAGTAAACATTAGTCCGTGACTGCGTGCTTTGCGCCTCCCCTAGTTAACCACCTGCGCAATGCCGCAATGAGCGCCAGTGTCAACGTCACCGCCAGTGTAAGCATTAGTGCCAGCTACTTCGCATCTACACGCGGTTCCCTTTAGCGTGACACGTGGAACTTTGTTCTTGTACTTCCGTACATGCGGGTCTCTGTGTCCACTCGGAGTGTACTGTTTATCGTTGCCTGTTATCAGCGGTTGCCATGTTCGAGTAGGAAACATTGGTTCATGACTGCGTGCTTTGCGCTTTCCCTAGTTTATTGCCTGCGCAATGCCGCAATGAGCGCCAATGTCAACGCCACCACCAGTGTAAACATTAGTGCCAGCTACTTTGCATCTACATACGGTTCCCTTTAGCGGAGCATGTGGAAATTTGTTCCTGTACTTACGTACATGCGGGTCTCTTTGTCCAGACGGAGTGTACTGTTTATCATTACCCGTTATCAGCGGTTGTCATGTTCCAGTAGAAAACATCAGCTACTGTTTCCAGTAGGAAACAGTAGCTGACAAGTGCATCATCGCGCGCTTTTGTTCACGCGAGAAGAAAAATGAGTTCCTTCGCAAAGCGCGTAAGGCGCGACTGCGTGCTTCCCAGTTAGGACTATCCGGAAGTAATGACAATCCAGTCTTTGTCAATGAACATCTTACCATTGCCAATAAAAAGCTGTTCAATAAAGCGCTTGTTCTAAAAAAGGAAAAGAAATGGCGGTTCCTCTGGACAGAGAATTGTCATATCAAGGCCCGCAAGACAGAAGACAGCAGGGTATTTTTGATTAATATGGAATCTGATCTCAACTTCTTCACGTGACGTTGACAAATTCGGTTCGCTTTTCCCACCTCATAGCTTTCGTTATGCATCATCATGTCGTTGCTTTCTTTCGAGGAAACTAAATCCCTCCTTGCTAATTCTACTTGTTCATTGCTGCACATCAATGCGCGTAGTTTGCCAAAAAACTACGATAACATTATTGGATTCACTGACTTACTGTGCCATTCCTTTTCACTCTCATGTATTACTGAAACATGGCTAGGATCTTGTGATGGCAATCTGTACGGATTTCGATCGTTTAACTCTGAATATTGTCACCGCGATTCAGGTCGCTACGGCGGCTCGGCCATATTTATATCGCCCGAGATAAAGTACAAGCGCAGGACTGACCTATCTTTGAATATTCCGAACTGTGAATCTGTATGGATCGCGGCTGCCTTCCCCTCCTCTGTTAATCTAAATAAAGTGATCATTGCATGCATTTACCGTTCTCCATCTTCGTCTATTCCGCATTTTCTACATAATTTAGCTGCTGTACTCGACATTATCACCACAGAAAATAAGCAAGTTGTTTTGGTTGGTGATATCAACATTACCCTGATAGATACAGATAACAACAGCACCATTGCATATAGTAATTGTTTTCTTGGCTTTGGGATTGAATCCTTAATTTCATCCCCTACTCAATTTTCACCCACTGCAACAAGCACGCTCATTGACCACGTATTAAGCAATTTTTCGCCAAGCCATAGCGCATGAGTCATTGATGTGTGCATCACTGATCATTCCTGTTTTTGTAACTTTCGCTGTAAATCTACCTCGCCTTAACACGTGCCATTTCACGTCAACCTTCGGTCAGGAAAACTTTATCAAGGCAATTCAAGGCACTGAATGGTCTTCCATTAGCACCTTAGAAAATCCTGAAGAAGCACTAGGCAACTTCTGCTCCCTATTTCTTAGAGCTGTGCATGCAAACACTAAAACTGTTAAATGCAAGAAAATACATAGGTTTCAACGCAATCCCTGGTTAACTCAAGGCTTGTTAACTAGTATGCAGAAAAAAGATAATCTCTACAGGAAAACAAAAAAACAGCCATTTATAGTGAATTTGAGACTTAGGTATAAAAAATATAGTAAGACGTTGAATAAACTTCTGAAACCATCAAAACGACTTTATTATGAAAAATAATTCTGTAAAGCAAGAAATGACCCAAAGGAAAAATTCAAACTTTTCAATGACTTTTTAAACAGACCTCAGGTTAGTAATGTAATTGATAAAATTAGGTATAAACAGCAAATCTGTACTGAGTCCTCTGACATAGCTGAGTCTTTTAGTGATTACTTTTATGAAATATACAATGATAGGCCCAAAGTATCCTCGTACACCCTTACCCGCTGTATCCATTCATTCTTTCTATTTCCTGTTACCATTGACGAGGTCTATTCTACAATCCTGAGTCTAAAAAACTGTAGCGCTGGAATAGACAATGTATCGGCGTTTCATTTAAAACTTGCTGCTTCAGAAATCTCAGAAGCCTTAAGCAATATAATTAATGTCCTTTTTAAACATGGTATATTTCCGATCTCACTGAAAAAAGCCATGTTAATCCCAGTACACGAAAAAGGTGATACGACAGATGTCCGTAACTACCGCCCTATTTCTATTCTGTCTTCCATCAGCAAACTTATTGAAAAATTATTTCTGAAACGTATTAAGAAGTACCTTAATAAATTTAAGCTGCTAAAGCCTTGTCAATTCGGTTTCCGGGCCGGTAGTTCTACAAATTTAGCATTGCTATTATTAACCGATTTTTTGAAAACGTCCATCGACAACGGTAATTTCACAGGGTCTGTATTTCTTGATTTTACGAAAGCCTTTGGTACCATTAGTCATAATATTTTATTTAGCAAGTTAGAGTCCTTGGGTATCACTGGCCCATCCTTGACCTTTATAAAAAACTACCTTCTTGATCGTGAACAATCAGTCTGCATTGGGGGGGTTAATTCTAATGTTAAAATAATTAATCAAGGGGTCCCACAGGGTTCTATTCTTGGACCCTTACTGTTTTGTATCTATATTAATGATTTGCCTGAATGCCTTCAAGATTCTAAAGTTATTCTTTACGCTGAAGATACGACCATTTCCATCTCGCATAAATCATTACCTACTCTGATCAATATGTTGAATAAAGAACTGACTAATGTCGTTGAATGGTGTCGCTTAAACAACTTAATTTTAAACCCGCTCAAAACTCAGTTCATGGTTTTTAAAACATCACAAAAAATGCTACCTTTCATTCCACAAGTGTTCATTGACAATCATTTCATTCCTGCGTCTAACTGTGTGTGTTTTCTGGGCGTAAAATTAGACCCCCATTTAAAGTTCACCAATCATATTCTTTACGTCAAACAAAAAACAGCATTTGATATAAGATCACTCATCAAATCTCGTCATTTTTTTTCGCTTGAAGCCTTATTGTCTTTATACTTTGCATTCATACATAGTCACATCACCTATGGCATCACATCATGGGGAAATGCATATAACACTCATATTTCGTCTGTACAGCACATTCAGAATCGGGCCATTCGCATTATTACCAACAGTTCATTTTATTCTAATGCTACCCCGCTCCTTCAGGCTAACTGTATTCTTACAGAGTCTGGCTTACTTAGTTTTCACTTAATCATATTGTTATATAAACAACTTAACAAACAGCTTGTGTTTGATTTTATCGATGCTAGTTTACTCACTAACATCAATAGCACTAGATTCGCCCACGTCACAACTTCCTTTTACCTAAATGTAACACCAATTATGGCAAAATGACGTCTGCCTTTGCGGTCATTAAATTGTGGAATAACCTGCCCTATACACTAAAATCATCATCAACTTTTCATGCATTCAAACGTAAACTTAAAAACTTCATCTTGCATAACTAGGTTAACAACGATGATTACTTAACGATTGTTATGTATCCGGGCATGAAATTGGTAAGCCTTTGTAAATTTAAAATATTGCTTTATGGCGTGATTATGTTTTACTTGTATAACTTATTACTATTGTTCTTGTGTCGCATTCTGACTGCCTTTTTTGTTTACTTGTTGTTATTTTATGTAAGTTCAATGTTTACTTTTCACTTATGTTGCGTATTTTACGTGCTGTTATAATTATTATTTTATTGTTATTGTTTACCGAGGGTCCCACTGCAGTCGCTTGACTTTGGGACCCTCGTCTGCATACTACATTCTACAAATTTTGTATTTTGAATGAATGAATAAACTGAAACTGAAACTGAAACTGAAACATTGATCCATGAGTGCGTGCTTTGCGCCTCCTCTAGTTTATCGCCTACACAATGCCGCAATGAAATCCAGTGTCAACGCCACCGCCAGTGTAAGCATTAGTGGCAGCTACTTCGTATCTACACGCGGTTCCCTTTAGCAGGACGTGTCGAAATTTGTTCCTGCACTGTTGTACATCAAGGCTTTGTGTCCAGTTGGAGTGTACTGTTTATCATTACGCATTATCAGTGGTTGCCATGTTCCAGTAGGAAACATTGGTCCATGACTGCGTGCTTTGTGCCTTCCCTAGATTATCGCCTGTGCAATGCAGCAATGAGCGCCATTGCCAACGCCACCACCAGTGTAATCATTAGTGCCAGCTACTTCGCATCTACATACAGTTCCCTTTAGCGGGACATGCGGAAATTTGTTCCTCTATTTCTGTACATGTCAACAAATTCTTTTACAGTATTAATCTGAATAAAAAGTTGTACTTCATCTCGAGCATATCAAAAATATATTCGTTCAAGCAAAATGCATTTGGATAAAAACGATCTAGCTACCATATAGTTTACGGAATCATTGCGCATCAAGTAAAATATACAAATAAAACTGTCCAACAAACAAAAATAAAATACGCACACAAAATTGCCACCTATTTGTTCGGGGTACGGGCGTACTTGATCCTGGGTTCCTTGGCCCCACACGTGCCACAGTAATTTAGTATTTTTTACGAACAGCCAGAACCCACGTCGCTATCTGTCATGGAGCTGTTTTCTAATTTTCATATAGCACCGTGGTTGGTTTAACTACACTCATCGTTTTCATGTGAATACCTAGTGATTATAAACATTGGGCTGTGAGACTTGCGATACTAAAATCAGATATTGGTCACGTCCAGTAATGTTCTTTAGTCAACACAATCTTGATTGATATGTGGGGTTTAACGTCCCGAAACCACCATATGATTATGAGAGACACCGTAGTGGAGGGCTCCGGAAATTTAGACCACCTGGGGTTCTTTAACGTGCGCCCCAATCTGAGCACACGGGCCTACAACATTTCCGCCTCCATCGGAAATGCAGCTGCCACAGCCGGGATTTGATCCCGCGACCTGCGGGTCAGCAGCCGAGTACCTTAGCCACTAGACCACCGCGGCGGGGCTACTCAACACAATCTTGTCTCCACGAGTGTCTCTGAACTTCTGTGGCGTCACGTTTAGGTACGATGAGCTGGGACTGTCACCAATAAACAGAAACAAGAAACGCGTTGAAATTCACTACTTCTGTCCATAAAAACATAAAACTATAACTATAGGAAGAATAATGAGACAATATGAAATAAAACACCTACTGGCACCTGTATCTCTCACCAACAATGTCTGTGATTGTGGAAGGCAAGGCCAATACAAAAAAACCAAAACATGAAACTCTACGAGCGAGCTAGGTGAAAAATTGTGCTGTATTAAAATTAATTTCCTTCATTACATTCGATGACCGTCAAGTTGTACGCGAGCCTAGAACCAATTTCATACGAAGCGAATCCGTACAGCAAGAGTTCAGCTTGTGACCTGACTTTTTTGAAGATAAACAGAACTGCGAAAGGTCGTTCATGACGCTTTCTTGTGTTTCTTTCCTTCTATATACTGGTTTAGTTCTTGGTTATAACGAAAAGTTGTGTGGAGGCCACGCCATAAAACGCAAACACGCTACGCTAGCCCCACTGTACCCTAAACACGAACAGCTATTTTGTGTGAATGTCGAAAATAACGTTGTTAATCCATTATGTAATGTGTTATGACACATAAATAAGACAGTTCCATAACCGAATTTGAGTATACGCTGTACATTTATTTGTGAGAGTTTGCACAATATTTATTGATAGATATATTGATGTGTATGTGCCAACGCTGAAACACGATGGCACATCTTCATCCCGATGGCTAACGTACAGTTTCGTGGTAGTTGAAGTGGTTGAATACAGCATATAGTGAATACCGCGTAATCATGATATTGCTAAGCGCATAATAAACACTGGTACTGGTGCAACTTTGCCCTTTCAAATTCCGACATAATGCTTATTCTGCGTCACATGAAGAACTCTAAATCAACGTTGTTGACAAGCGTATCTTGACATTCTTTACTGTATGCATAATTAAAATTCATTTTCAGCACAGCACAGGTAGGCATGGGGCTTTTCCGCAGCAACACTCTTTAAGCAGAGAAGACAACTTTTGGGGCACGGCTCATTTTAGAAATGTGTGAAGAAGACCAGGAATATAACAGCGTGATTGGTTAAACTACCGAAAATCAGTCTTTTCAACTTGCTCTAGGGAGCCCAAAAAAGCTCTAAAAGAATAGAAAGGTGAATTGATTGTATTCACACTATGCACGTAACCTTATTGGGAGGTTCTATAATAACATGTAAAGTCACCAGTGATTTGAGAAGAGTTTGTTAAAGGCAGTAGTTGCGCGGTTATAGACATATGACATTAAAACGTCTTCAGTAGTCGGTATAGCCTAAATTATATCTCACATAGTCATTGATGATAGTTTTTGTTCTCGGGCATGGTCACACACTCCACACATTCTGCGCCGAGCTAGATAGGCTTCACTGTTAAAAAAACAGAAAAGGGGCACACGTATCGCAACATCGTGTCCACATGCAATGAGTGTGGACGTTTTAAGCAGGGGTGCAAAACTGAAACAAAAATTGCAGTAATGTATCTGAAAAACCGCATGAAATCGAGTATTTTGGCGGGGGTATAAATCTACCAAGTGGCTTTTTGTGAACCGTCGGCAGAACGTTGAACTGTTTTTGTGCATTGCGCATGCATTTGATCAGCGAATAGGTTGTACTGCTTCATGAACTCGAGACAACCACGGTGAGTGCTTTCGCCTCCGACTTCGGTTCATGGTCCGCATTCCGCAAGAAAGATTAACGTGTGTTCTTGCGTCGTTTTTTTTGCTTCCTCGTGAACTGCGGTTGTAACGCTCAACTAAATTTGTGGACGAGGCTGTGTTCGGATGTCGAAACCTGCGTATGTTTCTCGCATGTACGTGTGCTGTGAGAAATTTGGCTGAATTGTTTCGGGAGGTACACGCGTGTCAGTGACAGCAGCCTATTATCAGCTGTTTGAAGACAATGCGCTTTCGCACGTAAACGTTACACTGGCATTTTAACGTGGCTACTCTAAAATTTGCGTTTTGTACGAACGAACTGCAGCCGCGACCTGCACGCTGAGACAGCAGTGCCTCTTTAGCACTTCGACGGTTACTTGTTTCCGCAATCAGAATTTATGCTCAATGTTCCGCAATATAAAGTTGTTTTTATTCTTTTTCAATCTTTAACTGATCATGATTATGGAGAGTGGCTATTTCTACCTTTATTCAGCGTCGCAGCGCTGTTCATGTGAACGCCCAAACACGCGCCAAGGTCAAGTATGACGTACACAAATTATCGAAGAACAGGTCGGTCTCCCTCCAAATAAATAATGTTTCTGCATATCTCTTTAGCGAACGTCCCGCGCAGTTGAGGTCAAGAAATGGTGCAGAACGAACCTCAACATCTTAATTGTTACTGCGTGCAGCTGCTCTTTAGAAAATGGGGATTTTTATAGCTGGTACGTTAGCTTTACATCAGTACACTGGTTGTCTTGGTCGCGGTTCACTGTTACCAATTCCTGCTGGAATATAATAACTGTACTTATTATTGAAAAGAGTGAGCAAATGTCAGTGACATATGCTCTCCCGCTTACTTCTGCGCCTGACTTCTGACTTCTGAACTTGATGTTCAAGTTGATCATCAAATTACGCAACCACTATATAAATATCAAGAAGTCGATTTTCAAGTTTGATCTTTCTCTGTCGCGCCACCTTCCCTTTGTTTCTTCTCGCCACGATCTCCTAAAATCACCAGTTCAACTTGTTTCGTAGAACATAAGCATCAACATACATAGGCCAGTGTTTTAGTAAGCTGTCGCGCATGCTCTAGTACTCTTTCATTTAGTGCATGACACAATCTCATACCTCGACAACTGATGAACGGAAAGTTGTTTGTATTCTCTTATTGAAGTCAAATGAATAACCATGTGACTGCTCATACCAGTGTTTGCCCAAATGCAGAGAGATGCATGATATCTTGAATAAAGTGTGCTTATAGCACTGGAAAATGCTTACATCCCAGATCATGTTGTAGAAAAACGACCTTCACAAGACAGCGGGACGAAACGACGATGCGCAAATGCCACAGCATTCAGGCGACGGTGAACGTGACGCCGGCGTGGGCACCCAGCTGGCGTGGCGGCGACAGGGGGGGGTGGTGTCGTTTTTTTCTCTATTTTTCCCGCGCTCACGCTCGTAGCTGAACGGTTCTGGGTAAGTTGATGCCAGCTCCTGGCGCCAGGCTGGTGCGAAAGAGACGGTGGCTTTCCCCTTTTTTTTTCTTTCTTGCGCCTGCTCTTACCGGCTGTACGCATGACTTCCGCGCCACGCGCCTGTCACGGATATTTTTGTTGCTGGGCTCCCTATGGACAGGATTTCAGTCAGTACGCAGGAACGCGCCGCCAATATGCTGTTCGTTATCCAGCACCTGACTGAGAGTGTAATACACATATGTTATATACAAATGGGCATGCCATGAAAAGCTATGTAAAGTGTCAAATCTTCAGAATGAACGAGCATTCCGGAGCTGAGTGAAGTTAAGCCAAATGCCGAGCGAACAAATTCCACGGTGCACGGCGAACTCGTTCGGCCACTTTCTCATCCCAGACCATTGTATCCCAAACATGAATGATGATATGCAGGTGATGTTGTTATAGTGCGTGCGCGCGAAATTACTATGGTCAGAGCGTAAGCATTGAGGCTTGCGACCATTAAAAAGAATCCAAAAAAACATAGCTACGAGTAGGATGGTGAAACATCCAGGCTCGCAACGCACGTCTGCGTGCACATGAATCACATGGATTAAACAAAAATGCACGAGCAGTAGTCATCCACAAATTTGCTCGTTTAAATATAGCTTTAAGGTATAATTCCTTTGGCAAAAAGTGTCTACATTACCATAGTACAAGCACGCATTCTCAGTATTTAAATACGTAACTATATGCGTGTATACGCAGCTCGTTGCAACCTCATCCCTTCGCCTTACATCGACCGGAAAAAGTATGTACCATATCTCTCAACAAATACACAATTAAACAAGAAAGTGGTCACTTGCCCGGAATTTGCTGCATCACAGCAGTACTTGGGACAGAAGAACATGCGACGTGGCAGCTGCTTGCTTCATGAATACAAAGAACCTTTTTTAA
Source organism: Rhipicephalus microplus (assembly GCF_043290135.1). NCBI lineage: Eukaryota > Metazoa > Arthropoda > Arachnida > Ixodida > Ixodidae > Rhipicephalus > Rhipicephalus microplus. The sequence goes on from NC_134702.1 coordinate 180,826,077, forward strand.
AAGACTTCGACCATTTAGCTTGGAGGTGCGGTACAGTCAGAAGGCAACCTATAGGCGGCATCTCAGATGACGAAGCACACAAAAGGGACGTTCAACATCCGAGGTGCTCACAGCGAGCGACACACAAGGTAACAAAACAACTAAACGCATTACCGCGCGGAGAATAAGCACCGGTCTGCCATGGCAGAACCAGAGAGCGCCTATAGTACACTGTACCTATACCATTTGCAGAACCTGTTCAAGGGTACAGCGCATGCATGCAGCGCGTAGTCGCACACTTTCTCAGAGGAATGAGAGTGAGAGAATGCGAATCTAGAAAGAGTTCACAGCGAAGTGCCAAGCTCTCGCGCATTGTTTGTCGTGGTTTTGCTGCAAACGTTGACGTCACTTACCGCGCATATATATATATATATATATATATATATATATATATATGTGTGTGTGTGTTGAATGAACTTGCCGATAGCACATAAGAAAAGGATCGTATTTACTAACGTTTCGGCCGTGGCACGGCATATATATATATATATATATATATATATATATATATATATATATATATATATATATATATATATATATATATATATATATATATATATATGACGCTATGATGAATGGGAGACGTGGCCTGGCTCATAAGCTATGTTTATTCTACTGTCACTTCTTCCTCCTCAGCTTCTACCAACCATCACTTCATACGTCACACTGTTCCCCCTCCCCCCGAAAGCTGGCACCGGTTACAAACTACAACAAATTGAAAACAAAATATACAAAATAATGGCCGAATTCGCAGTTTCACGTCCCGACGGAGTTCCACAATCTCACTAAGTCTTCAAGGCCGAGGGAGCAGTCCGGTGATTTTTATGACGACTCTGGTGGACGAGTCTGACTGTTGCGTTCCGGACAGAGCGGGCTACACATGGATACTGACAATACTGCTTGAACTCCTCTGGGGGCTGAGCAAGGATAGAACGCAATGTTGCATCGGCAGCTCGGATGTCGTCAGAGTTGTATTTTTCGTCGCGAATGGTGCAATCCCGGTGCTTGTTGCTTTCGTGCTTTTTGACAGACTGTGATGAAGTGCCTGAGTGCTTGCGGTGTGCAAGCAGTGCTTCCGCGTCTTTCTCGGCGTTTTCTGTGGTGGTGCAGTCGGTGTAATAGCTGAGGCAGGGAGTGTCTCTGGTGACTTTTCTTTGTGCGAAAGTGTCTGACGTCTTGAATTGGTCTTTGGTTTCGAGATCTTATTTTCCGATGTTCTTCAATTGATGAGTGTACTTCCGTTGAATTTTGCGTTTTTCGATGACCTCGTTGCAGTCCCTTTCGTTGTCTCTTGAGTTTGTGTACTTGGCTTTGCTTGCTTTGCTGGTGCTGCTCAGGAGATGGCTGTAGTGGCACCCCTTCTGGAATTGGGCATTCATTTCCTTCGAGGTTTGATGCGTCCTGTAGACAGCTGATACATGGTGAAATGGTGTCTTGCTTATCGGGCATAGTTGGTAACGCGCCATCATTGCTAGCATACTCTTCAAAAGCTTCGGTAAAGTGTTCCAGTATGAACGCCTCTGCCACACTGCTGCGTGTGAGAATTGGTGTATGCATTACTTCTGCATTGTTTCGGTTCTTGGAGCTGTGAGCACTGAATGGGGATACCATAGCTAACGTGGCATCTTACGGTTCGGACTGCACAGCCTGCTGAGCCATAGAAGTAAAGCCTTGTGATGAAAAACACCTTTTCGAGTCGTCATGGCGTGGTTGGGTATTTTCCCGATGCGTCGATGGTTCACCTATCGTGAACACGGTGTCCTTACAAGGCAGACGGTTAGCGTTACGAGCACCGCAGGAGCCACGTAATGTAAAACCGGGTGGCGGGCCATGTATGCGAGACGAAGAATAGGGAGCATCAAGTGGTTGAGCAACGTCTCGTGTCATATGCTGAAGCGATGATTTTGGAAGTGCCGTCTTGCGTGTAAAACGGAGGCCCGCGCGATGGTCGTGGCTTTCCCGAAATACCCTTGGTCGCCTGTCAGTGTACTCATGTTCCACTTTGTGTTGTGGCAGTGGTCGATTCATGCTGGGCGTTCGTAAGCTTGAAGACTGCTTGTGAAATTGACAACCGAGTGCGATTGCCTGTGGATGGTTGGTTATAAGCGAGTCCTCGTCATAGTCGTCATTGTAGTCTTGAAATCGGATGGTCATTTCTTCTTTAATCTTTCTCCATGACTCGTCATTTTGAAATATGTGAGTGAGGTAGAATTTGAAAGCCTCACCAGAGATATAGTTGGTAAAGTTGATGATCATCTCCCGTTCCGACCATGATGCAGCGGTAGCGTGGAGCTCGTACAGGTAGAACCAGTCCTGCACGGGTCCATCGTTCACTGCTCCGGTGTACTTGGGGATGCCAAGGTCGGCTGATAAAAATGTCATGGTGCTGGTTGTTGTGTCCTCGTTGAAGGTGAATCGGTAGTGGATGTATGGTAAGGGCGTGTTGTGGGGAACTGCGTCGATGATACGCGACTGATGAAGTGGCTGGGAAGTGTTCATCCTGTCGACTCGTGTGACGCTATAATGAATGGGAGACATGGCCTAGCTCATACGCCATGTTTATTCTACTGACACTTCTTCCTCCTCAGCTTCTACCAACCATCACTTCATTCGTCACACACACACACACACAGACACAGACACACACACACACACACACACACACACACACACACATATATATATATATATATATATATATATATATATATATATATATATAAAGTCGGGATATAAAGAAATTGGCCGCATATCTGCATGTCTCGCTGCAAATGTCGTCGAAATCTTGCGTCTGAAGAGACTGAATAAAACGTTCATTTGATGTTCCGCGCAAGAAAATTGGTGAATTGTATTCTGGAGGCACTGCGTTAGATAATCTCGAACCGTGCAGCGAAGGCGAACGAGCGCATCGAAGCACGTTAGACAAGAGCGCTATCTGGCAGATGTCTTCGAAAACGCGCGCGCACATCTTGTAGGCAATAAGGCGTAGAACGCAAAGCGACGGGCAGGTTCCACTACCGTGTCGTTTTAGTAAAGCATTAGAAACACATGCCGTTTTGCGCATCACGTAGCATCGTCAGCGCAGCGTGATAAACGCTACAGTCCTGAAAAACTTATGTTTGCCTTCTCTAGTATGAAGACACAAAATATGTTGACGTATTGTTATGGTGCCTTAGATATGCGTAATAATTGCTTTTTTATCGACAATCGCGCAAGTTTAAACACTGAAACGAGCAATATTAGTGGGCGCTGCGGATTGGGTTGGACGTTTGGACTATTGTTTGGTGCCGTTAGGACCATTATGGCGGACAACCAGACAAATGTACAGACAGAAAGACACATACAGAAAGACAGACCAAAATTTCTGCGTCGAAGTACCCCTAGAGAGACTATCGTCTTCTTTAAAAGGGGGCCCGCACTCGGCACCCAGGTCGTCGCGATGCGCCGGTCGTCGCGATGTACGGTGAGTTCTTTGCCAATCTGTCACACAAAGGTGGATCGCCCCCAGACAAAAGAAATGATTGTGTAGTGTATGTATGTCCTGTTCTTTGCGTTGTAAAGATTACTTCAGTGTGGCGTACTTTTGATACTGGCGGCTAATGACCAAGTTGCGGCTTGATGACATGCAATTTATTCCCTGTGTGTGTGTCCCATGTGCTCTGACAATAACCCCTGAGCTTTCGCTTTAGAACGTTTTTCAAGTCGTGTGCAGGAATCGGTATCGAAGTGTTGATAGCGGTTTTGTTGGCGGATCCAGCTAGCTGGTCCACAAGAACATTGCCTTGTACTTCGCGGTGTCCTGGCACAGAGCAGACTATGACATGCCGCTTGGATGAATAGACTGTGCATAACAGTGAATAAATCGAGACAAGGACAGGGTTTCTGTGCTTTTTAGGTGTTTTCAGAGCTTTTACTACACTTAGGTAATCTGCATATACTATTGCCTTCTGTAGTTTTATTTGTTTAATATGTTGAACAGCCGCAAGTATTGCTTAGGGTTCACCGACTAAAATGCTTGTATCCGTTTGCAGAACGCCGGCTTCCAAAAAGGATGGGCCGACGGCTGCATACGAGACAAAAGTGTTAGACTGAAGCATCCGTGAAGAACTCAAGGCATGCGTATTTATGTTGTAGTTCTAAGAAGTATGTCTGAATGTGTGCGATTGGCGCGTGCTTTGTAACCTCTAAGAAAGACACGTCGCAATCTATCGCCCGCCACTGCCATGATGGCAGGCATACTGCGGCAACCATTAAACGATGTTCAAGTGGTACACCGGTTTTCTTCGCTAGGCCCCTCCCACGGAGTGAGTAGAGCTTTCTCATAGAAGGCCGTTTCTCGATAACGGCAAGGCTTGACATGTTATTAATTGTGGCATGTGATGGGCGATTCTCGTCTGCATTTATATTAGGATAATATTTAAAAGATAACATCTCTGTAGGTGGAGCGACCATTCGTTTGATTCCACGTACAGGCTTTCCAAAGGACTAGTGCGAAAAGCACCCGTAGAGAGGCGGATGCCTAGATGATGAACAGGATCAAGCATTTTAAGGACAGTAGGTGTCGCAGACTGGTATGCTATTGCCCCAGAGTCTAGACGGGTACGTACGAGGCTCTTATACAAATTCATTAAACACTTCTTGTCGCTTCCCCACGCAGTACGTGACATCACTTTTAGAATGTTCATAGCTTTTATGCACTTGTTTGGTAATGTGTGGTATGAAGGTTAGCTTGGTGTCTAAGATTAGGCCTAAGAATTTGTGTTCAGTATTAACAGAACGACGTTGCCCATGCAGCTGAATATCTGGTTCCGGGTGAATGCCCCTCTTTCTGGAGAACAAGACACACGTGCTTTTCAGTGCATTGAGACGGAACCCGTTTTCTTCTGCCCATTTGAATACTTTGTTCACACCAAGCTGAACCTGCCACTCGCACATGGCCAGATCACAAGATTTGAAACCAAGCTGGACGTCGTCGACATAGGTACAATGAAACATATTGCGAGAGATAGACAAGCGCAAGGAATTTATTTTGATGAGAAAAAGTGTGCAGCTAAGTACACCACTTTTTGGCACGCCTGTTTCCTAACTGGGACACGGAATGTCCGGTTTGACAGGTAACTTTGAATTATGTTAAACATTCTTCCACGCACGCCAAGATGGGACAGGTCTCTTAATGTTCCAAAGCGCCATGTTATATCGTAAGCCTTTTTTATATCGATAAACACAGAGAGAAAATATTGTTTATGAACAAAAGCGTCTGTGATCTGTGCCTCGATACGAACAAGGTGGTCAGTGGTGGATCTACCCTCTCGAAACCCAAACTGAAATGGGTCGAGTAAATTGTTTGTTTCAAGGAAGTGTACAAGTCGGCAGTTTATCATTTTTTTTGAAGACTTTGCACAATTGCAGCTTGTAAGTGCAATGGGCCTATAGCTCGAAGCTGAAGAAGGGTCCTTGCCCTCTTTGAAAATGGGAATAATAATAGCTTCTTTCCAGGAGGTAGGGAGAGCACCAGAAAACCAGATAGCATTGTAGAAACAAAGTAAGCTTTTTGTGTTTCGATTGGTAGGTTTTTTAACATTTCATACACCACACGGTCAGAACCTGGGGCAAAAGTACTGCAGGAGCTCAGGGATGTTTGGAGCTCAGCTAAACTGAAAGCTTGGTTATATGCCTTATATCTAGTAGATTCGTATTCCAGTTTGTGCTTTTCTATTGTTCTGCATTTTTTAAAGTGTCAGTAAAGTGACGAGCTGGACAGCCATTCGAAGTGTGCACCGAGGAAGTTTGCCTGATCTTTCAAGGTATATACCTGTGTGTTTACGAATAGAAGTGTGTGTAATTGTTTCCTGCTGCCCTACCATGTTCCAGAGTTTAGCCTCCTTTGTGTATGAGTTGATCCCTGACAAAAACTGCTGCCAGCTTTCTCTTGTGGCCTGCTGACGGGTTCACCTTCCTTGAGACATTACTTTCTTGAAGGCGTCAAAAGTTTCGGTTGTTGGTGGATTCCGAAGCAACCTCCAAGCTCTGTTTTGCTGTTTGCGCGCGTTTCAGCATTCAGAGTTCCACCATGGCACACGCCGTTTTCCAGGTTGCCCATTTGTTTGTAGAATGCATTTTGTTGCAACATCAATAAAAAACGCTGTGAAGCAGTTAACAGCAACATCAAAGCTCAAAGTACATATGTCACTCCAACCTAAACGAGCAATGGCATTAAACTGTTCCCAGTCGACTCTGTTTCTGAGCCATTTGGGAACACGTAGTGGACACTCAGTTGCTGTAGTTGCGCTCAAAACTACGGAGAAGTGGTAACTTCTGTACGAATTACTGATGACTTTCCACTGGAGTAGAGGCACCAGAGATGGCGGTAATATGCTTAGGTCTATGAAGGAGTAGGTATTATTAGCGAGATTATAATAGGTTGGTTCTTTTCGATTTAGGAGACACGCGCTCGACAAGAGAAGGAACTGACCTCGAGCGTCACAACGAGAGTCACCTCATCACCTGCTATGCGCATTAAAGTCTCCAAGGAGAACATAAGGCTCTGGAAGTTCATCAATAATTGAGTATAAATCACGTTTATGGAGCTGATAGTTAAAAAGAATGTAAATATTACAAATTGTGATCAGTTTACCAAACAGAACCCCTCGAACAGCCTCTGCCATAAGGGATATTTGGAGTTGTAAGTGTGTGCATGCAATTCTTTGATTCACTATGATGGCAACACCTCCGGATGATGTCATGGCATCATCACGGTCCTTTCGAAAAATAACGTATTTACGAAGAAAATTTGTGTGTTTTGAATTAAGGTGTGTTTCTTGTACACACAGCACTTTTGGTGAGTGTTCGTGTAAGAGTTATTGGATGTCGTCAAGTTTTCTGAGCAGGCCCTTGACGTTCCATTGTAATATTTGAGTGTTCATGATGAATGTAAAATAGTGCTGTGTATACGAAAACTGAGTGGCTGTTTAGACAGGGAGTTTGAGTACGGGTAACAGGGCCGTCACCGGGCCCTGTTATTTGCTTTTTCGTTTTCTTGGCGCGCTCCAAGGAGCCACGCCACTCTTTCGGCACCAAGGGTGCCGACGTATCCATTGCCTCTTCGGAGGTACTGGCTGCCCGCACGTGCGGGCTGTTAGTTCGGATTTTGGGCCTCGCCTGGTGAGGGGAGGACTTGAGACCCGAAATCTCTGGAGTCTCCAGTCTCTGTTTGGGAGTAGGCGGTGTCGCCTGGGCTACAGCCGCCTTGGGGGCAGGTGCCACAACCGCCGGGTCAGTGTGTGTGGGCCGAGGGAGTGGCGAGGACTGGTGCGGCGGTGCCCCCTGACGCGCCGCATCAGCGTATGTAGGTCCATGGAATGGTGTTACTCTTTGCCGTGCTTTCTTAAATGAAATTTTCTCCTTCACCTTCAATGTAATTATTTCTTTTTCTTTTTCCATTGTGTGCAAGAGCGTGAATGTGCAGCATCGTTTCCTTCACAGTGTGACGGTTGATTGCAGTTCTCAGACACGTGACCAAGGACTCCGCATTCTGCACAAGTCTGGCGACCCCGACAGCTGTTAGAGCCTTGGCCATACCTCTGGCATTGAAAGCAACGACGAGGGTTTTGTATGTACGGCCTGATAGATCTCTTCGTGTTTCCAGTTTCAGTAGATTCTTATAGTTTACTGGATGCAAACGTGAGTTAAGTGTTTCGTCGGTGTTTCCTTATTATCTCTTCTGATGATAATTCTCTGTACATTAGTAACATTTGGGCTTTTCCACCCCTCAAAAAGTACAGTTTCGGTGAGGTCAACTAAGTTTGCATCAGATACCACTCCGCGAGTGATGTTCATAGATCTGTGTGGTGTTACGGTGATCGGTACGTCACCAAACGTTGAGACCCCGCAGGGGCGCCTGCGCAAGTAGGCGTTTGGTGTGTAGCGACATCACGGACCCAAGCTAACGGGGGAGTTTCGGCTCCCTCCCACGCCTAGCCGTGCGTGGCTTTGCTGTGTCCGGGGAAAAGGGGATCCTGGGGTTTGAGCCAATGCTGGGTGATTGGACCTTTAAGGCCCCCCGGCAGAGGCAACACACCCCCTTGGCCCCGGCTTCACACAGACGGCACCCCTGGGCTGACCCACCCAGGGGAAATCGGCAGTCGCCTTTTCCTATCTCTCTCTTCCTACATCTTCGTCTTTCTAACTTTTTTAGCTTTCCTGTCTACTTCTCTCTTCTGTTTACTTCCAATTTTCCTGGCGGCAAGGGTTAACCCTGTGCAAATAGCCTACCTTGGTCTAGGCGCATTGGGTTATGGCAGTGTTTTACGGCTGACGTCTGCAAGCTTTCAGCACCTGCAGACTTGCAGCGTCCCCATGTTGGGCTCCGTGGTGGGTGGCCACCAACGCTGCTGAACAAAAATAAGACCAGCATGCATGGAGCATTCCCTCAACTGTCTGATCGTACCGGCCTAAAGCGGGTACGCACTGACGACATAAATTTCTTTAAAAAGCCAATAGAAACTTTTCCCCACTTCCACGTCATTCACTGTGAAAAAACCGGAAAGCAAGCCAGGACCGTATCTCCTTTTGTTGTTGCCAGGTGTCTTACTGAAACTCTCGGGGCTGGATACAAAGTAACCGAAATGGCTAGCGGAGACCTTCTTCTCGAAATTCGGGACAAAGCACAATTTGTAAAGCTAGACAGCCTCTCAACGTTTGGTGACGTAACGATCACTGTAACGCCACACAGATCCATGAACATTACTCGCGGAGTGGTATCTGATGCAGACTTACTTGAACTCATCGAAACTGAACTTTTGGAAGGGTGGAAGAGCCAAAATGTCAATAATGTACAGAGAATAATCATTAGAAGAGATAATAAGGAAATACCAACGAAACACTTGATACTCACGTTTGCATCCAGTAAACTACCAGACTCCATTCAAACAGGGTACACAAAGATATCTATCAGGCCGTATATACCAAACCCTCGTCGTTGCTTCCAATGCCAGAGGTATGGCCATGGCTCTAAAACCTGTCGTGGTGCCAGACTTGTGCAGAATGTGGAGTCCTAGGCCACGTGTCTGAGAACTGCAAACAACCGCCACACTGTGTAAACTGCGACGGAAACCATGCCGCATATTCACGCTCCTGCACATACTGGAAAAAAGAAAAAGAAATAATTACATTGAAGGTGAAGGAGAACATTACGTTTAAGGAAGCACGGCGAAGAGTCGCTCCATTCTATGGACCTACATACGCTGATGCGGCGCGTCAGGGGGCACCGCCGCACGAGCCCTCGCCACTCCTTCGGCCCGCGCATACCGAGCCGGCGGTTGTGGCACCTGCCCCCAAGGCGGCTGTAGCCCAGGTTACACCGCCTACTCCCAAACAGAGACCGGAGACTCAGGAGTCTTCGGGTCTCAAGGCCTCCCCTCACCAGGCGAGGCCCGAAATCCGAACTAACAGCCCGAACGTGCGAGCATCCAGTGCCTCCGAGGAGGCAATGGATACGTCGGCACCCTTGGTGCCGAAAGAGCGGCGTGGCTCCTTGGAGCGCGCCAAGAAAACAAAAAAGCAAATAACAGGGCCTGGTGATGGCACTGGTAAGTGAACTCAAACTCCCCGTCTAAACAGCCACTTGCTTCTCGTACACACAGCATTATTTTACATTCACCATGAACACTCAAATTATACAGTGGAACGTCAGGGGCCTTCTCAGAAACCTTGACGACATCCAAGAACTCTTACACGAACACTCACCAAAAGTGCTGTGTGTACAAGAAACACACCTTAATTCAAAACACACAAAGTTTCTTCGTAAGTACGCTATTTTTCGAAAGGACCGTGATGATGCCATGGCATCATCCGGAGGTGTTGCCATCATAGTGAATCAAGGAATTGCATGCACACACTTACAACTACAAACATTCCTTGAGGCAGTGGCTGTTCGAGCGGTTCTTTTTGATAAACTGATCACAATCTGCACTATTTACATTCCTCCTAGCTATCAGCTGTTAAAACGTGGTTTACACTCTTTAATTGATGAACTTCCGAAACCTTATGTTCTCCTTGGAGACTTTAATGCGCATAGCAGGCTATGGGGTGACTATCGGTATGACGCGCGAGGTCGACTGATCGAACAATTCCTTCTCTCGTCGAGCGCGTGTCTCCTAAATCGAAAAGAGCGAACCTATTATAATCTCGCCAATAACACCTACTCCTCCATAGACCTTAGCATAGTATCTCCATCTCTTGTGCCTCTACTCCAGTGGAAAGTCGTCAGTAATCTGTACGGAAGTGACCACTTCCCCGTAGTTTTGAGCACAAATACAGTAACTGAATGTCCACCACGTGTTCCCAAGTGGCTCATAAACAGAGCCGACTGGGAACAGTTTTATACCATCGCTCGTCTAGGTTGGAATGACATATGTGCTTTGAACATTGATGTTGCTGTCAACTTCTTCACAGCGTTTTTGATTGATGCTGCAACAAAATGCCTCCCACAAACAAATGGACACCTTGGAAAACGGCGTGTGCCATGGTGGAACTCTGAATGCCGAAACGCGCGCAAACAGCAAAACAGAGCTTGGAGGCTGCTTCGGAACTCACCGACAGCCGAAAATCTTGACACCTTCAAGAAAATAAAGTCTCAAGCTAGGAGAACGCGTCGGCAGGCCAGAAGAGAAAGCTGGCAGAAGTTTTTGTCAGGGATCAATTCATACACACAAGAGGCCAAAGTCTGGAACATGGTCGGTAGGATAGCAGGGAAACAAGTAAACACACTTCCACTCGTAAACACTCAAGGTGATACCTTGGAAGATCAGGCAAACTCCCTCGGGGCACAATTTGAACGGGTATCCAGCTCGTCCCACTATACTGACACTTTTCAAAAATACAGAACAAGAATACAAAAGCAGAAACTCGAACATAAATCCACTAGATACGAGCCATATAACCAAGCTTTCAGTCTAGCGGGGCTCCGAACATCTCTAAACTCCTGCAGTACTTCTGCCCCAGGTTCTTACCATGTGGTGTATGAAATGTTAAAAAACCTAGCAGCCGAAACACGAAAAACCTTACTTTGTTTGTACAATGCTATCTGGTTTTCTGGCACTATCCCTACCTCCTGGAAAGAGGCTATTATTATTCCCATTTTGAAAGAGGGCAAGGACCCTTCTTTAGCTTCAAGTTATAGGTCTATTGCACTTACAAGCTGCTTGTGCAAAGTATACGAAGAAATGATAAACTGCCGACTTGCACATATCCTTGAAACATACAATTTGCTCGACCCATTTCAGAGCGGGTTTCGAGAAAATAGATCCACCACAGACCACCTTGTTCGTATCAAGGCACAGATCAGAGACGCCTTCGTTTATAAACAATATTTTCTCTCTGTGTTCCTCGATATCGAAAAGGCGTATGATACAACATGGCGTTTCGGAATTCTAAGAGACCTGTCCCATCTTGGCGTGCGTGGAAGAATGTTTGATGATTTGATTGATATGTGGGGTTTAACGTCCCAAAACCACTATATGATTATGACAGACGCCGTAGTGGAGGGCTCCGGAAATTTAGACCACCTGGGGTTCTTTAACGTGCACCCAAATCTGAGTACACGGGCCTACAACATTTCCGCCTCCATCGGAAATGCAGCCGCCGCAGCCGGGATTCGAACCCGCGCCCTGCGGGTCAGCAGCCGAGTACCTTAGCCACTAGACCACCGCGGCGGGGCGTGAAAGAATGTTTAACATAATTCAAAGTTACCTGTCAAACCGGACATTCCGTGTCCTAGTTAGGAAACAGGCGTGCCAAAAAGTGGTGTACTTAGCTGCACACTTTTTCTCATCAAAATAAATTCCTTGCGCTTGTCTATCTCTCGCAATATGTTTCATTGTACCTATGTCGACGACGTCCAGCTTGGTTTCAAATCTTGTGATCTGGCCATGTGCGAGTGGCAGGTTCAGCTTAGTTTGAACAAAGTATTCAAATGGGCAGAAGAAAACGGGTTCCGTCTCAATGCACTGAAAAGCACGTGTGTCCTGTTCTCCAGAAAGAGGGGCATGCACTCGCAACCTGACATTCGACTGAACGGGCAACGTCTGACCGTCAAAGCCGAGCATAAATTTTTAGGCTTAATCTTGGACAACAAGATGACCATCGTACCGTACATCAAGTATTTAAAAACAAAATATTTAAAAGCCATGAATGTTATAAAAGTGTTGTCACGTACTACGTGGGGTTGTGATAGGCAATGCCTCATGAATCTCTATAGAAGCCTCATTCGGACCCGCTTAGATTATGGGGCCGTTGCCTATCAGTCTGCTACTGAAAGTGCCTTGAAGATGCTGGACCCCGTGCACCATTTGGGCATCCGCCTTCCTACGGGTGCTTTTCGTATCAGCCCCGTAGAAAGCCTTTACGTTGAGTCAAATGAGTGGTCGCTTCATCTGCAGAGAACTTACATGTCCTTTGTTTATTTTCTTAAGGTGAAAGCAGACAAGAAGCACCCCTCATACTATACCATTATTGATTTGTCGAGCTCCATTCTGTTTCAAAACAGGCCTTCGATGCGGCAGCCCTTCTCAGTTCGCCTGAAGTGTCTAGCTGAAGAAACTGCAGTGTCACTGTTTAATGGCTCCTGTGGTATACCCGCCACCGTGGCAGTGGCAGACTGTAGACTGCGATGTGTCTTTCCTAGAAGTTACAAAACATGCACCTATTGCCCATATCCGAACATACTTTTTGGAACTTCAAAACAAATACACACGTCCTGAGTTCTTCACAGATGCCTCCAAGACTAACTCCTCTGTGTCCTACGCTGTTGTCGGCCCATCTTTTTCGGATGCCGGCCCTCTACATCCACGCTCAAGTATCTTCACAGCGGAAGCTTACGCGATACTTGTGGCAGCTAAACACATCAAACAATTACAAATACAAAAAGCAGTAATTTATACAGACTCGCTAAGTGTGGTAACGGCTCTGCACAGTCTTAAAAAAACAAAAAAACCGGTCCTTGTCTCACTTTACCCCATTTTGTGCACACTCTACACACTCAAACAACATGTTGTAGTGTGCTGGGTGCCAGGGCACCGTGAGATCCAAGGCAACGTGAGGGCGGATCAGCTCGCTGCATCCGTCCACGAAAGCACTGCCCCTACACCTATATTCATTCCGGCCCTTGATCTTAAGCCGTCTCTCAAATGAAAACTCAGGGACTACTGGCAGAGCAAGTGGGATACACACACACAAAACAAACTACACGTTATCAAGCCACACCTTGGCCATTGGCCACCAGTATCAAAATCACGTCACACAGAGGTAACATTAACGAGGCTCAGGATAGGACACACATACACGACACACACATATCTTTTGTCTGGCTGCGATCCACCATTGTGTGACAGATGTGGTGAAGCACTAACAGTTCTTCACATTTTAATTCAGTGCAAACAATTGGACACTCTAAAAAAACAACACTTTCCTTCACCCTACCGACAACATATACCTTTACACCCTGCAACGTTCGTCGGTAGGGAACCGCTTTTTAGTCACAAATCATTGTTACCGTTTTTAAAAGAAATTCATAGCTTTCATGTCATATACCCGGGCATACCGTAGCATGACCTCTCCAGAGAGGTTTTCGCTGCGGTGGCTACACAATAAAGCACTTGCCTCACGGCCCTTGGACGCAAGAATATGAACGAGTGAGGCACTTGTGCTAATGCCATACATGTCCACCATCGTTTTTATTATCATTACCTTTTGCCATCTATTCACACCACACACACCTTTCACGGCATGGTCATAATTTTATTAATTGTGTGTTTTTACCCGCTTTACTGCGAGGAATATTATGGCCCTTATACAGCCGCTAATCACAATTATTGTCCACATTCCTGTCTCATGAACTGGCGCTCTTTGGCCATCAAATGGCCCTTGCGCCAAAAAAACACCATATATCATCAGTCCCATGAACTGGCGCTCTTTGGCCACCGAATGGCCCTTGCGCCAAAAACACCATATATCATCATCATCATCAAACGTTGAGAGGATGTCTAGCTTTACAAATTGTTCTTTGTCCTGAATTTAGAGAAGGTCTCCACTAGCCATTTTGGTTACTCTGTATCCAGCCCTGAGAGTTTCAGTAAGACACCTGGCAACTGCGATTGGTGATACGGTCGTGGCTAGCTTTCCAGTTTTCTCGCAGTGAATGATGCGGAAGTGGGGAAACGTTCCTATTGGCTGGTTTAAGAAATTTATGTCGTCGGTGCGTATCCTCTTGAGGCCGGTACGATCAGACAGTAGGGGGAATGCTCCATGCATGCCCGTCTTATTTTTATTCAGCAGCGTTGGCGGCCACCCACCACGGAGCCCAAGCGGCGTGTGCCATGGTGCAACTCTGAATGCCAAAACGCATGCAAACATCAAAACAGGGTATGGGGGTTGCTTCGGAACTCACCAACAGCCGAAAATTTTGACACTCTCAAGAAAATAAAGTCTCAAGACAGGAGAACGCGTCGGCAGGCCCGAAGAGAAAGGTGGCAGCAGTTTTTGTCAGGGATAAACTCATACACACAGGAGGCTAAAGTCTGAAACATGGTAGGTAGGGTGACAGGAAAACAATAACACACACTTCCGCTCGTAAACACACAGGGTGATACCTTGGAAGATCAGGCGAACTTCCTCGGTGCACACTTCGAACGGGTGTCCAGCTCGTCACACTATACTGACACTTTCGAAAAATACAGAACAAGAATAAAAAAGCAGAAACTGGAATACAAATATACTAGATATAAGGCATGTAACCTAGCTTTCAGTTTAGCTGAGTTCCAAACATCCCTTAACTTCTGCAGTACTTCTGCCCCAGATTCTGACCGTGTGGTGTATAAAACGTTAAAAACCTACCAATCGAAACACAAAAAACCTTACTTTGTTTCTACAATGCTAACTGGTTTTTCTGGTGATCTCCCTACCTCCTGGAAAGAGGCTATTACTATTCCCATTTTGAAGAAGGGCAAGAACCCTTCTTCAGCTTCGAGCTATAGGCCTATTGCACTTACAAGCTCCACGTTTAGAGATGCTGAAAGCTTGCAGGCGTCAGCGATACAACACTGCCATAACCCAACGTGCCTAGGCCAAGGTAGGCTATTAGCACAAGGTTAACCCTTGCCGCCAGGAAAATTTGAAGTAAACAGAAGATATGTAGACAGGACAGACTAAAAGTCAGAGATGAAGACGAATTTAGGGGAGAGTCATAGAAAAAAAGTGACTGCCCATTGATTCCCCTGGTTGGGTCAGCCCACGGGTGCTGTCTACGTGAAGCCGGGGCCAAAGGGGTGTGTTGCCTCTGCCGGGGGGCCTTAAAGGTCCAATCACCCAGCGTCAGCTCAACCCCCAGGATCTCCTTTTCCCGGACACGGCAAAGCTACGCACGGCTAGGCGTGGGAGAGGGAGTCAAAACTCCCCCGTTAGCTCGGGTCCGTGGTGTCGCTACGCACCAAACGCCTGCTTACGCAGACGCCCCTGCGGGGAACTATTGCGTTTAGTTGCCGAGCACCCAAACATTACTTTGCTCGCTGGAGAGGCCTCGTTTGCTAAAAGAGCGTGCTTTTCAAACACAGAGAACTGGGACACTTGTTCGCACTCACCTGTACTTGTGATTACGTTTGGTGCGTCGTTTTTGTTTGAACGGCGCGTTACGTGTCGAGCCGTAAACGTTTTTACTTCGTTATCGTCCTGTGTATGTCGTTTTCGTGCCTCATTTAGCGTAAACAGTGCGCCGCACGTTTAGACCTGCTAGCTGTTCTCAACGTTACATTCTAAGTTGCTGCTATTGCATTCATTGCTTCACCCTTGCGGCGAAACTGACTTTTTTCTTGCCCCAAAGAATAACTTCGCCGTGCTCTCACATGAATGCAGGAGGTGCCTAGTTATTCTTTTCGACCAAGCACGTCTCAACGTCAAGAAGCGTGTGAAAACGACTTGCGCTCGAACGGCCCTTGACCGAAGAAGAGTTTTGTAATGAATTCCAGCTTTTTTTCACAATTCCTTCTACACGTGAATATGTGCTGTCAGTATATCGTGGCAATAACCCACGCAAATATTTACACTTATAGTGGACCGTACAAAGTGATAAAGCAACGTCGAATCATACAGTGCAAAAAAAGTTATTCTCTTTTACATTTTATCGATTGTTCTTAGAGTGTCCTATGAAATGTGCCAATGTCTCGACGATTTCCTTCTGTCTGTGATCTATATGACATTGGAATCTTAGAAAAGGCATTACAAAGGGCAAGTTGCGTTATGCGCTCGATTCGTATATGCAAGCTTGGATGCAGCTCCATTCCGGCACGTGCACCACCCGGTCCGGTGGTCTGGTACTTAAAGGCCAACACCAGCTATTTGTCGACGATGTCAAGGTAATGGTGTTTCTATGGTATATAGACACTTTAGTCAGGAGACCATTAGCTCAAATGTTCAGGAAATCTGAAAATAAGTTTTAATAAGGAAAAATACGCAATACCGAAATTGAAACCCAACCACGTGGCTTGTCTGAGTATGAAGTATTGTTTGGTTAGAACCGCAGGCGGTGTACTTGTTCCGCTAGTGCGGAGTATGAAAACTGTGAAAGCCAGACCAGAAAAACGTTGGTAAAACACCACAGAGAAAGAAAGAAAGCTTTCCCATGCTATACTCGTGCCCAACACAGCTATTGTCGCCTTGTGGCTAGCACAATAAACGCTGTAGCAGCCAAAGGAGCGATGCCATCGGCTGCGTCACTTTCGTTTACATGCCAAACTTGACGTCTCACAGAGAGTGTTGCCAATAATTCTGGCAAGCGAGGTGAGCTTTTCGATGGAATTTTCAGGATTTGTTTGAAAAAAATCGGCACATCTCCCAAGCCTGTAATTTGGCATAAATGACGGAAATATACAAAGCAACGTACCCAGTCATTTTCATAAAAATACATTAACGTCAAAAAATCACCGGAGTTGGCCTTTAAGGCGCTCAACAGTCCACCCGCAAGTCGCAGGATTGAATCTCAACCGTTCACGGCGGCCACATTTTCGGTGGAGACGAAATTGTTCGAGACCTGTGTAGTCGGACATAGATGCACGTCAAAAAATTCCAGCTGTTCTAAATTTCTGGAACCATTCACTACGGCTTCTCTCGTAATAAAATGACGGTTTTGGGACATTATTCCGAACAATTAATACAACAAATACAAATGTACACATCTCAGCTCTTCCTATAACACCCTCACGAACGGCTTAACAACACCCTTTTTCCACTTACACCTTTCTCTTGGGATGTAAAAGCAGAGAAAAAGGTGTTGAGTCATTTTGGAAAATTCGATTGCGAGAGCAGAAGCCCTCAAAGCACGCTGAAAGTGCTCTTTTCAGATCCGGCATGTTTTAGTAATCGAACAGGTGGAGGAGCACTGTCATCTATTGGTAGAGCTAGAGTGCTTTTGCTGCGCTGAGTGCAGCCAGGAGCACGTTGTAGTGCCCCGGCTGCTAGGTGAAAAAGCCCGTTCGCTTTTTCATCCAGCGGCCGTGGTAGTGCTCTCACCTTAAAAGCAGAGTAGCCGCAGCACGATGAGTGACGTGGCCCTTGAACGTTACCAGTCCCTGAATTTTTCTTCAGCCGGCAAGTGCCGCGGTCGCGGCAACGGTAGCAAGCAACCATATGTAGTTTGGCACCGCTGTTTTGTACCGATGGCTACAATGACAGCACGACATCTGCCGAATGCGTCGTCATTCCAAAAGCATTCTAGATGATAGGAAATGAAGAATATGTGGACCACCGAGTTCACACGTATTTTGATGCTGCCCCTCAGAGAATATGCCGGACGTAAGAATGTTTCCATTGCATGGTCCCTCACTCATAGCCCCCTTCCTTCACCTGCCCTCTGGGAAAGCGCCGCATTTTAGTGGCAGGTTGAGTGGCCCTGCTCTCAGAGCTCTGCCCCCACTCCTCACTGCCCTGCTTCTCTACTCCTGTTCTCTCAAAGGAATTCACCACAAAAGAACACCTTTTTTACACCCTAAAGGGTGTAAAGAGTGTACTGTGAGCTGCTGATCCACCGTCCATGCCGCTTGTCCCAGCCTACCGCTGACCCACGTCGTTGCGAGAGAACGCACTAATCTCCGTAAGAAAGCTCCTGCATTTCTCGAGCCCCAAAGATGCGCATCCTCGGCATGCAAATAGCAGCCAACGGTTCTAACAGAGAAACTATCGCCAAAATTAAAGGCAGTGCCACAAGACTACCCACGTGATTAAATACATCTTGAACAAGAAGACGAGAAATAGTATAATGATGAGTTCTTTTCAATGGCGCAAGGGTCAATGGCGCAAGATTCACGGATTGGTTTCTTAAAAGTTTGAATTGACATAAATAATATTTATTTTCTTTGTGCTGTCTCCACTTGTGGTACCAGAAGTCTTTCTTCTTCAGCAATGCAAGGATCTCTGTTGTCATCCAAGGAGTTAGCGGGGAGTTATATTAGCGTGCTGACACGTGTGAACGACTCCGTTCAATGGCATGGCGAAGGGCTTTTGTTATGTTCTCTAACGCAATGTTGGCATCATCGTCATACAATGTTTCAAATTCGATGGTGAGAATGTGATTCCGTAATAAGTTGTAATTGATTTTGCTTGCATTGCTGAAAAATTGTGCATTCTTGTTTGGAGTTTTCCTTATTGAAACAAAGGAAGAAAGGTGATCTGCTATCGGTTCATTATAAACACCAGCATTCACTTTCGATGATACGTTAGTTAAGATGTGATCAATCGTTGTTGCCGACGTACTTGTTACTCTCGTAGGGGTATGTATGACATTACGAAAGTTGAATGAACTAACCAATTGTGTGTAATGAGTGTAACTAGTGTTTGCGGTGTCTATGTTCATATCCCCAACGATGACTGCTCGGTTCTGGTACTTAGTTGAAAGACAGAAAAAAATTTCTTCCATCCTATCGAGGAAATGCGCTGCATTGGAATTTGGTGGACGGTAAACCACGCCAATTATGCCAAAACCGTGGAGTCTGATAAAAAGTGCTTCTATAACGGTAGAGCTGTGGTTCAGAAAAAATGTAACTGTATATGCGCGGCCTTTTTTACAAAAAGCGCCACTCCACCTCCACGTGAACATGAGTCTCGCTGATGTGATATGGTTTCGTATCCGGGAACATTGACAATATCTCCTTTTTTACCATGTTTCTGTAGTTGCTAGCACATCAAAGTGGTTTGTATGTTTAGGTAAGAAAGCAAGAAGCAAATTTAAGTTTTTCCTTATACTGCGGATATTGCAGTGGAATATGTTAGTGTATGTCTTATCTATGAGCTGATCTACGTGAGTCATCGTGACAGCCATTTCTCTGAAAATTCTTCTGGCAGGTGATCAAGAAGAGCAGCTACACTAGTTTCGCGAGATCATCCTCGCATGTAACGTGAACTACCTTCGAGTTCTCATACTTCCTAGCAAGAATTTTTCCTTCGGAAACCCAGACAAATCTCCAGTTCTTATCTTTCTTTCTCTGTATAGGCTTACCTAATAGAACCTTATTTTGAAGACACAGATGTTCGTTCACGAACACAGGTTGATTTGTACTGAAGGCAAAAGTTGACGCTTTACACCCGCTCTTTCTTGCTGACTTTACTATTAGATCACGTTTGAAGCGAGACAAGAACTTAACGACAATATTTTGAACATTGTTTGCCTTCATCGGCACTCTGTGAACAACATCAATATCTTCGGTGCTGACCTCAACACGCAAACAGTCGGCAATTTTTTCCACAATCTCCATTAGATTTTCCTTCTCAACATAGGGAATGCCTTTCAATTCAATGTTGTTCCGTCTCGAGTATTGCTGTAGATCTATCAACTGTTTTCTTGTATCTCTTAATTCTTTTTTAATTTCAATGTTTTCTTTCTGACACTCGATGCTTCGATTTCTCGCCTCATTCAGTTCCTTACGCAGCGACTTTATTTCAGTCTTTAGTTCGTCAAAGCTGTCACTAGCGAAGCTTACAGATGCCCTGATGGATGTCAATTCTGCCTGTCTGCCTATTCCATAGGCGCTGCCAGCACGCCCTGAGCTCCCGTCTTAGAAATGGTTTCAGATCGAGCGCAGGGACAGCTACAGATGTATTGGCGCCAGTGTTGTCTTGGGCAGATGTGGCCAGATGATCCGCCTACACGTTTCCAGCAATTTCGCGGTGCCCCGGTACCAAGCAGACCACAACATGCCATTTAAGAGCGTAGATCGTACATAACACGGAGTACACAGACACAAGGACAGGTTTTTTATGTTTTCGCAGAGTTTTCAGAGCCACCACTACGCTCAGCGAATTTGTGTATAATACCGCTCGTTGTAGTTGCAGTTTCTTAATATGCTTGACAGCCACAAATACCGCGCAGGCCTCTGCTGTGAAGATGCTACTTTCGGAGTGCAGAATATCACAGTTGGAGAAAGATGCGCGAACAGCTGCATAGGACACACCAATGTGAGCCTTCGAAGCATCTGTGAAAAATTCTGGGCAGGTGTACTTGTGTTGCAGTTCGAGGAAGCGCATGCGGATATGTACAGAAATTGCGTGTTTAGTGACTTCCATGAAATAGAGATCGAAGTCTATGAGTTGCCACTTCCATGGTGGCAGATATACTGCAGGAGTCATCAAACTTTGTTGTCAAAGTGGCACAGCTGTTTCCTCAGCAAGCCTCCTGACTCGAAGTGAGTATGGCTGTCTCAGCGAAGGACGGTTATTGAACAAAGTACAGTTGGACAGGTCATTATTGTGGAGTGAGCGGAATGTTCGTCATCAACATTAACCATGAAATAGTATGTAAAAGACGGGTAACATCTCTGCAGGTGGAGCGACCATTCATTTGATCCTACGTACAGACTCTCTATCGGGCGAGTTCGAAAAGCACCCGTAGAGAGACGTATGCCTACATGGTGGACAGGGTCGAGAATCTTTAAGGCTGATGGTGTCGCAGACATAGCACCGTTGTTAGGCGCGTGCTTACGAGGCTTTTATATAAATTCATCAGAAATTTCATGTCACTGCCCCACGTAGTTCTTGATAACACTTTCAAAATATTCATGGTTTTTAAACACCTGTCTTTTAAATACATGATGTATGGGATGAAGGTTAGTTTTGTGTCTAATATTAGGCCCAGAAATTTATGCTTTGTCTTCACAGAGAGACGTTTACCATGCAGGTCAATCTCGGGATCGGTACGAACGCCCCTCTTTCGGCAGAGCACGATGCAGGTACTCTTTTGCGCGTTCAGTTTCAAACCATTTTTGTCTGCCCATTGAGAAACCTTGTTCAAACCTGGTTGAACCTGACGTTCACACTCCGAAAGGTTACAGGACTTAACGCCACCCTGCGCGTCATCAACATATTGTTACGGTGCATCATCGACAGGAGCAAGCGTGGCACTTAGCGAAGATGAAGAAGACGCCTGTGCGTTAGGCGCTTGCACGAGAGGCAACTCAGCCATCTTGTTCGGCTGCCGATTCTCGGTGGACGCTGTCCTGTAAGCCAAGACCTTGCCCCGTCACATTTGGTGGAGGTGCTGGGCAACCGCCTCGCAACGGAACTTCGCAGCGGCCGACGTTTTAAGCGTCATTCCACAACGATGACGGAGAGTACGGCGTCTGCATCTGCTCCTGGTGTTCCTGCGGCCGGAGATGATGCGGTAACTACATCTCCTTCTGCGACCACAACCTTTGTGCTCGAACCCCCGCGGGATCCTGGCACGTTCAGCGGTTGCGGCGATCCAGATGAAGTTGACGTGGAAGATTGGCTGGCAGAGTACGAACGTGTGAGTACTCGATACCGATGGGGCCCGACTCTTATGCTGGCAAACCTGTTATTCTATCTTAGGGGAACCGCCAAATCGTAGTATGAGAACCATGAAACAGAACTTGTGAGTTGGGCAGTGTGCAGGGAGAAAATGCTAGACCTGTTCGGAAAGCCGATTGGAAGAAAAATGGCCGCGAACAAAATGCTCGCGTCTCGGGCGCAGACCTCGACCGAGTCTTACGTCTCCTATATAGAAGACGTGTTGTCGTTGTGTCGCAAAGCCAATGCCGACATGCCGGAGGCTGACAAGGTCGGGCATATTCTTAAGGGGATTGCGGATGACGCATTCAACCTCCTCATCTGCAAAAATTTTTCTACAGTGGACGCCATTATAAAAGAATGTCGGCGCTTTGAGCAAGCGAAGAGCCGGCGAATTAACAGCGTGTTCACCCGCCTTCCGAATACGGCTGCAACATCATCTTGCGAAGACCGTGCAAGAACACAGCCACCACCTCTAGATTCATCGGATCAGGTGACCCGAATTGTACGGCGTGAACTTGAAGCCATTGCCTCTGCTCCGGCTCACACCGCTGCAAGTGACACCACCCCACTCACTGCTAACATGGTTCAAGCTATCGTCCGCCAAGAACTCGCCAGCATAGGTATTCCCTCGGTGTGCGCTTTGCCCAGCCCGCAGCGAGCTTCATGGCGTCCACCCTCGTCCTATCGCGAGCAGCAGTTCACGGCCCGATCTCGCGACCCTGCGGCGTGGAGAACCGTCGACAATCGACCAATTTGTTTTCATTGCCACCGTATCGGTCATGTCGTCCGTTACTGCAATTACCGCTGGTCCTCGCCACCTCAGACTTCATCTCAACCTCACTACCGACAGGACAGCACCCGCTTCGCGTCTGCCGTGCAGCCTTCTCCGCAAAACAACTACAGAAGGTTCAACAGCCGATCTCCTTCGCCGCATGGTCATCAGTCGCGTTCGCCTCCAGGACGTCGCCAGTCGTCTCGCTCACCGCAGACTCGCAGGCCGTCATCTCCATTCAACCCCGCTCCTGCCTACCCGGAAAACTAAACGGTGCAGCGCCCGGACGTGACGCTGCATCTTCGACTCCCTCCACAAATCCTCTCTTGACGCTTCCGACGAGACAAAATTTGTTAGACGTTGCCGTTGACGGTGTGCCTATTTCTGCCCTTATAGATACTGGAGCGCACATTTCTGTAATGAGCGCGAACCTTCGCCGACGCCTACATAAAGTGCTCACGCCTGCCGCTTCCCACAAACTTCGTGTCGCTGATGGGAGGACCCCTGATGTTGAAGGGATGTGCACGGCCCGTGTGTCCATTGCCGGTCATCCTACATTAGTTCAGTTTGCCGTCATTGAAATGTGTCCTCATGACCTAATACTTGGTTTGGACTTCCTGTCACGCCATTCTGCGCTCATTGATTGTGCCACTGGTGCTCTTCAGCTTGAACTGCCGCAGTTTGCCGATTTTCCAGCAGACTATTCTCCCCGTTTACGCTCTCGTAACCACGTTCGCTTGCCTCCGCAAGCTGCTACATATGTCACTTTGTCGTGCTCACGTCATGTGCCCGACGGTGACTACCTCGTCACTCCTATAGTCGACGTACTGATGGCCCGAGACGTCGCCCTTGCTCACACTGTTGTCGCCGTCGCTAATAATACAGTGGTTATACCACTACTCAACGTGAGTCTCTTGACTCAAGTTATTCCGCAAGACATGTCTTTGGCCACCCTATCTCCACTTGACAGCTGCAACGTTACTTGTTTGGACACCGATACTACATCCCCCTGTCTTGGCCGCAATTACACTCTGCCTGCAGATGACATTAACAAGATGATTGCTCCCGACCTCACTGCAGTGCAAGCTGCCAGCCTCCGTAGTCTGCTAACATCATATAGAGACGTTTTCGACTTTGACCACCGCCCTCTCAGCCAAACAACTGCAGTGACTCACCGGATCAACACTGGTAATGCCAGTCCTATACGGCGGCGTCCATATCGCGTATCTCACAAGGAACGCCAAGTAATTCAAAATGAAGTGGATAAAATGATTACTAAAGACGTAATAGAACCCTCATCCAGCCCCTGGGCCTCCCCAGTCGTGCTCGTTGAGAAGAAAGATGGCAGCTGGCGCTTTTGCGTGGACTATCGCCATTCAAACAAAGTGACCCACAAAGATGTCTACCCTTTGCCTCGGATTGATGACGCCCTCGATTGCCTCCATGGTGCCCAATACTTTTCGTCTATCGACCTTCGATCCGGCTATTGGCAAATTTCCGTCGACCCCATGGATCGTGAAAAAACCGCTTTCGTTACGCCCGACGGCCTCTACCAGTTCAAAGTCATGCCGTTTGGACTGTGTAATGCGCCGGCAACTTTCGAGCGCATGATGGACTCCCTTCTCCGAGGATATAAGTGGTCCATCTGCTTATGTTATTTAGACGATGTCATCGTCTTTTCACCCACCTTTGACAGCCATATAACACGTCTGTCAGCCGTTCTGGATGTTTTTCGAAGAGCTGCTCTCCAGCTCAATTCTGCAAAATGCCATTTCGGACGTCGCCAAATCACCATACTCGGCCACCTTGTCGGTGCCGATGGTGTTCAACCAGATCCCGAAAAGGTGCGAGCAGTACAACAATTTACTGAACCATGCTCAACCAAGGACGTCCGAAGTTTTGTAGGGCTATGTTCCTATTTTCGTCGATTTGTCCGCAACTTCGCCGACATCGCTCGACCGCTTACTGATCTCTTAAAAAAGGACGTTCCCTTCGCATGGGGTATAGAGCAAGCGGACGCCTTTTCGGCTCTTATCCATCTGCTGACTACGCCACCAATACTGGCCCATTTCGACCCAGCATCACCTACAGAGCTTCGGACCGATGCCAGTGGCCATGGAATTGGAGCGGTCCTTGGCCAACGACAGCACGGGAAGGACCGCGTGATTGCTTACGCCAGTCGTCTTCTTTCACCTGCCGAACGGAAGTTCTCCATCACTGAGCGTGAATGCCTAGCTTTAGTGTGGGCCGTGGCGAAACTCAGGCCTTACCTGTATGGCCGAACTTTTTCCGTTGTTACGGACCATCACGCTCTTTGCTGGCTGTCATCGCTAAAGGACCCATCTGGACGTCTTGGTCGCTGGACTCTCCGTCTACAAGAATACTCATTCGTGGTCCACTACAAGTCGGGACGCCTCCACACAGACGCAGACTGTTTGTCACGTTATCCGGTTGAAGCGCCCGACTTGACAGACCTTGATTCAGACCCCTGCGTTCTCTCCATCCACGCTTTGGGTGATATCTCCACCGAACAACGACGTGACCCGTCGTTACTCTCCATTATCGAGCGTCTGACCTCTGCTCCAACAGACCCTTCCGTTCGCCTGTTCGAACTGCACGACAACATTCTGTACCGTCGCAGCTTCAACGCTGATGGCCCGGAATTACTACTCGTGCTTCCCCATCACCTGCGTACCAGCGTTCTCGAACAACTACATGACGTACCTACAGCCGGTCACCTAGGCGTCTCTCGTACCTACGATCGTGTGCGCCGTCGCTTTTTCTGGCCCGGACTGTATCGTTCTGTGGTTCGCTACGTCACTGCTTGCGACAGCTGCCAACGCCGCAAGCGCCCCTCTGTGCTACCGCCTGGCCTCCTACAGCCCATTGACATACCGACGGAACCATTCTTCCGTGTTGGCCTTGACCTGTTGGGCCCATTTCCTACGTCCACCTCCGGAAATAAATGGGTTGCAGTCGCCACAGACTACGCCACACGCTTTGCCATCACTAAAGCACTGCCGACAAGCTGTTCCACTGACGTCGCTGACTTTCTCTTGTATGAAGTCATTCTTCATCACGGCGCTCCGCGGCAGCTGCTTACTGATCGAGGAAGGTACTTTCTTTCACGTGTTGTGGATGACATTCTCCGCGCCTGCTCCACTGAGCACAAGCTTACCACCGCTTATCATCCACAGACAAATGGATTGACCGAGCGTCTGAACCGAACGCTGACGCAGATGCTGTCAATGTACGTTTCGCCAGATCACCGTGACTGGGACAAAGCACTCCCCTTTGTCACGTTCGCGTACAATTCTTCACGGCACGACACTGCTAGTTATTCGCCGTTTTATTTGCTATTTGGCCGACATCCAGCATTACCATTTGACACGCTCCTTCCTTCGGCTGCCCCCTTGTCTACTGAGTACGCCAGCGATGTCGTTTCTCGAGCCCATGCAGCCCGTCAGCTTGCCCGTGATCGGCTGCACTTGTCGCAAGCGCAGCAAAAAGACCGCTATGACAGTCGCCACCAAAGCGTGCACTTCTCGCCGGGGTCTCTGGTACTTCTCTGGACACCAAACCGCCAAGTCGGCTTATCAGAGAAGCTACTATCACACTACCATGGCCCCTACAAAGTGTTACGACAACTTAGTGACGTGAGCTACGAGATCGCACCCCTAAACAATGCCTTTTCGACCACCTCACTCCAGACAGACGTTGTACACGTTTCCAGACTAAAACCATATCACCCTTCTCGTTCGTCGCCGCCGTACTAAGCGCCGTGACGGCGCTTCCGCCACAGGGGAGTGATGTTACGGTGCATCATCGACAGGAGCAAGCGTGGCACTTAGCGAAGATGAAGAAGACGCCTGTGCGTTAGGCGCTTGCACGAGAGGCAACTCAGCCATCTTGTTCGGCTGCCGATTCTCGGTGGACGCTGTCCTGTAAGCCAAGACCTTGCCCCGTCACAATATGTACAGTAAAACATTTCATGGGATAACGAGGCGCAAAAAGTTAATTTTCACTATAAAAAGCGTACAACTCAATACCCCTCCTTGCGGCCCTCCTGTTTCTTGAACAAATGTACGGGAAAACACAGTGCCCACACGAACACGGAATGTCTGATTAGATAGATAGCTTTCGATTATTTTCAACATTCTGCCCGGACACCTAGGTGTGACAGGTCTCGGAGTATGCCAAAGCGCCACGTAGTGTCATAGGCTGTCTCTATATTGCCACAGTTCGACCATCGCAGAAGACGCTTGCAATAATTCGCGTTTTTGAAAGCCGCTATTCAAGTAACAAGAAAGTAGCGCCATAGAACGCCGTCCTGCAGGCGCCACGATGCTACGCCACGGGACCGGCACGAGACTCGAGGGGCAGAGGAAGAGACCGCCGAAGTTGGAGTCAGCGTGCAAGGGACATTTTGGCTGACCACTTTTAGTTTTCAGTTTACGGAAACAGGTTCGCCCTAAATAAATAGTTTATATAGTACCAGGTGCTATATTTTTGGTAACGATCTGGTGGACGTGCTGGGTATGATTCCAAGCCCACCACAGGGAAGGGAGAGAAGCCCAGATCCCAGAAGATTGGAGCCAGCAGAATTAGCGCCTGTGCACCAACGCAAGAGTCACCAACTACGTGGTGAGCAGCCTGAGTTTGGCCCCCTAATTGACCCATCAGGTCCTGTCGAGACCTCAAGCACAAGCATCACAGCGATGGCCACCTAGTCGATGCCATGTCCATCTCACCACATCGTGGATTCACACGTACACCAGAGGTCTTCCACGGTGAGACCTTTGAAGACGCCGAGGACCGCCGATGCCAGAAGCGAGACCCCGCAAAAGTGATGTATGGCGCACTGCAGACCGGAGGCCCCTCTGCTACCACTGTGGGGAGGCAGGTCATTTTTATCGGACATGCCACTACCGAAGAGCTGCGCTACGTGGCTTCCCAGTGAATGCACCCTGCCCTCGTAACGGTGAGCACCCTTACGAAATCGAAGAATTTTTATCATCACGCTATGCCTCTCCAAACATTCAGTGACATGAATCGAGATCGATTGCACCAATGCGCAATAGGTGGCCGAGTCAACACCCATAATCTACTTTCCCGAGGCGTCGTTCACCAAGGCCGCCACGGAAAACTAGAGCCAGCAACCTGTGGAGGCAGGGCCGCTGATTTTAGGAAAGCTGAGAACCCTCCAACATTAACCGGAGCAGACGACCACACTGACACAATAACGAATAAGACGGACAAGTGCAGTAATGGTGACGCAACATCTGAGCTACAAGTCAGAATCGACGACGTCGAAACCATAGCGTTAACAGACACTGGTGCAGACTACTCAGTAATAAGTACCATGCTCGCAAAGAAGCTGATGAAAGTGCTCACTCTTTGGACTGGACCGCAAATACGCACCGCCAGAGGGCCCTTAGTCAGCCCCGTAGGATTGTGCACAGCGAGAGTGGGAATAAGAGGCCATGTGTACGTCTGCAGTTTCGTTGTTCTCCACGAATGTTTCCGTGAGGCAATTCTGGGCATGGACTTTCTGCAAGCAAACAGTGCCATCATCGACTTGCGGAAATCCCAAGTTTCTCTACAGAGAACGCTGTTGCCATGTGTCATATACGATATATGGTGTTTTTTGGCGCAAGGGCCATTTGATGGCCAAAGAGCGCCAGTTCATGAGACAGGAATGTGGACAATGATTGTGATTAGCGGCTGTATAAGGGCCATGAAATTCCTCGCAGTAAAGCGGGTAAAATATACAGTTAATAAAATCATGACCATGCCGTGAAAGGTGTGTGTGGTGCGAATAGATGGCAAAAGTTCATGATAATAAAAACGATGGTGGACATGTATGGCATTAGCACAAGTGCCTCACTCGTTCAGACCCTTGCGTCCAAGGGCCGTGAGGCAAGTGCTTTATTGTGTAACCACCGCAGCGAAAACCTCTCTGGAGAGGTCGTGCTACGGTATGCCCGGGTATATGACATGAAAGCTATGAATTTCTTTTAAAAACGCTAACAATGATTTGTGACTAAAAAGCGGTTCCCTACCGACGAACAATGCAGGGTGTAAAGGTATATGTTGTCGGTAGGGTGAAGGAAAGTGTTGTTTTCTTAGAGTGTCCAATTGTTTGCACTGAATTAAAATGTGAAGAACTGTTAGTGCTTCACCACATCTGTCACACAATGGTGGATCGCCACCGGAGAAAAGATATGAGTGTGTCGTGTATGTGTGTCCTATCCTGAGCCTCGTGAATGTTACCTCTGTGTGACGTGATTTTGATACTGGTGGCCAATGGCCAAGGTGGGGCTTGATAACGTGTAGTTTGTTTTGTGTGTGTGTATCTCACTTGCTCTGCCAGTAGTCCCTGAGTTTTCGTTTGAGAGACGGCTCAAGATCAAGGGCCGGGATTGATGAAGGTGTAATGGCGGTGCTTTCGTGGGCGGATGCAGCAAGCTGATCCGCCATCATGTTGCCTTGAATCTCACGGTGCCCTGCCACCCAGCACACAACATGTCGGTTGAGTGTGTAGAGTGTGCATAAAATCGAGTAAAGTGAAACAAGGACAGAGTTTTTTTGTTTTTTAAGACTGTGCAGAGCCGTTACCACACTGAGGGAGTCTGTATAAATTACTGCTTTTTGTATATGTGATTGTTTGATGTGTTTAGCTGCCACAACTATCGCGTAAGCTTCCGCTGTGAAGATGCTTGTGCCTGGATGTAGAGGGCCAGCATCCTAAAAGGAAGGGCCAACAGCGGCGTAGAACACAGAGGAGTTAGACTTAGAGGCATCTGTAAAAAACTCAGGACGTGTGTATTTGTGTTGAAGTTCCAAGAAGTATGTTCGAATATGGGCAATAGGCGCATGTTTAGTAACTTCTAGGAAAGACACATTGCAATCTATAGTCTGCCACTGCCACGGTGGCGGGTATGCTACAGGAGCCATTAAACTGTGTTCGAGTGACACTCCAGTGTCCTCAGCTAGACCCTTCAGGCGAACTGAGAAGGGCTGCCCCATTGAAGGCCTGTTTTGAAAAAGAATGGAGCTTTGCCATGTGTCATGTGGAGCAACCAATTGGTTCGTCTCTCTGTATTGTGAATGAAGGTGTGACAGTGCCGCCACGTAGCAGCGTGACAGTTTTTGTGAAAAGCGACATTTTTCGTGAATATGCCGGACTAGCTGATGGAAATATCGAACTGCTACTCACAAAGGGGATACGCGTGGCGAGAGGTCTAGTGAACCTGCGGAACGGAAATACTGATGTGCTATTGACTAACTTTATCAACTAGGTACAGTATGTGGCGAAGGGAGCAGCCATAGCATCACTTCATGACTACGTACAAGTCTCAGATATTTGCATCATAAAAAAGTACCAATAACGTCCTCAACAGAGGACAGAGTCCTCGAGAAAATAGATATTGACCGAGAGCTTTCATCTGTGCAGATATACCAGATTGCGGAGTTGATCAAAGAATTCGAGAGTGTTTTTCGTCTTCATCGAAAGTCGGACGTACTCCTGTAGCAAAGCACCGCATTGTAATCGAACGGCATGTTAGACCAGTATGTCAGCATCCATACCAAGTAGCTCCGAAATAAGGGGAGGCGATAAAGAAGCAAGTAGAGGAGATGCTCGACGACGATGTCATACAGCCCTCCAAAAGCCCATCGGCATCGCCGGTAGTACTTGTGAAGAAGGACACCATGCGGTTCTGTGTTGATTACAGAAAACTTAATCTCGTCACGAAGCAGGACGTATACCCCCTTCCACGAGTCGACGATACGTTGGATAAACTGCGCGATGCTCACTTTTTTCATCGTTGGACCTAAAAAGCGGGTACTGGCAAATAGAAGCCGACGAACGAGATCGTGAGAAGACAGCGTTTGTGACACCCGACAAACTCTACGAGTTCAAAGTACTCTAATTTGGTTTGTGTTCTGCTCCCGCTACCTTCAAGAAAATGATGGACACTACGCTCCCCGGCGCAAATGGCAGTCATGCCTTGTCTATCTTGATGACGTAGTAATTTTTTCCGCTGCGTTCGAGCAGCACGTACAGAAATCGAGAACGGTACTGGACGCTATTCGCATGGCTGCACTTACGATCAAACCCGAAAAGTGCTATTTGGATTCCGTTAGCTTTGGTTCCTCGGGCACATTGCCAGTTCTCACGGTGTCCGCCCAGACTCGGATAAGATCACTGCGGTTGAAAAGTTCCCAAGGCCAAGAGACAAAAAAGCTATGCGACGTTTCCTGGGGCTTTGTGCTTACTATAGGCGCTTCGTTAAAATTTCTCCAAGATTTCGGAAGCACTGACACGACTTACGAAGGGAGCTGTGCCATTCATTCATTTGGCACCAAGTGCAAGAAAACGCCTTCTCTGAGTTACGATGGCGTTTGCAGTCACCACCTATTTTCACTCATTTTGATGAAAATGCCAAAACATACATTCATACAGACGCCAGCAACGTTGGCCTCGATGCTATTCTTGTTCAGTGGCAGAACGGGGAAGAAAAAGTTATCGCTTTTGAAAGCCGCACTCTGTCGAAATCTGATTATAATTATTCAGCTACAGCAAAGGAATGTCTCGCAGTTATATGGGTCATCAGTAAGTTCCGTCCATATTTATACGGTAGACCATTATTCCGAGCCATCAGTGACCATCATTCATTGTGTTGGCTTGCGAACTTCAAGGATCCTTCCGGAAGACTTGCTCTATGGAGCCTGCGTCTACAAGAATATGACATCACCATCGTCTACAAGTCCGGCCACAAGCACAATGACGCGGATTGCTTGTCATGAGCACCAGTCCAGACCTCGTCTCCTGAGCATGAACAAGACTCCGCATTTCTCGGAGCTGTGAATGAGTCGGAGATGGCTCATGAATAGCGAATGGACACAGAATTACTTCTGTTCATTCAATACTTAGAGGGGCAGCAAGTCGAAGTACCACGAGTTTTCGTCCGTGGACTACGTTCCTACGTCCTCCGCAACAACGTTCTCTACAAGAGAAACTTTCAACACACCGGTGAAATGTTCCTACTGCTGATACCATGATCACTGCTAGCGGAAGTTTTAGAAGCGTGTCATGATGACCCATCGGAAGGTCACTTGGGCATTAGTAGGACTTTGGCAAGAATACGTCAGAGATATTCCTGGTCAAAATTGACGGATTCAGTACAGCATTATGTCAGATCATGCCGAGAATGCCAAAGACGCAAAGTACCACCTCTAAAGCCAGCTGGTCTCTTGAAACCGATAGAGCTACCGAAAGTCCCATTTGAGCAGGTCGGAATGGATTTGCTAGGACCCTTTCCTATATCATCGTTTGGGAAGCACTAGATAGTTATAGCAACCGACTACATGACCCGGTATGCCGAGACGTCATCTCTCAAAAAAGGAACGGCAAAAAAGTGGCTCAGTTTTTTGTGACCCAGATAGTGCTGCGACATATGGCGCACCTAAAGTCTTTATAACTGACAAAGAAACTGCGTTCACTACCAAGCTATTACAGTCTGTCATGAAACTAACGCACACCGACCACA
Organism: Rhipicephalus microplus; assembly: GCF_043290135.1. Taxonomy (NCBI): domain Eukaryota; kingdom Metazoa; phylum Arthropoda; class Arachnida; order Ixodida; family Ixodidae; genus Rhipicephalus; species Rhipicephalus microplus. Next base: position 180,858,288 of record NC_134702.1, read on the forward strand.
GAAGAACTACCGCATACCATCCGCAAACTAACGGGTTAACTGAAAGGCTGAACAGGACACTTGCTGACATGATCGCGATGTATGTGGACGTCAAGAATCGGACTTGGCATACAATATTGCCGTATGCTACATTTGCATACAATACCGCAGTACAAGAGAAAACCCACTTCACGCCATTTCAACTGGTTTATGGCCGGACAGTAATAACGACATTAGACGCGATGCTGCCTGTCAACAGCACGTATGGAGAAGACCCTGACATTAGCGAATACGAAGAAAGGGCAGAAGAGGTGCGACAACTAGCATGGAACCGCATCATTCAGCAGCAGGACGTCGACGCGCACCGTTACAATCTAAGACAAAGGGACGTTCAGTACTCCCCTGGAGACCAAGTGTGGGTCTGGTCTGGTGCACGTGGCCTATCAGAAAAGCTTATGCGGCGCTATTTTGGCCCTTACAAGGTTCTTCGTCAGCTAGGCCCATTAAACTACGAAGCGATCCCTGAAGGTCAAGTATGCAAAACACGACGCAGGAATCTTCCGGAAGTTGCACATGTAGTACGGATGAAACCGTACTACGACAGGAACTAAACAAGCGAAATGACTGATCACGTCGTCTAACACAAGCACAAGTCCTATTGTCTAGAAACTGTCAGCCGGCTCTAGGCATCGGGGCGATGCGTGCTAGGAGGGGGACTAATGCTACAGTTCGATCATCGCAGAAGACGCGTGCAACAATTCGCGTTCTTAAAAGCCGCCACACAAGTAGCAAGAAAGCCGGGCCAAGGAACGCCGTCCTGCACGCGCCACGATGCTACGCCACGGGACTGGCACGAAACTCGAAGGGCAGAGGAAGAGACCGAGGAACTTCGAGTCAGCGAGCAAGGGACATTTAGGCTGACCATTTTTAGTTTTGAGTTTACGGGAACAGGTTCGCCCTAAATAAATAGTTTCTATAGTACCAGGTGCTATACTTTTTGGTTCCAATATCAAGGAACACTAACGAAAATAATTGTTTTTAAATGAACACATCACGAATTTGTGCCTCGATACGGACAAGGTGGTCAGTAGTGGACAGCCTCTCGAAACTCGCACTGGTATGGGTCAAGGAAATGCATCAATCGTCTGTTCAGCATTTTTTCAAAAACCTTGCATAGGCAACTTGTCAATGCTATGGGCCTGTAGCTTGATGCTAAAGATGGGTCCTTGCCCTACTTAAGAATCAGAATAATGATTGCTTCTTTCCAGGTGGAAGGGATCTCACCGGAAAACCAAACGGCATTATTCAAAGAAAGGAGAGCTTTTTGGGTTTCAGGAGGCAGACGTTTGAGTTTTTCGTATAATATACGGTCAGAGCCTGGAACGGTTTTGTTACAGCAGTTTAATGATGCTTGTAATTCAGCTATAACGAAAGGTTCATTGTATGCCTCATTGTTTGTGAATTTGCGTTCTATTTTCTGTTTTTTCTGTTCTTGCTCTGTATCGTTGAAACGCTGGACTGTGATGGGGCAAGTTGGAGACCTGTTCAAAGTGTGCACCAAGGAAGTTCACTTGGTCTTCCAAACCATTGCCTTGTGGGCTTACTAGAGGAAGAGGATGTGGTTCTCGTCCTACTACCCTACTGACCATTCTCCAGACTCTTGCTTCATGTGCTCCCTGTCCTTCCTCTTTCAATTCTCCTCCTTCTTGCATCATGTGTATATGTATTGATTCCTGATAAAAACGTCTGCCAGCTCTCCCTCCTTGCCTGTCGACGCGTTCACCTGGCTTTGGACTTGATGTTTTTAAAATGACAAGATTTTCAGCAGTCGGTGAGTCCCGGAGCAGTTTTCATGTTTTTTTTTCTTGTTTGCGAGAGTTTCGGCATTCGATGTTCCACCAAGGGACTCGTCGTTTTCTGCCCAGTCCAGATGTTTGCGGAATGCACTTAGCTGCCGCTTCAATAACAAAAGCAGTAAAGTATTGTACAGCTGCATTTAAGCTAGAACCGCCTATGTCACTCCAACTTAAGCTTGCAGCCCTTTAAAAGTGGTTCCAATAGGATTGTGCTATCATCCATTTGGGAACCTGTGGAGGACTTTCATTTAGTACTGCTGAGCTTAGAACTACAGGATAGTGATCACTTCCAAGAGGATTATTAATGAATTTCCAGTGAAGTAGTGGAAGAAACGATGTAGATACAATGCTTAAGTCGATTGACGAGTAGGAATAGTTAGCGAGGCTATAATATGTTGCCTCTTTCCTATTGAGGAGACACGCGCCAGAGGAGAAAAAAAACTGTTCAATCAGACGACCTCATGCATCGCAGCGCGAGTCACCCCACAGACTGCTATGTGCGTTAACATTTCCAAGGAGAAGGTACGGTTGTGGAAGTTCATCACTTAACACCTGGAATTCTTGTTTATCAAGTTGTTGTTGAGAACGTATATAAATACAGCAAGTTGTGACCAGTTTATTCAAGATAACAGCTCGGACGACTACTGCCTCGAAAGACATCTGAAGTGGTAAATGTGTACAGGCAGTTCCTGGATCCACAAATATGACAACACCCAATGACGCAACTGCATCATTTCGATCCTTTCGAAATATAGCATAATGACGTGGAATGGTTGTGTTTCGGTTTTGATTGTGTCTCTTGTACACACAGCACTTTTTGTGTATATTTGTGTAAAAGTTCTTGAATATCGTCGCGGTTTTTCAGCAGTCCTCTGACATTCCACTGTAATAATTGTGTCATTTTATGTGTTGTGCTACGTGTACAAAGGTGTTCCCTTAAGTTACAGGGTCTTAGGTGGCCCTGTAATTCGTAGTGTTTTTATTTTTGTGCGCTCCAAAGTGCTGCGCCTCTCCTTCGGCGCCTCGGGCACTGGAAGAGTCATACTAGTATCAATCACCTCTTGTGAGGTGGTTGGATGGTGCCTGCTCGACAGACACATTAATGGTGCTTTAAGGCCTTACTGTGCTTGCAGTGGCCCGGAGTCCAGCAGACTGGGGAGTCTGCTGGCCCTGTTTGTTAGGTGGCGGAGCACTACTGGCTGCTCCAGCCGGGGGCACTTGTGGCGCGCTCACCGTCTCACTTTGTGTGACATTTGCGGGCACAGAAAGATGCGGCGCGGCGCCCCGGCGCGTCACATCGGCGAAGGGTGGACTGGACTGATGGATGGAGAAGCGTTTACGAGCTTCTTGAAAAGACAGATTGCACTTCACTTTAATCTCAAGGATTTGTTTTTCTTTCTTCCAGATTGGGCTCGATCTCGAGTAGGCAGCATGGTCTCCTTCACAGTTCGCACAGAATGAGGTTGTTGAAGTACACGTATCTGATGCGTGCTTGTTAAATGCACAATTTGCACAAGTAATGCGCCCTCTGCAACTTTGTGATCCCTGTCCAAAGTGGTGGCACTTGAAGCATCTGCGAGGGTTTGGCACGTAGGGCCTGACACAGAGCTTGCAATAGCCGGTTTCCGTTGAATCAGGTAAGTCACTGGTACCAAAGGTGATGATTATGTGTTTTGTGGGTGTTTCCTTTTTGTACCGTCGTATATTATTCTTTCGACCTTGACGACATTCTGGTCTTGCCAGCCTTATAATAGTTCACTTTCGGACAGTCCAAACAGGTCGTCATCTGAGACCACAGCGCGCACTGTATTCATTGACCTGTGTGGGCCCACTGAGACTGGGACATCCCCAAACGCTACCAGTTTAGGTAAGTTGTCATATTGGAGCTTGTCGCGAACTTCCGAAAGGAGGTCACCGCTTCCCAACTTGGTTACACGATATCCTGGGCCGATTTCTTCGGTAAGTGTTTTCGAGACAAGAAGAGGTGATATTTCTCGGACTGTTTTGTTCTCTTTCTGACTATGCACAACATGAAACTTGGAGAAGGACTGCTTTGGTTTGGAAAAAAGAAACGGTTCTTTGGTGCGCCACTTTTCGGGCGGCGATCAGGGAGAGGGGTAAAAGTTGGCCATACAGATTATGTACAGTTCGGCGGCGATGGTGGCCACCCACCACCGAGCCCAACAAGGGGACGCTAAAAGGTTAAATAGTGAACACTTGGAGACGCCAGCCATGCATCGCTGCTATAACCGAATATAACTACCCAAGGTTGGGTAACTACACAGGGTTAAACCTCGCCTCCAGGAAATTTGGAAGTAAGCGGATGAGAGAAGATGACAGGACATATACAAAGTGAGAGATAACGACAAAGATTAGGGGAAGAGAGATGGGAAAAGGCGACTGCCGATTTCTCCTGGGTGGGTCAGCCCAGGGGTGCCGTCTACGTGAAGCCGCGGCCACAGGGGTGTATTGCCTCTACCGAGGGGGCTTAAAGGTCCAATCACCCAGCGTCAGCTCAACCCCCAGGATCCTCTTCTCCCCGGACACGGCAAAGTCACGCACGGCTAGGCGTGGGAGGGAGTCAAAACTCCCCCGTTTCTCGGGTCCATGGTGTCGCTACACACCAAACGCCTACTTGCGCAGGCGCCCCAGCGGGGTTCTCACTCGTTCTACGCCACTAACATTGCTACTTGCTACTTGGATGATATATGGTGTTTTTTGGCACAAGGGCAATTTGATGGCCAAAGAGCGCTAGTTCATGGGACAAGGAATGTGGACGATGATCGTGATTAGCGGCTGTATAAGGGCCATAAAATTCCTCGCGGTAAGGCGGGTAAAAACAAACAGGTAATAAAATCATGACCATGCCGTGAAAGGTGTGTGTGGTGCGAATAGATGAACAAAGTTGGTGATAATAAAAGGCGATGGTGGATATGTATGGCATTAGCACAAGTGCCTCACTCGTTCATACCCTTGCGTCCAAGGGCCGTGAGGCAAGTGCTTTCTTGTGTAGCCACCGCAGCGAAAACCTCTCAGGAGAGGTCGTGCTACGGAATGCCCGGTTATATGATATGAAAACTATGAATTCCTTTTAAAAACGCTAGCAATGACTTATAACTAAAAAGCGGTTCCCTACCGACAAACATTGCAGGGTGTAAAGGTATATGTTGTCGGTAGGGTAATGGAAAGTGTTGTTTTCTTATAATGAACAATTGTTTGCACTGAATTAAAATGTGAAGAACTGCTAGTGCTTCACCACATCTGTCACACAATGGTGGGTCGCCACCGGACAAAAGATATGAGTGTGTCGTGTATGTGTGTCCTATCCTGAGTCTCGTTAGTATTACCTCTGTATGACGGGATTTCGATACGGGCTGCCAATGACCAAGATATGGTTTAATAACGTGTAGTTTGTTTTGTGTGTGTGTATCCCACTTGCTGTGCCAGTATACCCTGAGGTTTCGTTTGAGAGACGGCTTAAGATCAAGGGCCGGGATTGATATGAGTGTAGTGGCAGTGCTTTTGTGAACGGATGCAGCGAGCTGATCCGCCCTCACGTTGCCTTGAATCTCACGGTGCCCTGGAACCCAACACACTACAACATGTTGTTCGAGTGTGTAGAGTGTGCACAAAATGGAGTAAAGTGAGACAAGGACCGGGTTTTTTGTTATTTAAGACTGTGCAGAGCCGTTACCACACTAAGGGAGTCTGTATAAATTACTGCTTTTTGTATTTGTAATTGTTTCATGTGTTTAGCCGCCACAAGTATCGCATAGGCTTCCGCTGTGAAGATACTTGTGCCTGGATGTAGAGGGCCAGCATCCGAAAAGGATGGGCCGACAGCAGCGTAGGACACAGAGGAGTTAGACTTTGAGGCATCTGTAAAAAACTCAGGACGTGTGTATTTGTGTTGAAGTTCGAGGAAGTATGTTCGAATATGGGCAATAGGCGCATGCCTTGTAACTTCTAGAAAAGAAACATCACAGTCTATAGTCTGCCATTGCCACAGTGGCGGGTATGCTACAGGAGCCATTAAACTGTGTTCAAGCGAGACTCCAGTTTCCCCAGCTAGACACTTCAGGCGAACTGAGAAGGGCTGCCTCATCGAGGGCCTGTTTTGAAACAGAATTGATCTCGACAAATCATTAATAGTAGAGTATGAGGGGTGCTTCTTGTCTGCTTTCACCTTAAGGAAATAAACAAAGGACATGTAAGTTCCCTGCAGATGAAGCGACCACTCATTTGACTCATCCTAAAAGCTTTCTACGGGGCTGGTGCGAAAAGCACCCGTAGAAAGGCGGATGCCCAAATGGTGCACGGGGTCCAGCATCTTCAAAGCACTTTGAGTTGCAAATTGATAAACAAGAGCCCCCGAATCTAAGCGGGTGCGAATGAGGCTTCGATACAGATTCATGAGGCATTGCCTATCACTACCCCAAGTAGTACGTGACAATACTTTTATAACATTCATGGCTTTCAAACATTTTGTTTTTAAATACTTGATGTGCGGTACGAAGGTCAACTTGTTGTCCAAGATTAATCCTAAGAATTTATGCTCCGTATTAACAGACAGACGTTGACCGTTCAGTTCAATGTCGGGTTCTGAGTGCATGCCTCTCTTTCGAGAGAACAAGACACACGTGCTTTTTTGTGGGTTAAGTCGAAATCCATTTTCATCTGCCCATTCGGAGACCTTGTTTAAACCCAGCTGAACCTGCCGCTCGCATGCCAAGTTGCATGACTTGAAGCCAAGCTGAACGTCGTCGACATATGTACAATAGAACATATTGCTGGGGATAGACAAGCGCAAGGAATTCATTTTGATAATAAAAAGTGTGCAACTAAGTACACCACCTTGTGGCACGCCTGTTTCCTGGACAAATGTTTGGGAGAGAACACTGCCGACACGGAAACGGAATGTCTGGTTTGACAGGTAACTTTCGATTATGTGAAACATTCTTCCGCGCACACCAAGGTGAGACAGGTCTCTCAGAATTCCAAAACGCCATCTTGTATCATAAGCCTTTTCGATATCGAGGAACACAGAGAGAAAATATTGTTTATGGACGAAGGCGTCTCTGATCTGTGCCTCGATACGAACAAGGTGCTCTGTGGTGGATCTACTTTTCTGAAACCCGCACTGAAATGGGTCGAGCAAATTGTTTGTTTCAAGGATATGTACAAGTCGGCAGTTTATCATTTTTCCGAAGACTTTGCACAAGCAGCTTGTAAGTGCAATAGGCCTATAACTTGAAGCTAAATAAGGGTCCTTGCCCTCTTTCTAATGGGAATAATAATAGCCTCTTTCCAGGAGATAGGGATAGTTCCAGAAAACCAGATAGCATTGTACAAACAGAGTAGCGTTTTTCGTGTTTCTGCTGGTAGGTTTTTTAACATTTCATACACTACACGGTCAGAACCTGGGGCAGAAGTACTGCAGGAGTTTAGAGATTTTCGGAGCTCAGCTAGACTGAAAGCTTGGTTATATGCCTTGTACTTAGTGGTTTTGTGTTCGAGTTTCTGCTTTTCAATTCTTGTTCTGTATTTCTGGAAAGTGGCAGTATAGTGGGACGAGCTAGATACCCGTTCGAAGTGTGCACCGAGGAAGTTTGCTTGATCTTCCAAGGTATCAGCCTGAGTGTTTACGAGTGGGAGTGAGTGTACTTTTCTTCCTGTTACCCTACGAACCATGTTCCAGACTTTGGTCTCTTGTGTATATGAATTTATCCCTGATAAAAACTTGTGCCAACTTTCTCTTCTGGCCTGTCGACGCGTTCTCCTGCCTCGAGATTTTATTTTCTTGAAGCTCTCAAGGTTTTCCGCCGTCGGCGAGTTCCGCAGCAACCTCCATGCCCTGTTCTGTTCCTTTCCCGCATTTTGACACTCAGTGTTCCACCACGGGACATGTCGTTTGCCGGGCAGTCCAGACGTTTGTGGAATGCACTTGGCTGCTGCGTCAGTAAGAAAGGCCGTGAAGTACTTCACTGCTTCATCTATGCCTAATCCGCATATGTCAGTCGATTTAAGTAAGTAAGCTTTTGAAATTGTTCCCAGTCGGCTTTGTTTACCAGCCATTTGGGAACATCTGGAGGACATTCATATATTATTGGTGTACTCAAAACTAAAGGAAAATGGTCACTCCCGTATGGATTTTTTATGACTTTCCACTGAAGCAATGGGACAAGTGAAGGAGATGCGATACTCAGGTCTATGGAAGAGTAAGTTTTGTTGGCAAGGTTATAGTATGTTGCCTCTTTCCCATTCAACAGACAAGCACCTGATGAAATGAGGAATTGTTCAATGAGACGACCTTGTGCATCACAGCGAGAGTCACCCCACAGACCATTATGTGCGTTCAGGTCCCCAAGGACCAGATAAGATTCAGGTAGTTCGTCTATTAAAGACTGGAATTGAAGTTTTTCAAGACGGTGGTGCGGAGGTATGTACAAAGAGCAGACAGTGACAAGTTTGTTTAGAATAACTGCTCGGACAGCCACCGCCTCGAGGGGAGTTTTAAGGGGTAATTGTGTGCATGCTATCCCTTGACTAACTATAACCGCTACACCACCAGATGGTGGCATGGCATCATCTCTATCCTTTCGGAAGATTACGTACTTAAGTAAAAAGTTTGTGTTTGTTCGTTTTAAGTGTGTCTCTTGTACACACAGCACTCTTGGATTGTATTCATGGAGGAGTTCTTGTAAGTCATCAAGGTTTCGAAGAAGGCCTCGGATGTTCCACTGTAATATTTCTGTCTGCATATTAAAAGAAGAGATGGTGCTGTGTGTACAGAGAGTGTCCTGTGTTAGAGTGAGCTTGTTATTTTAGGTGGCAGGACGGTCGTCCAGCCCCGTTATTGTTTTTTTATTTTTCTTGGCGCGCTCCAAGGAGGCGCGCCGCTCTTTCGGTACCAAGTGTACCGTTGTATCCATTGCCTCCTCAGAGGCACTGGATGCCCGCACATGCGAGCTGGTGGTTCGGATTTTAGGCCTCGCCTGGTGAGGTGAGGCCTTGAGACCAGAGGACCCTGGAGACTCCGGCCTCAATTTGCTTGAAGGCGGAGTAGACTGAACTACTGCCGCCTTGGGGGCAGGCGCCACAGCCGACGGCTCGCTCTGCGCTGGCCGAAGGGGTGGCGAGGGCTGGTGCGGCGTTGCCCCTGACGCGCCGCATCAGCATATGTTGCGCCATAAAATGGCGACACTCTTCGTCTTGCTTCTTTGAATGTGATGTTTTCTTTGACTTTAAGAGTGATTATTTCTTTTTCTTTCTTCCAGTTAGGACACGAACGCGAATACGCGGCGTGTTCCCCGTCACAATTCACGCAGTGAGGCGTAGTAACACAGTTATCAGTTGGGTGGCCGTGGCTACCACATCTTGCACAAGTTTCCTGACCCCGACAGTTCTGCGAGCCATGACCAAATCGTTGACATTTATAACACCGTCTTGGATTGGGAATGTAGGGACGGACAGAGAGTTTGATGTAGCCTGTGTCTATTGATGAAGACAGTGTGCTAGATGCAAAAGTGAGTATTATATGCTTGGTAGGTATTTCTTTGTTGTCGCGTCTGATGACGATTCGTTTCACATCCGTAAAATTTCGCTCTTTCCACCCTTCAAGCAGTTCCTGTTCAGACATTTCAAGAAGGTCTGCTTCTGAAACAACTCCGCCTGAGGTGTTCATTGATCTATGAGGTGAAACGAATACTGTGTTATTACCAAATGCTTTGAGACTGCAAAGTTTTTCATAGTGGTGTTTTTCTGGCAGCTCAAGGAGAAGGTCTCCGCTAGCCATCTTTGTAACCTTGTATCCTGGGCCAAAGAGCTCAGTCAGAGATTTAGCAACAAGAAATGGAGATATGGCTCTGGCTTGTTTTGTTGGCTTTTCGCTGTGCACTACATGGAATTTCGGAAAGCATTGTCTGGGTTCGTTGAAAATTAATATTTCATCGGTGCGTCTCTCTTAAGCGGAAGACGATCTAGGAGATGAGGAAATGCAGGTGTTCCCATAGTAGTGTACTTTTTTTCGGCAGCAATGGCGACCACCCACCATGGAGTCCAACCAGGGGACGCTGAAGTACTTAATAGCATAAGGCTGCACACGCCAGCCGTACATTGCCACTATAACCAAATAAAACTACTCAAGGTTGAGCAATTACACAAGGTTAACCCTTGCCACCAGGAAAATTGGAAGTAAACAGAAGAGAGAAGTAGACAGGACAGACTAAAAAAGAGAGAAAGACGAAGTTGTAGAGTAGAGAGATAGGAAAAGGTTACTGCCGATTTCCCCTGGGTGGGTCAGCACAGGGGTGCCGTCTACGTGAACCGGTGCCAAAGGGGTGTGTTGCCTCTGCCGGGAACATTGCTACTTGGAGTGTGCTATCGGCCCCCACAAAGCAGCCCAGACTTTCCACAGAAATTGAACAACATATTGAACCATCTCATTATGAAACATCCCAACGCACGCGTCCTAAATTTTGGCGACTTTAACTATCCCGACATCGATTGGCAAGATCAGGCAGCTCTGTCAGGAAGAGCGCGGAAGCAAATAAATTCGTCAATATCTGCCTAAACTTCAACCTCACACAGCTGGTGTTGGAGCCAACCCGCGTGACAAATAGTTCAGCGAACATATTAGACTTGATATTAACAACACATCCTAAAACACTATCTTCGCTTACATACCTGCGCAAAATCAGCGACCATAAGGTTTATACACTCAGTTTTCTATTTCAGTCACTTTCCCAGCCACATTCAATCGAAGACTATCAGTCTGTGTGATAAAAGAAACTATGAGGCAATCAACAACGAACTTCAAGGCTTTTTACTAGACTTTGAAGCTCGTCTTTCGTGCAGAACAGTCGAAGACAACTGGACAGTTTTCGAAGACAAAATAGGGGAGTTATCAAGAAAGTTCATACGTACAACTACATTTCACACGTGTTCCCAGAAATCATGGTTCTCAAAAACCTTTAAAAGACTAGAAAATAAGAAAAACGGTTATTTCCGGCTTCCAAGCAAAAACACAGTGCTCACAATTGGGAAAAGTACTATGCGGCTGAAAAACCATATTTGTTCGGCATACGCAGCGCCAAACGTTTGTTTTTCACACAGACCTACCTAAGATACTTATAATTCTGAGAAATTTGGGAAATAGTTAATCTGCAGGACAGGCGCAGCATTACATTGAAAAGTGAAGTGGGCGACGATAATGGGAATTTTGACATCGTTCAGCTATTCAATAGTGCTTCTTCATCTGTGTTTATCCACAAAATCCCTATGTCACTTTCTGTGTTACCGAATTGTATACCATTTTCTATGTCACGTATAACATTTATCACAGAGTGTATAATGTCTGTCTTAGCAAAAATTTAAACTATCTTCTTCAGCAGGTGTGGACGGAATTATTTCTAGAGTTCTTAAAAACACTAAATGTCTTTATTCAGTGATTTTGTCGCTGATATTCTCACAGTCACTTCACACCGCAGGATGAAGAAGGTCACTCCAGTGTTTAAATCATGTAACAAAGACAGCCTTCTAAACTATCGTCCCATTTTTTTTTAACAAGCGTACACTGTAAAATTATGCAACACGTCACCTTTTCCCAAATCATTCATTTTCTTGATGGCAATAGCTTCTTCCACCCCGCACAGCATGGTTTTCGTAAAAGTTATTCTTGCGAAACCTAATTAGCCCTCTTTGTTCAAGATTTGCATGCCAATCTTGGCACTAATCTGCAGATGGACGCAATATTTTCGGATTTCTCGAAAGCGCTCGACACGGTGCCTCATAAGCGGCTCTTAATGAAATTTAGATATTTTAATAATGTCACGTGCTTGTCAAAAAGAAAGACAATGGCAGTTGTGCATGTGCCATGAAGTACAATGAAATGAATGAAAAAGAAGAACTCTCTGGCGCTTTCTATTAAAAGAACCTACCTGCTTCTGGTGTCTCAGTTTCTGCGGCAAGACCTCTGTTTTGACGTCGTGACACTGGTGGAGGTGCTGAAGCATACAACCTGATGCAGGACAGTGTTTCTCGGACCCGTTCAACTAGTCCAGAGACTCGGCCCTTCGTCACGACTCCAGTGCACCGATTCAGTCGGCGCCTACTAGGCCTAAGACCAGAGTCCGCACCTGTTCCGCCTCTTTCCAGCATGGCAGCTCCTACGACATCCACGGTTATCCCGCCATCGCAGACCACTCTTCCCTCGCAGGTAACTCTTGAACTTCCTCGCGTTCCTAAAGTTTTCCGTGGGGAAGAGTACGAGGATGTCGAGGACTGGCTCGAACAGTTCGAACGGTTCACTGTATCCAACCACTGGAGCGAACAGCACAAACTTGGCCGTTCATATTTTGCACTGGAAGACAGCGCTCGCACGTAGTATGAGAACCGCGAGGCTACATTCCCGTCTTGGGAAGACTTCCGTCGAAAGCTCCTCGCTACATTTTTGAACTCGGACCGACGGCATCGCGCACAGCAAGTGATTGAGTCACGCGTGCAAAAACCCAATGAAACAGCCACCATGTACGCAGAGGTTATGATCCGTCTGTTTCGACGAGCTGTCCCTGACATGCCCGAGGCGAAGAAGGTGCGTCATCTAATGCAGGGTGTTAAGGAACAAGTTTTTGCGGGCCTCGTACGAAATCCACCCACAACAGTAGAGGAACTCATGAGAGAGGCGACAGTCATCGAGCACGCACTGCAACAACGACGCCGACACTTTGAACACCTGCAGAACAACACGACAGTAAGTGCTGCAGCTCAGAACACTGCCGTATGCGAAAGTTCCCTGCGACAAATGATTAGGGAAATACTGCGTGAGGAACTTCGGGCCCTGTGCGTTCCCCCTGCCCAACCGCCAGTCGCATCTGTTGCCGAAATCGTCTGCCAGGAGTTGAGGCAAGCCATTACACCACCCACGCCAAGTCCTTAGCCACATCCAGCGAGCTACGCTGATATGGTCCGTCGCCCTGCACCGACATTTGTGGCGACGCCCTTCAAGCCACGACCCGCTGCCGTACCTTGGTGGCAACGGGATTCGACGAGACGACCACCAGTTCGCCGAACTGACTTGTGGCGCATGGCCGACCGTCGACCTATTTGCTACCGCTGCGGACAACCCGGTCACATTGCCCGCTATTGCCGTCACGGCGATTCTGGGTTTGGGAACTTTGCTGGTCCCGCTTCTTTCCGCTCCGAAGACAGTTGTGCCTGCGATGCCGATCAACAATCGCCTGCCCAAGCAACCCCACCGCGTCGCTGGCAATCTCCATCACCTACGCGTCACCGTGACTTTCCTCAGAGCTACGCGGACGTCACCAGAGGCCGTTCGCCTAGCCCGCGCCGGAGAAACTAACTGATGCGACCTCGGGGGGCAATGTTGCCAATCGTCGTGACACTGAAAAGTTCCCCCAATCATCGCAAGAAGGTATGAGGACAACGACGATGAATACGACGACGAATAATAATGCTGATGAAGTTGTACGTGCCGATCTGAGCGTTCTCATTGACGGACATCACGTTACAGGACTGGTTGACACTGGCGCCGACCTCTCAATCATGCGACAAGAGCTCGCCGACCGCTTTAGAAAGGTCAAGACACCGTGGACAGGGCCGCACATAAGGAGTGCTGGTGGTCAGCTGATGACACCCACGGGTAAATGCACCACTAGACTTCGCATCGGGGATTCTAGCTTCGTGGCCACTTTCGTCCTGTTGCCAGACTGCTGTAAAGTTAATTTCGGACATGAATTTCCTTCAAGATCATGGCGCTGTCATCAACATCCCTCAACGTATGGTGACGTTTTCCGCACATGTTCATGCCGACAACAGCAGTGAAGAACCACGCGGCCGTTAGCGAATAGCCGACGATGTGAATAGCCGACGATGTGACACTCCCACCGCGATCCTGCTGCCTTGTGTCGGTGTCCAGTGGGTGTCCTTGCTATAAAGATGTGATAGCGGAGCACATAGTCACTCTTTCGTTCACGCAAGGCATTTCCATCGCGAGGGGCCTCCTCGCGCTTACTTGTGGACAGGCAGAAGTGCTTCTCACAAGCTTCAGCAACGAGCGCCGTCAAATCCAGAAGGGTATCGCAATTGCCTACTACGACAATGTAGACCAAGCCGTGGATTGTTTTACCTTGCAACCAGATGACGCGGCTGTCCCCGCCTCGACAACTTTGTCGGTGGACATCTGCTCTACGCTACCGCCCTCTCATAGGAAGCGCCTGCTTGAGCTTATACACCAATTCGAAGACTGCTTTTCGCGTACGTCAAAGGTCCAGCAAACATCATTGACAAAGCACCGCATCATTACTGAAGACAACACGCGACCGATTCAGCAAAACCCCTACCGTGTGTCTCCAAAAGAGCGCGAATAGATTCAGAAGCAGGTACACAAGATGCTCGCGGATGACGTCATAACCTTGGAAAGTCCTTGAGCGTCCGCCATGGTTTTAGTCAAGAAAAAAGACGGCAGCTTGCGCTTCTGTATTGATTATCGCAAGTTGAACCAAGTCACGAAGAAAGACGTCTATCCATTGCCCCGCATAGACGATTCACTCGACCGGCTGCGACATGCGCGCTATTTCTCTTCAATGGACCTCCGAAGCGGCTACTGGAAGATAGAAGTCGACGAGAGAGATCGTGAAAAAGGGCCTTCGTGAGGCCCGATGGCCTAAACGAATTTAAGGTGCTTCCTTTTTGGTTGTGTTCGGCGCCAGCCACTTTTCAGCGTCTCATGGACACCGTACTATCAGGCCAGAAGTGGCAAACATGCTTGGTCTATCTGGACGTTGTTATTGTATTCTCAGCAATATTCGAGGAACATCTCAGCCGTTTATTCACCGTCCTCCAAGCCATTCGTTCGGCCGGCCTTACTTTAAAACCAGAAAAATGTCATTTTGGTTTTAACGTACTCAGCTTCCTAGGCCACGTCGTCAGTCATGAGGGTGTTCGACCTGACCCTTCCAAAACAGACGCCGTGGTGCAATAAGGCCGTGAGACGCTCTTTAGGGTTGGGTACCTATTACCGGCGATTTATCGAGGACTTTTTGTCTATTGCGGCGCCATTGACACGACTCAGACGTGAGGACGTCCCCTTCTTTTGGGGTGAACAACAGCAAATGGCGTTCAATGAACTACGACAACGCCTGCAAACACCTTAAGTCCTCGCGCACTTCGACCAGGAAGCCCCTACAGCACTTCACACTGACGCCAGCAATGTAGGTCTGGGTGCCATTCTGGTGCAGTGGCAAGACGGCTGTGAAAGAGTAATAGCCTAAGCCAGCAGAACTCTCTCTCGCACGGAGGAGAACTACTCAATTACCAAAAAGGAGTGTCTCGCCGTGGTGTGGGTGGCCATAATTTCGTCCATATTTGTACGGCCACTCCTTCAAGGTTGTCAGCGACCATCACTCTTTGTGCTGGCTCACCAACCTTAAAGATCCATCTGGCCGTTTGGCGCGCTGGAGCCTAAGGTTCAAGAGTTCGACATGACCATCGTCTATAAATCTGGAAAGCGGCACACCGACGCCGACTGTCTCTCATGGTCGCCTGTGGAGACTGTCACTCGTGATGACGAAAACATCGACGCGGCATTCTTGGAAGTTGTCAACACGGCCACTATTGCACGGGAGCAGAGCAGTGACCCCGAGCTGTTACCACTCACTGAATATTTAGAAGAATGACGCTAGGACGTGCCACGGTTATTTGCCAGAGGACTGCCATCTTTTTGCTTGCGAAAGGATGTTCTCTATAAGAAAAACTTCTCACCAACCGGTAACCCGCACTTGCTCGTCATGCCTGCCTCTCTTCGAAAAGAAATTATGGAAGCGTGCCATGATGAAGCAACTTCTGGTCATCTAGGCTACATCCAAACATTGTGCTGACTACGATGCAAATACTACTGGCCAAAGTTACCTGCTGCTGTTAATTATCACTTGCGAACTTGCACCGACTGCCAAAGACGCAAAGCACCTCCCAGCAAGCCAGCCGGTCTTTTACATCCAGTCGAAGCACCAGCGAAGCCGTTCACCCAGAGTGGAATGGATTTCCTGGGCCCTTTCCAACTTCCACAACAGGGAACAGATGGATAATCGTGGCCACCAATTACCTCTCCCGTTATGCGGAGAATAAAGCTATGCAGCGCGGCACAGCAGCAGAGGCCGCTAAGTTCTTCATCGAGAACATCGTCCTTCGGCATGGCGCTCCGACAGCAGTGATCACAGACAGAGGACCTGCCTTCACCGCAGAGCTTTTGGAGTCGGTTCTCAGATTCAGCGGTACAGCTCACCGGGGAACAACTGCTTACCATCCGCAGACAAACAGACTGACGGAGCACCTCAATAGGACCCTCACAGACATGATCAGCATGTAAGTTGACACGGAACAGAAAAATTGGGATCAGATACTGCCTTACGTGACCTTTGCCTATAATACCGCTCGACAAGAAACCACTAGAATAAAGCCGTTTAGTCTGATCTATGGTCGCGAAGTCACGACAACGTTGGACGCCATGTTGCCACCTGAGTGTGACGACAACCCTGTGATGATGATGATATATGGTGTTTTTTGGCGCAAGGGCCATTTGATGGCCAAAGAGCGCCAGTTCATGAGACAGGAATGTGGACAATGATTGTGATTAGCGGCTGTATAAGGGCCATAAAATTCCTCGCAGTAAAGCGGGTAAAAACATACAATTAATAAAATCATGACCATGCCGTGAAAGGTGTGTGTGGTGCGAATAGATGGCAAAAGTTAATAATAATAAAAACGATGGTGGATATGTATGGCATTAGCACAAGTGCCTCACTCGTTCATACCCTTGCGTCCAAGGGCCGTGAGGCAGGTGCTTTATTGTGTAGCCACCGCAGCGAAAACCTCTCTGGAGAGGTCGTGCTACGGTATGCCCGGGTATATGACACGAAAGCTATGAATTTCTTTTGAAAACGCTAACAATGATTTGTGACTAAAAAGCGGTTCCCTACCGACGAACATTGCAGGGTGTAAAGGTATATGTTGTCGGTAGGGTGAAGGAAAGTGTTGTTTTCTTAGAGTGTCCAATTGTTTGCACTGAATTAAAATGTGAAGAACTGTTAGTGCTTCACCACATCTGTCACACAATGGTGGATCGCCACCGGAAAAAAGATATGAGTGTGTCGTGTATGTGTGTCCTATCCTGAGCCTCGTTAATGTTACCTCTGTGTGACGTGATTTTGATACTGGTGGCCAATGGCCAAGGTGTGGCTTGATAACATGTAGTTTGTTTTGTGTGTGTGTATCCCACTTGCTCCGCCAGTATCCCTGAGTTTTCGTTTGAGAGACGGCTTAAGATCAAGGGCCGGTATTGATGAAGGTGTAATGGCGGTGCTTTCGTGGGCGGATGCAGCCAGCTGATCCGCCATCATGTTGCCTTGAATCTCACGGTGCCCTGGCACCCAGCACACAACAACATGTCGATTGAGTGTGTAGAGTGTGCATAAAATGGAGTAAAGTGAAACGAGGACAGGGTTTTTTGTTTTTTAAGACTGTGCAGAGCCGTTACCACACTGAGGGAGTCTGTATAAATTACTGCCTTTTGTATTTGTGATTGTTTGATGTGTTTAGCTGCCACAAGTATCGCGTAAGCTTCCGCTGTGAAGATACTTGTGCCTGGATGTAGAGGGCCAGCATCCGAAAAGGAAGGGCCAACAGCAGCGTAGGACACAGAGGAGTTAGACTTAGAGGCATCTGTAAAAAACTCAGGACGTGTGTATTTGTGTTGAAGTTCCAAGAAGTATGTTCGAATATGGGCAATAGGCGCATGTTTAGTAACTTCTAGGAAAGACACATCGCAATCTATAGTCTGCCACTGCCACGGTGGCGGGTATGCTACAGGAGCCATTAAACTGTGTTCGAGTGACACTCCAGTGTCCTCAGCTAGACCCTTCAGGCGAACTGAGAAGGGCTGCCTCAATGAAGGCCTGTTTTGAAAAAGAATGGAGCTCGACAAGTCATTATTAGTAGAGTATGAGGGGTGCCTCGTGTCTGCTTTCACCTTAAGGAAATATACAAAGGACATGTAGGTTCTTTGCAGATGAAGCGACCACTCATTTGACTCAACATAAAGGTTTTGTACGGGGCTGGTGCGAAAAGCACCCGTAGAAAGGCGGAAGCCCGAATGGTGCACGGGATCCAGCATCTTCAAAGAACTTTGAGTCGCAGACTGGTAAACAACGGCCCCATAATCTAAGCGGGTGCGAATAAGGCTTCTATACAGGTTCATGAGGCATTTCCTGTCACTACCCCACGTAGTACGTGACAACACTTTTATAACAGTCATGGCTTTTAAACATTTTGTTTTTAAATACTCTACGTGGGGTACGAAGGTCAACTCGTTGTCCTAGATTAAGCCTAAGAATTTATGCTCAGCTTTGACGGACAGACGTTGCCCGTTCAGTCGAATGTCAGGTTCCGAGTGCATGCCTCTCTTTCGAGAGAACAAAACACACATGCTTTTTTGTGGGTTAAGTCGAAATCCGTTTTCATCTGCCCATTTGGAGACCTTATTTAAACCCAGCTGAACCTGCCGCTCACACATGGCCAAGTTGCATGACTTCAAGCCAAGCTGAACGTCGTCGACATATGTACAATAGAACATATTGCGGGTAATGGACAAGTGCAAAGAATTCATTTTAATAATAAAAAGTGTGCAACTAAGCACACCACCTTGTGGCACGCCTGTTTCCTGGACAAATGTTTGGGAGAGCACACTGCCCAGACGGACACGGAATGTCCGGTTTGACAGGTAACTTTCGATTATATGAAACATTCTTCCGCGCACACCAAGGTGGGACAGGTCTCTTAGAATTCCGAAACGCCATGTTGTATCATAAGCCTTCTCGATATCGAGGAACACAGAGAGAAAATATTGTTTATGGACGAAGGCGTATCTGATCTGTGCCTCGATACGAACAAGGTGGTCTGTGGTGGATCGATTTTCTCGAAACCCGCACTGAAATGGGTCGAGCAAACTATTTGTTTCAAGAAAATGTACAAGTCGGCAGTTTATCAATTTTTCGAAGACTTTGCACAAGCAGCTTGTAAGTGCTATAGGCTTATAACTCGAGGGTAAAGAAGGATCCTTGCCCTCTTTCAATATGGGAATAACAATAGCCTCTTTTCAGGAGGTAGGAATAGTGCCAGAAGACCAAATGGCGTTGTACAAACAAAGTAAGGTTTTTCGTGTTTCGGCTGCTAGGTTTTTTAACATTTCATACACCACACGGTCAGAACCTGGGGCAGAAGTACTGCAGGAGTTTAGAGATGTTCGGAGCTCAGCTAGACTGAAAGCTTGGTTATATGCCTCGTATCTAGTGGATTTGTGTTCGAGTTTCTGCTTTTCTATTCTTGTTCTGTATTTTTGGAAAGTGTCAGTATAGTGGGACGAGCTGGATACCTGTTCGAAGTGTGCACCGAGGAAGTTTGCCTGATCTTCCAAGGTATCACCCAGAGTGTTCACGAGTGGAAGTGTGTGTACTTGTTTTCCTGCTATCCTACCGACCATGTTCCAGACTTTAGCCTCCTGTGTGTATGAAATAACCCCTGATAAAAACTTCTGCCAGCTTTCTCTTCTGGCCTGCCGACGCGTTCTCCTGCTTTGAGACTTTATTTTCTTGAAGGTTTTAAGATTTTCGGCTGTCGGTGAGTTCCGAAGCAGCCCCCAAGCTTTGTTTTGCTGTTTGCGCGCGTTTCGGCATTCAGAGTTCCACCATGGCACACATCGTTTTCCAGGGTGTCCATTTGTTTGTGGAATGCATTTTGTTGCAGCATCAATCAAAAACGCAGTGAAGTAGTTCACAGCAACATCAATGTTCAAAGTACAGAAGTCATTCCAGCCTAGACAAGCGATAGTATAAAACTGTTCCCAGTCGGCTCTGTTTATGAGCCACTTGGGAACGCGTGGTGGACACTCAGTTACTGTCGTTGTGCTCAAAACTACGGGGAAGTGGTCACTTCCGTACAGATTACTGACAACTTTCCACTGGAGTAGAGGCACAAGAGATGGAGATACTATGCTCAGGTCTATGGAGGAGTAGGTGTTATTAGCGAGGTTATAATAGGTTGGTTCTTTTCGATTTAGGAGACACGCGCTCGAGGAGATAAGGAACTGTTCGATCAGTCGACCTCGCGCGTCATACCGAGAGTCACCCCATAGCCTGCTATGCACATTAAAGTCTCCACGGAGAACATAAGGCTCCGGAAGTTCATCAATTAGAGAGTGTAAATCGCGTTTTTGCAGATGATAGCTAGGAGGAATGTATATAGTGCAGATTGTGATCAGTTTATCAAAAAGAACCGCTCGAACAGCCACTGCCTCAAGGGATGTTTGGAGTTGTAAGTGTGTGCATGCAATTCCTTGATTCACTATGATGGCAACACCTCCGGATGATGTCATGGCATCATCACGGTCCTTTCGATAAATAGCGTATTTACGAAGAAAATTTGTGTGTTTTGAATTAAGGTGTGTTTCTTGTACACACAGCACTTTTGGTGAGCGTTCGTGTAAGAGTTCTTGGATGTCGTCAAGGTTTCTGAGAAGGCCCCTGACGTTCCATTGTATAATTTGAGTGTTCATGGTAAATGTAAAATAATGCTGTGTGTACGAAATGCGAGTGGCTGTTTAGACGGGGAGTTTGAGTTCACTTAACAAGGCCGTCACCAGGCCCTGTTATTTGCTTTTTGTTTTCTTGGCGCGCTCCAAGGAGCCACGCCACTCTTTCGGCACCAAGGGTGCCGACGTATCCATTGCCTCCTCGGAGGCACTGGATGGCCGCACGTGCGGGCTGTTAATTCGGATTTCGGGCCTCGCCTGGTGAGGGGAGGTTTGGAGACCCGAAGACTCTGGAGCCTCCGGTCTCTGTTTGGGAGTAGGCGGTGTAGCCTGGGCTACAGCCGCCTTGGGGGCAGGTACCACAACCGCCGGCTCGGTATGCGCGGGCCGAAGGAGTGGCGAGGGCTGGTGCGGCGGTGCCCCCTGACGCGCCGCATCAGCGTATGTAGTTCCATAGAATGGAGCAACTCTTCGCCGTGCTTCCTTAAACGTAATGTTCTCCTTCACCTTCAATGTAATTATTTCTTTTTCTTTTTTCCAGTATGTGCAGGAGCGTGAGTGTGCAGCATGGTTTCCTTCGCAGTTTGCACAGTGTGGCGGTTGTTTGCAGTTCTGAGAATGTGGCCTAGTACTCCACATTGTGCACAAGTCTGGCGACCACGACAGGTTTTAGAGCCATGGCCATACCTCTGGCATTGGAAGCAACGAGAAGGGTTTGGTATATACGGCCTGATAGATGTCTTTGTGTACCCTGTTTGAATGGAATCTGGTAGTTTACTGGATGCAAATGTGAGTATTAAGTGTTTTGTCGGTGTTTCCTTATTATCTCTTCTGATGATGATTCTCTGTACATTAGTGACATTTTGGCTCTTCCACCCCTCCAAAAGTTCAGTCTCAGTCAAGTCAAGTAAGTCCATGTCAGATACCACTCCGCGAGTTGTGTTCATTGATCTATGTGGTGTTATGGTTATTGGTATGCCACCAAAATCTGAAAGACGGTCTAGCTTTTTAAATTGTTCTTTGTCACGGATTTCGAGGAGAAGGTCTCCACTAGCCATTTTGGTTACCTTGTATCCTGTGCCAAGAGATTCGGTAAGACATCTAGAAACTAGGAAAGGACAGAGGGTCCTGGCTTGCTTTTCACTTTCTTCACAGTGAATGACGTGGAAATGGGGAAAAGTTTCTGTTGGCTGGTTGAAGAAATTTATGTCGTCGGTGCGTACCCGCTTTAGGCCGGTACGATCAGACAGAAGAGGGAATGCTCCATGCATGCCGGTCTTACTTTTGTTCAGCAGCGTTGGCGGCCACCCACCACGGAGCCCAACAAGGGGACGCTGCAAGTCTGCAGGTGCTGAAAGCTTGCAGTCGTCACCCGTACAACTCTGCCATAACCCAATGCGCCTAGATCAAGGTAGGCTATTAGCACAGGGTTAACCCTTGCCGCCAAGAAAAATGGAAGTAAACAGAAGAGAGTAGAAGACAGGACAGATAGATAGTGAGAGATAAAGACGAATATGTAGGCAGAGAGAGATAGGAAAAGGCGACTGCCGATTTCCCCTGGGTGGGTCAGCCCAAGGGTGCCGTCTACGTTAAGCCGGGGCCAAAGGGGTGTGTTGCCTCTGCCGGGGGGCCTTAAAGGTCCAATCACCCAGCGTCGACTCAACCCCCAGGATCCCCTTTTCCCCGGACACGGCAAAGCCACACACGGCTAGGCGTGGGAGGGAGTGGAACCCCCCCGTTAGCTCCGGTCCGTGGTGTCGCTACACACCAAACGCCTACTTGCGCAGGCGCCCCTGCGGGGCGACATCCCTGTGGACACCGAAAAGTTCACTCAGCGCGCCGAGGAAGCCAGACAGCTCGCGCGTGTGCGCATCTGTCATCAACAGCATCAAGATGAACAACAGTACAACCCCTGCCACAAGTTTATTAGCTACACACCAGGCGACAAGGTCTGGGTGTGGATTCCGATACGTCGACGTGGACTGTCGGAAAAACTGCTACGACGATACTTTGGCCCATACAGCGTCACGCGACGCTTGAACGACGTGAACTATGAAGTTGTTCCCGACAGTGACTGTAGTTCTAAGCGTCAAAATCATTTACCGAGGTCGTACACGTCGTGCGTATGAAACCGTATTTGTCCAGTTCACGCGACCACTTCATACGCCTGGTAGAGCACCTAAGATGCGCATCAGGACGATGCCTTTTTCGGAGGGAGGCAAATGTCACGTGCTTGTCAAAAAAAAAGACAGTGACAGTTGTGCATGTGCCATGAAGTACAATGAAATGAATGAAAAAGAAGAACTCTCTGGCGCGTTCTAATAAAAGAACCTACCTGCTTCTGGTGTCTCAGTTTCTGTGGCAAGACCTCGTTTTTGACGTCGTGACAATATGCATCCTGTCATAGTAAATTGGATTGAAGAATTTCTAACCAACCGCTCGCAGTTTGTCTCCATCTATGAAGTACACTCTCGTCTTGTTATAGTAGCGTCAGGTGTCCCCCAAGGCTCTTCTCGGGCCCCTTCTCTTCCTGATTTACATAATTGACCTAGTTTCATGTGTCTCCTCTTGTATCCGTTTTTTCGCCGACGACTGCGTAATATAACACCTAATCATCAACCCCACCAATCAAGCCAGACCGTTTCGCAAGACCGTTTCATTTCCCCGCCGCCACAACCGCTTTATGTTCCCTTTTGTAATTGCTAGCGTTATCTTCAAACACATGCAGTCATACAAGTATCGCGGTGTCACCATATGTATTGATCTAAACTGGTGCGTGAATATTACTAACATTATATCATCAGCGAACAAATATCTGGGTTTGCTGAAACGCCACCTCCAGCAAGCACCTAAAAATGTCAAGCTACAGGCCTACAAGCCCCTTATCTGATCCAAATTGGAATACGCATCTGCAGTCTGGAGCCCACGTCAAGCTTATCTGATCGACTCCCTCGAGGCAGTTCAAAGCAGTGCCATCAGGTTCATCCATTCTTCCTACTCATACAACACAAGTGTAACATCGCTCAAAAAAGAATCGGCTATTTTAAGCATTGACATTCGCCGCCCAATCTCTAGTCTCAGCCTTTATCATAAGTTTTTCCACATCCCGACCAGCCCACATATCCACCGCACATGTCATTCACTTCAAGTTGCCCGGCCGCGGATTAAGGCGACCACCTTTTCTATGACCTTCTTTGTACGGACAGCAAAAGACTGGAATGACCTTCCCCATGATGTCATCACCACTGAATGCTCATCATCATTTTTTGATCGATTATGTGTCCATTTTTTGAGATAAAAATTTGTGGCAATAAAAAAAACTTGTGGCAATAAAAAAATTATAAGTTAACCCACCCCTTATGTAATACCCCCTCGATGGGTTTTTAAGGAAAATAAAGTTATGTTGTGTTATGGTATGAACTCGTAGTATAGAATTGTTCAGATTTCCCTTTTACTCTTTAGGCGGTCTAGACTTGTTTAGAAACGAGCATTTAGGGCATCTTGATTGATGATTGTTTGGTGGTATTTTATGGTACAATTGTTATGTGCAAGCCCATCTCTGCCAGAGTCCTATCATCGATGACTTTCTTAGAAATCAGCGTGGTGACCCACTTTGAGCTTTGTTTCTTTGACCTCTCATTTATTTTATTTACAAATACTGGTTTCTGTTCACGAAAGTAGCAGAAGTGGGTAGCAAATTTATCATGAACTATACAACCAAACAGACGCTTGGTCAGGTCATTGGTTTGTCGGTGGTACGCAGTTATACAGTGGTGGCTTGTCTGGCTCTATCTCAGGATTACCTAAGTCAGGTCAGCAGTAAATGCCGTACCTCAGTCGGTGATGAGAATCTCTGGGGCGCCATGTCAAAG
Organism: Rhipicephalus microplus; assembly: GCF_043290135.1. Lineage (NCBI taxonomy): Eukaryota > Metazoa > Arthropoda > Arachnida > Ixodida > Ixodidae > Rhipicephalus > Rhipicephalus microplus. The sequence goes on from NC_134702.1 coordinate 180,882,593, forward strand.
AACGATGTTCTGAACGACGAACTTTGCCGAAGATTTTTGCCGGTGTTAGTGGGTGACCTCCGGCTGTACGGATTTCAGGGACTTCCTAAGCGGTTCTAACTTCAACATCGCAGCGAACATTTCACTGTTGACGAAATAGTCGGCTCCCATGTTGACGACAGCTCTAACACTGTGGCCATTGATGAGGACGTCGAGGTCGCTAGTTTATGGCCTGGCGAGGAGGCTGCTGGGTCAAGACATCAAATCACGACAATAGTTATAGAGCGAGAACAGAACGACGACTAAGAGACAAGAAGGACGCGGGTGCTCGTGTCCTTCTTGTCTCTTCGTCGTCGTTCCGTCCTCGCGCTATAAGTATCGTAATGTCATACCAACTAACCGAAACTGCCAGACATCAAACCACTGATGATGGTTTGTACCACTGTTTCGGCGTTGCGTCGTCAGGTCTTCTGGCCGCGAAGTTTCGATGTCAGAACTACGTTGAGGTTGCGGTGGGTTCTTGAAGTTGTGTAGCAGCATCGTCGTCGGCGGCGGAAGATCTTTCATTGTTCGTCGTGCAGCAACTGCACCTCTATTGGTTGCTGTGGTGAGTTTTCTTAATATGGGCTAGACGACCAGCCTCTAGCCGAGACGGTGAACAACCGGCGGTGAGGCGACATGTAGTGGCCGGGTGAAGGTGAATGCGAAAATTTTCGGGGTGGCCACTGTGTGGGTGCAAGGTAGTGAGTGATGGCGCGCGTTCTTTGACCCCACTGGGGACAGGCGCATTGATAGCGAAACCACGCAGTCTTATTTGGTGGTATAGGCAGCGGCTGTAGGTGTGACCAGCTTCTCCACTGTGGTAGCAGAGAGGTCGGATGCACGTCACACGTCAGTTTTTGTCGGAGCGTTGCACAGGCTGGTAGGTGGACGGTATGGCGGCGGTAGTGGCGGTGTCACAAAAATGCATCAGCGCAGCTTCTTGACGTGGACATCGGGGTGAAGTGTAGCGTCGGGCATGAGTGGCGTACCTCATGGCCTGGCATTGCGGTTGCGATGTCTCAGGGATATTCATTGACTTCTGGGTTTCATTCCCGACGATGTCAGCGATCGATGAAACTTGTGGCTCGCATGACGGGAACATTAAGAAAAGTTCTTCCCGCACTACAGCCAATATGGTCTTTCAAGCCTTGTATTCTAGATTCTCATACTCTGGAGGTAAACTTTGCTGCCTGCAGCTTCTTCGCTGCTTGTGGATGGCGTCGGTGTCTTCACCGCAGCATGGGCTAGGTCACCGGGTTAACAGCGGCGTCCGGTACATGAAAGAAGCAGCAGCCCCACCAGATGCTACGGGGTCATGGCGTGGACAAAGGAAGCAAACTGTGATTACGAGATGAAACTGTTTATTCGGCTGAAGTTGTGGCCCGTAAACTGAAGGACAGATTACAGCAATTCCCACGGGTACTGACAGCAGCGAACAGAGCGTTGGCTGTTTATTAACAGGCAAGTGGTGAGGCCGATCGGCGTTTATACATCTGCCACCGACTATTCTAGCATTATTGTTAGCGGTTCTATCTTAGTAGGTTCCATAACAATCTCCAATGTTCCGAAGTGGCCGCAATTTTGACGAAGTGATCTACTGCAGTTCCTAAGCTTCTTGAACACTGCAGGCGCAGATTGCGCTGAGAATCACTGGCTGTAAAACAGGGCTATAACAAAACTTGGAGAGAATGTGGCAATACAAAACAAATTAACATGTGATGTAGTTCTGTAAATTGCTCAGCAAACCTTTGAAAAACCAGTAAGCAGAGTAGTTCGAGATTTCAACTATTAGTGGAACATAATTTTTTAATGCAGTTGAAGCGTGACCGGTAAGGAACAGTCCATATGCAATGTCAGGTTACACATACATTGGAATATATGAAAGTGAAAGGTCTCTGATTGATTGGTGGTGTTTACTGGTGCAAGGGCCAGATCTGGCCAAAGAGCAACAGAGCGATGATAATGAACTGTGGGTTACGCAGTGTGAATAAAACAGATGTGATGTGGCTGAAAATGGGCCTAAAATAGTCGCTGTAGGTGCGTAAAATATACGTAGAGTAAAATTATGGCAATGACAGATGATGTGTGCTATGAATACATAAGATACATTAAAAATAATCCGTATATAAAATAAAAACTTGGCGTGAACCACTAGTGCCTCGGCAGAGCTCTTAAAACAACGGCATGGACGGTTGGGCTCATTGAAGGCTGCTATTACAGCGGCAACTTCTAAAGAGAGGATGCGCTATGAACTTGTTGGGCTAAAAACATTCAATACATCGTTTAGAAAGCGAAGGATTGATTTTGCGTAAAAAGCGGCTCTTCGCCGGCAAACATAATATGATTTAGAGGAAGATGATAGCGGTATGCTAAAGGAAAATATTTCTTTCTCTCTCTTTCAGCTTCCGGACTCTCCAGGAGGACGTGGAGGACGGTTAGCCTCTCTCCACATCTACCACAAATAGGAGGTTCATCGCCAGTCAGCAGGAAGCTATGGGTACCATAAGTGTGTCCTATTCTGAGGCGACAAAATAGGACATCCGTTCACCGTGTTCTCGTAGCGGAGGGTCAGTAACCTAACTGGGGCTTAATCAAGTGAAGCTTATTATTTATTTATGTGTCCGACAAGCGTTGCCAGTGGCTTCGCAGTTTTTTGAGTAGGAAGGGTTTTAGATATGTTGCAGGGACAAAAGCGGTAGGGTTAATAGCACGCAATATAATTGACGTGGCCATTTGGTCCGCTAACACATTGCCCTCGATGCTTCTATGGCCAGGTATTATTACCGAATTTCTGATAATGAAAAATGATCTTAATGCATTTACAACGCTCGAGGACGCTGTAAGCATGATTGATTTCTGTATGTTTGATTTCCGTATATGCTTCACAGCCGACAATAGTGCATAACCCTCAGCCGTAAATATACTTGTTTCCGGGTGCAGCACACCGGATTCCGAGAAGGATGGTCCGACGGCTGCATAAGCCACCCCTGCATGCGACTTAGAAGCGTCGGTATAAAACTCTACGCATGAGTAGTTGGACTGGAGTTGTCGGAAATGCATTTTAATATGCGCTTCTGGTGCGTGTTTAGTGATCTGGACAAATGAGGTGTCACAATGTGTAAAAGCTGCTACTGCCACTGCGGTAAAAGTTTCGCTGTGGACATAGTACAAAGTTCTAGCAGTAGAACACCCTTTTCCTCACTTAAGTTTCTCACACGCAAAGAGAACGGCTTTCTCGCTGCGGGTCGACTATGGAAGAGGCTGGAAGCGGTGATATCGTTTATAGTTGATTAAGAGGAATGCTTGATGTTTGAACGTACCTTTATAAAATATGTGAAACTGCTATAGGATCGCTGCAGGTGAAGTGACCACTGATTCGACTCTACTTAGAGGCCCTGGATCGGACTTGTCCTGAAAGCACCGGTTGCAAGTCGGATACCCAGATGATGAACGGGGTCTAGAATTTTATTGCACTTGGCATTTCCGAATGATAAATTATAGAGGCATACTCAAGGAGCGAACAGACAAGGCTTTTGTACAACTTCAAGAGGCACTTTCGATCACTACTCCATGTTGTAAGTGATAGAAGCTTTAGGACGTTCATCGCTTTCAGACATTTTATTTTTACATATTTAATATGAGGGATAAACACGTGATTAGATTCTAAGGCGGTTCCCAGGAATTTATGCTCGCTGCTCATAGAGAGTTGGTCTCCCTTGATCGCAACATTGTGTAGTGGCATTACCCCTCGTTTGTTCCAGAAAAGTGCGCAAGTACTTTCCTGGGTGTTTATTTTAAAACCATTCTCATCTGCCCATTTAGAGAATTTATTTATTCCAAGCTGCACTTGTCGTTCGCAGATAGTCATATTGCATGATTTGAAACTCATCTGCCCATCATCAACATACAGGGAATAAAACATCGCGCTTGCAATTACTGACAGCAGGGAGTTCACTTTTACAAGAAACAGTGTGAAACGAAGCACGCACCCTTGCGGAGCACCGGTCCCTTGAGTAAATGATCTAAAAAGAGCATTTCCCACATTAACGCGAAAGGTTCGGTTAGACAGATAACTTTCAATTGTGTTTAACATGTTCCCATGGATGCCTATGGCGTCATTATTGCGTAGAATCCCGAATCACTATGTGGTATCCTACGCTTTCTCTAAGTCTAAGAATACCGAAAGTACAAACTGCCTATGAATAAAAGCCTCTATGATGTATGTGTCTATGTGAACAAGGTGGTCTATTGTCGACCTCCTCTCTCTGAAACCACACTGAAGGGGGTGCAGTATACTGTTACTTTCTAGAAAATGGATTAAGCGCCGTCTTACGATTTTCTCATATAGTTTGCATAGACAGCTTGTTAACGCTATTGGCCTCTAGATAGCGGCCAGGGACGGGTTTTTGCCTTGTTTAAGTACCGGAATGCCTACCGCTTCTTTCCATAAAAACGGAATATACCCAGCTTCCCGTATGGTATTGAAGAAAACTAGGAGTGTTTTTAGTGCTTCAGGATGAAGGTACTTTTATAATTTCATACATTATACGCTCGCCACCTGGTGCCGACTCGTTGCAGCCCGCAAGAGATGCCTTAAGTTCAGCTAATATAAACGGGCAGTTGTAAGTCTCACTGCATGGACGTTTACATTTAAGGGGCTGCCGCTCTTCGCGTTCTTTCAATCTTAAGATTGTTTCTGTATAGGATAATGAGTGGTTTTTAAAAGTACAAGACCCAATTGATGGCTGAAAGTACCATTTCAAAATACTACATATGTGAACAATGATATGATGATGCGAGGCTGTAAAGGGGCCTTAAAGGTCCTAGCGCTAACGCGGGTGAAAACATGGAAGTAATAAAATCATCACAGTGGCATGAGATATGTGCACTGAAAGTGGATGGCAAAATAACTTGATAATAAAACAATGATAAAGATGTAGTCCCCGTAGCCACGACCACGGTACAGAGGTCGTGGTACGAATAACCTCGAAACATGGTTCGAAAGCAATAAACATCTTTTAAAAACATGAAAAGTTATTGCAGTTTAAAAAGCGGATCCCCACCGATAAGCATCCCAAAATGTAGTGGGGGCTGCTGCCGGTAGGGCAGTACAAAGTGCTTTTTTCTTAGAGCACCTAGCTCATTGCACTGGACGAAAATGTGGAGAACCATATGTGGTTCTCCACATCTCTCACAATATGGTGAATTGCCGGTAGATAGAAGAAATGAATCGGTACAGTGTGTACGTCCTGTTCTAAGCTTTGTTAGTGTTACTTCTGTGTGTCGTGATTTTGATAATGGCGGCCAATAACTTAGATCCGGCTTTCTAGCATGGAGTTTATTGTCTGTGTGTCTATTCCACGTGCTCTGCCAATACCTCCTGAGCTTTGGTTTTAGAAAAGGTTTTAAGTCAAGTGCAGGGATTGGTATTGATGCATTGGAAGTATGGTCGTTGGCGGAAGCTGCCAGCTTGTCGGCTAACACGCTCTCTTTTATCTCACGATGCCCTGGAACTCAGCAGACAACGACATGCTGTTTTAATATGTGCAGTGTGCACAGAAGTGAGTAAACTGACACCAGCACCGGGTTCTTGTGTTTTTTAGGAGTTTTCAGGGCTTTCACCACGCCTGGGTATTCTGTGTATATTACCGCCTTTTGTAACTTTATCTGTTTGATGTGTTTTACGACAGCCAGTATTGCGTAAGCTTTTCCTGTGAAAATGCTTGCATCAGGATGAAGAACGCCGGCCTCGGAAAAGGATTGGCCTACTGCTGCATATGACAATGAAGTGTTGGAATTTGACGCATCGGTAAAGAACTCAACGCATGTGTATTTATGTTGTAGTTCTAGGAAGTTCGTATGTATGTGTGCAAGTGGTGCGTGCTTTGTGACTTTAACTTAAGAGACATCACTGTCTATAAGATGTCACTGCCACGGTGGCAGATATGTTGCAGGAGCCATCAAACTGTGTTCGAGAAGAGGCACACCTGTTTCTTCGGCCAGGCCCCTTACACGGAGCGCGTAGGGCTCCCTAAACGAAGGCCGGTTCTCGAACAAGCCAGAACAAGACAAATCATTACTTGCGAAATGAGAGGGTGCTTTTTGTCGGCCTTCAGTTTCAGAAAGCACAAAAAAGACAGGTAACATCTTTGTAGGTGCAGCGACCATTCGTTCGAATCCACATACAGCCTCTCTGCAGGGCTAGTTGAAAAAGCACCCGTAGAGAGGTGAATACCTATATGGTGGACAGGGTCGAGAATCATTAAGCCTGATGGTATTGCCGACTGACTGATTATAGCACCGTAATCTAGGCGTGTGCGTACGAGGCTCTTATAAATAATCATTAGACATTTCGTGTCACTACCCCATGTAGTGCATAACAAAACTTTCAAAATGTTAATTGTTTTCAAGCACCTGTCTTTAAAATACTTGATGTGTGGGATGAAGTTTAGTTTAGTGTCTAATATGAGACCAAGAAACTTGTGTTCGGTTTTCACTGGGAGAGGTTTACCATGCATGTCGTTGTCGGGGTCAGGATGGAGGCCCCACTTTCGGCTGAACAAGACACAAGTGCTCTTTTGCGCGTTGAGTATAAAACCATTCTTGTTTGACCATTGAGATACCTTGTTCGAGCCAAGTTGAACCTGAAGTTGGCACACTCAGATGTTGCATGATTTGAAACCTATTTGTACATCATCGACATATATGCAATAAAAATATTACGTGGGAGGGACAGGTGCAAAGAATTCATTTTAACTATGAAAAGTGTGCAGCTCAATGCACCTCCTCGCTGTGCCTAAAAAGCTATTTTTCTCTAAGCAGTATTAGAGAAAACCCAGACAAAATTTACCGAAACAATTAGGTCTGCGTCTTCAAAGTCGCAAAACAAACCTGTGTCTCTTTTTAAAGCTCAGGCATCTCTAACTCTGGAGAAGTGCTAGACGTCACAAAATGATCAAAGCTATAAGACGGATCATTTATAAAAACAATTCTGTGAGAGTGCCATCGAAAGCAATGATGATAATGATGATGAGTAGTTTTTAGTGGCGCAAGGGCCAAGTGATGGCCAAAGAGCGCCATTTCAATTGACTACAGATATGAACAATGATATGGTGCGTGGCTGTAAAGGGGCCTTAAAATTCCTCGCTCTAACGCGGTTTAAACCATGAAAGTAATAAAATCATGACAGTGGCGTGACATATGTGTGGTGATAGCTGATGGCAAAATAACATGATAATAAAACCATGAAGAAGATATAGTCACCACAGCCACGACCACTCTATAGAGGTCGTGCTACGGATGATCCCGAAATATCGGGTGAAAGCTTTGCACATCTTTTAAAACGTAAAAAGTGTTTGCAGTTTAAAAAGCGGATCCCTACCGATGAGCATCCCAGGGTGTAGAGCGAGCTGCTGTCGGTAGGGCAGTAAAAAGTGCTTTTTTCTTACAGCATCTAGCTCATTGCACTGGACGAGAATGTGGAGAACCGTAAGGGGCTCTCCACATCTCTCACAATATGGTGCATCACCGGTAGACAGAAGAAATGAATGTGTAGAATGTGTGTGTCCTGTTCTAAGCCTTGTTAGTATTACTTCCGTGTGTCGTGATTTTGATAGTGGCGGCCAATAACGTAGTTGCGGCTTAATAGCATGGAATTTATTATCTGTGTGTTTATCCCACAAGCTCTGCCAATACCCTCTGAGCTTTCGTTTTATAAAAGGTTTTAAGTCAAGTGCAGGGACTGGTGTTGATGCAATGGCAGTAGTGACATTGGCGCAAGCAGCCAGATTGTCGGCCAAAACGTTCCCTTGTATTTCACGGTGCCCTGGAACCCAGCAGACGACGACATGCTGTTTTGATGAGTAGAGTGTGCATAGAAGTGAGTAGAGTGACACCAGCACGGGGTTCTTGTGTTTTTTAGGAGTTTTCAGGGCTTTGACCACGCTTAGGGAATCTGTGTATGTTACCACCTTTTGTAATTTTATTTGTTTAATGTGTTTTACGACCGCCAGTATTGCGTAAGCTTCTCCTGTGAAAATGCTTGCATTAGGATGAAGAACGCCGGCCTCGGAAAAGGATTGGCCTATTGCTGCATATGACACAGAAGTGTTTGACTTTGACGCATCGGTAAAGAACTCAGGGCAAGTGTATTTATGTTGTAGTTCTAGGAAGTATGTATGTATGTGTGCAAATGCTGCGTGCTTTGTGACATCAACAAAAGAGACATCACAGTCTATAAGCTGCCACTGCCACGGTGGCAGATATGTTGCAGGAGCCATTAAACTGTGTTCAAGAGGCACACCTGTTTCTTCGGCCAGGCTCCTTACACGCAGCGCATAGGGCTGCCTAAACGAAGGACGGTTCTTAAACAAGCCAGAACAAGACAAATCATTAATTGTGAAATGGGAAGGGTGCTTCTTGTCTGCCTTCACCTTCAAAAACTACAAAAAGGACAGGGAACATCTTTGTAGGTGGAGCGACCATTCATTCGAATCCACGCACAGGCTCTCCACAGGGCTGGTGCGGAAAGCACCCGTAGAGAGGCGAATGCCTAGATGGTGGACAGGGTGGAGAATTTTCAAGGCTGATGGTGTTGCCGACTGATAAATTATAGCACCGTAATCTAGGCATGTGCGTACGAGGCTTTTATATAAGTTAATTAAACATTTCCTGTCACTACCCCATGTATTGCGTGACAACAATTTCAAAATGTTCATTGTTTTTAAGCACCTGCCCCTAAATACTTGATGTGTGGGATGAAGGTTAGCTTAGTGTCTAATATGAGACCAAGAAACTTGTGCTCGGTCTTCACTGACAGAGGTTGACCATGCAGGTCAATGTCGGGGTCAGGATGGAGGCGCCTCTTTCGGCTGAACAAGACACAAGTGCTCTTTTGCGCGTTGAGTATAAAACCATTCTCGTTTGCCCATTGAGATACCTTGTTCAACCCTAGTTGAACTTGACGTTGGCACATTGAGATGTTGCATGATTTGTAACCAATCTGCACATCATCGACATATAAGCAGTAAAATATATTTCGTGGGAGAGACAGGTGCAAGGAATTCATTTTGACTATGAAAAGTGTGCAGCTCAATACACCTCCGTGTGGCACTCCTGTTTCTTGGACAAATACTCGAGATAAGACAGTGCCAACTTGAACACGGAATGTACGGTTGGACAGGTAGCTTTCGATAACTGTCAGCATTCTACCCCGCACACCTAAATGTGACAGGTCTCGCGATATGCCGAAGCGCCATGCAGTGTCATATGCCTTTTCCATATCGAGGAACACAGACAGAAAAAATTGCTTATGAACAAAAGCATCGCGAATTTGTGCATCAATACGGACAAGGTGGTCAGTGGTGGACCGAGCCTCTCGAAACACACACTGGTATGGGTCAAGTAGGCCGCTAATTTCAAGGAAGTGCATCAGGCGCCTGTTAATCATTTTTTTCAAAGACTTTGCAAATACAGCTGGTCAATGCTATTGGCCTGTAGCTGGAAACTGAGGCCGGGTCCTTGCCTTGTTTTAGAATTGGGATAATGATAGCTTCCTTCCAGGCTGAGGGTAGCTCGCCAGAAGACCATATCGCATTATAGAGTGTGAGGAGAGCTTTCTGGATTTCAGTGGGCAGGTGTTTTAACATTTCATATGCCACACGGTCCGGGCCTGGGGCAGATTTATTGCAGCAGGCAAGTGAGGCCTGCAGTTCAGCCAAACAGAAAGGTTCGTTGTATGCCTCATGTGTTCTGGGCTTGTGCTCTAATCTCTGTTTTTCTATTGCGGTTTTGTATCGTCGGAACGCTTCACTATAGTGTGTTGAGCTGGAGACCTGTTCAAAGTGCGCTCCGAGAGTGTTGGCCTGGTCTTCCAAACTCTCCCCTTGTGTGTTCACCAGAGGAAGCGAATGTGCTTCTCGTCCTGCCACCTTACCAACCATGTTCCAGACTCTCGACTCATCTGTGTATGAGTAATGCTCAATACAAATTTGTGCCAACTTTCTCTTCTCGCCTGTCGGCGCGTCCTCCTTGCTTGCGACTTGACGTTCTTAAAGTTTACAAGATTCTCGGCTGTGGGCGAGTCTCTAAGCAACCACCATGCCTTATTTTGTTTTTTTTTTCGAGCATCACGGCACTCAGTATTCCACCATGGGACTCGTCGTTTGCTTGACGGTCCACAAGTTTGGGTAATACATTTTGTTGCTGCATCAACCAAGAAAGCTGTAAAGTAGCATACAGCATCCTCTATGCTCAATGCCGCCATGTCAGTCCAAGATAATAAAGATAAATAATAATAATAATAAAATTTAATAATTTTAATCTTATTAATAATAAAAATAATAAATTTTTTGAAACTTTTCCCAATCGGCTTTGTCAGTGAGCCATTTGGGAACTTGTGCAGGACATGTATTTGTTATTGATGAGCTGATAACGATAGGAAAATGGTCACTACCATATGGATCATTATTAACTTCCCATTTAAGTAGAGGCTATGGTGATATTATGCTGAGGTCTATTGCTGAAAACGTATTGTTAGCAATGTTGTAGTATGTTGGCGCTTTCCGATTCAGCAGGCATGCACCACAAGAAAAAAGAAGCTGTTCAATCAGGCGACCTCGAGCATCGCAGCGAGAGTCACCCCACAGATTGCTATGTGAATTGAAATCTCCCAGGAGAATATAAGGTTCTGGAAGTTCGTCTATGAGGGACTTGAATTTATGCTTTTCAAGACGGTGTTGTGGAGGTATGTAGAGAGAGCAGATGGTGACGAGCTTATTCAATAGAACTGCTCGAACAGCCACCGCCTCAATGGATGTTTGTAGTGGTAGGTGTGTGCATGCAATCCCTTGATAGACTATAATGGCAACACCACCGGATGGCACAATGGCATCAATCCGGTCTTTCCGAAAAATAACGTAGTGACGTGAAAAGTTGGTGTGTTTCGGTTTCAGGTGTGTCTCTTGTACGCACAGCACCTTAGGTGTATGTTTGTGTAAAAGTTCCTGGATATCGTCGAGGTTTCTCAACAGTCCTCTGACGTTCCACTGTAGTATTTGTTCCATTTTAATTTAGTGCGGTGCTATGGATACAGAGGTGTTGCGTTAGTTTACAGGGCCTTTTGAGGGCCCTGTCATTCGAGGTTTTTCTTTTTTGGCGCGCTCCAAGGAGTTGCGCCTATCCTTTGGCGTCTGAGGCGCCGGAGGAGTGGGACTTGTATCCATCACCTCTTGTGAGGTGGTGGATGGTGCCTGCTGGGCAGGCACATTCACTGAACTTTCGGACCTGACTGCGCCTGCAGTGGTCCGAGGTTCAGCAGACACTAGGGTCTGCCGGCCCTGTTTGTCAGGTGGCGGAGCAGTACAGGCTGCTCCAGCCGGGGGCGCTGGCGGCACGACCGCGGCCACACACTGTGTGACGTTCGCGGGTGCTGAGGCATGTGGCGCGGCACCCCGGCGCGTCACATCTGCAAAGGAGGGATAAAATGGGTTGTGTATTGCGAAGCGCTGGCGCGGTTCTTGGAATGTGAGATTGAATTTAACCTTAAGTTCTACTATTTGTTTCTCTTTTTTTCATGCGGGGCATGATCGTGAGTAGGCAGCGTGGTCTCCTTCACAGTTCAAACAATGAGTTGTTTCTGAGGTGCAGTTGTCTGATATGTGTTGAATGGATGCGCACTTTGCGCAAGTGGCACGCCCTCTGCAACTTTGCGATCCATGACCGAAACGTTGGCACTTGAAACATCGACGAGGGTTTCACTTCCCATCTTTGTTACTTTGTAACCTGGGCCTATTGGTTCTGTGAGAGTTTTGGAAACGAGGAAAGGTGAAATAGCTCGGACTGTCTTCTTTTCGTTTTGACTATGGATGATGATGATATATGGTGTTTTTTGGCGCAAGGGCCATTTAATGGCCAAAGAGCGCCAGTTCATGGGACATGGAATGTGGACGATGATTCTGATTAGGGCCATAAAATTCCTCGCGGTAAGGCGGGTAAAAACATAAAAGTAATAAAATCAGGACCATGCCGTGAAAGGTGTGTGTGGTGTGAATAGATGACAAAAGTTGGTGATAATAAAAGGCGATGGTGGATATGTATGGCATTAGCACAAGTGCCTCACACGTTCATACCCTTGCGTCCAAGGGCCGTGAGGCACGTGCTTTCTTGTGTAATCACCGCAGCAAAAACCTCTCTGGAGCAGTCATGCTACGGGATGCCCGGGTATATGATATGAAAACTATGAATTTCTTTAAGAAACGCTAACAATGATTTGTGACTAAAAAGTGGTTCCCTACCGACGAACATTGTAGGGTGTAAAGGTATATGTTGTCGGTAGGGTAATGGAAAGTGTAGTTTTCTTACAGTGTCCAATTGTTTGCACTGAATTAAAATGTGAAGAACTGTTAATGCCTCACCACATTTATCACACAATGGTGGATCACCACCGGACAAAAGATGTGTGTGTGTCGTGTATGTATGTCCTATCCTGAGTCTCGTTAGTGTTACCTCTGTATGACGCGATTTCGATACGGGCAGCCAATGACCAAGGTGTGGCTTAATAACGTGTAGTTTGTTTTGTGTGTGTGTATCCCACTTGCTCTGCCAGTAGTCCCTGAGGTTTCGTTTGAGAGACGGCTTAAGATCAAGGGCCGGGATTGATATGGATGTAATGGCGGTGCTCTCATGGACGGATGCAGCGAGCTGATCCGCCCTCACGTTGCCTTGGATCTCACGGTGCCCTGGCACCCAGCACACTACAACATGTTGTTTGAGTGTGTAGAGTGTGCACAAAATGGAGTAAAGTGAGACAAGGACCGGGTTTTTTGTTTTTTAAGACTGTGCAGAGCCGTTACCACACTGAGGGAGTCTGTATAAATTACTGCTTTTTGTATTTGTAATTGTTTGATGTGTTTAGCTGCCACAAGTATCGCGTAAGCTTCCGCTGTGAAGATACTTGTGCCTGGATGTAGAGGGCCAGCATCCGAAAAGGATGGACCTACAGCAGCGTAGGACACAGAGGAGATAGACTTGGAGGCATCTGTAAAGAACTCAGGACGTGTGTATTTGTGTTGAAGTTCCAGGAAGTATGTTCGGATATGGGATATAGGCGCATGTTTTGTAACTTCTAGAAAAGACACATCGCAGTCTATAGTCTGCCATTGCCACGGTGGCGGATATGCTACAGGAGCCATTAAACTGTGTTCTAGTGAGATTCCAGTTTCCTCAGCTAGACTCTCCAGGCGAATAGAGAAGGGCTGCCTCATCGAAGGCCTGTTTTGAAACAAAATTGAGCTCGACAAATCATTAATAGTAGAGTATGAGGGGTGCTTCTTGTCTGCTTTCACCTTAAGGTAATAAACAAAGGACATGTAAGTTCTCTGCAGATGAAGCGACCACTCATTTGACTCAACATAAAGGCTTTTTCGCACCCGTAGAAAGGCGGATGCCCAAATGGTGCACGGGGTCCAGCATCATCAAAGCACTTTGAGTCGCAGACTGATAAACAACGGCCCCATAATCTAAGCGGGTGCGAATGAGGCTTCTATATAGGTTCATGAGACATTGCCTGTCACTACCCCACCTAGTACGTGACAACACTTTTAAAACATTCATGGCTTTTAAACATTTTGTTTTTAGATACTTGATGTGCGGTACGAAGGTCAACTTGTTGTCCAAGATTAATCCTAAGACTTTATGCTCCGTATTAACAGACAGACGTTGACCGTTCAGTTCAATGTCGGGTTCTGAGTGCATGCCTCTCTTTCTGGAGAACAGGACACACGTGCTTTTTGTGGGTTCAGTCGGAATCCGTTTTCCTCTGCCCATTTCGAGAGCTTTTTAAACCTAACTGAACCTGCCGCTCACACATTGCCAGATTGCAAGACCTGAAGCCAAGCTGGACGTCATCGACATATGTACAATAAAACATATTGCGAGGGATGGTCAAGCGCAAGGAATTCATTTTTATGAGAAAAAGTGTCCAGCTAAGTACACCACCTTGTGGAACGCCTGTTTCCTGGACAAATGTTTGGGAATGAACCGTGCCCACTCGGACACGGAATGTCCGGTTTGACATTTAACTTTTGATTATGTGAAACATTCTTCCGCGCACGCCAAGGTGGGATAGGTCTCTTAGAATTCCAAAACGCCATGTTGTATCATAAGCCTTTTCGATATCGAGGAACACAGAGAGAAAATATTGTTTATGGACGAAGGCGTCTCTGATCTGTGCCTCGATACGAACAAGGTGGTCTGTCGTGGATGTACTATCTCGAAACCCGCACTGAAATGGGTCGAGCAAATTGTTTGTTTCAAGACAGTGTACAAGTCGGCAGTTTATCATTTTTTCGAAGACTTTGCACAAGCAGCTTGTAAGTGCAATATGCCTATAACTCGAAGCTAAAGAAGGGTCCTTGCCCTCTTTAAAAATGGGAATAACAATCGCCTCTTTCCAGGAGGTAGGAATAGTGCCAGAAGACCAAATAGCATTGTAAAAACAAAGTAAGGTTTTTCGGGTTTCGTTTGGTAGGTTTTTTAACATTTCATACGTCACAGGGTCTGAACCTGGGGCGGAAGTACTGCAGGAGTTTAGAGATGTTTGGAGCTCCGCTAGACTGAAAGCTTGGTTATATGCCTCGTATCTAGTGGATTTGTGTTCGAGTTTCTGCTTTTCTATTCTTGTTCTGTATTTTTGGAAAGTGTCAGTATAGTGGGACGAGCTGGATACCTGTTCGAAGTGTGCACCGAGGAAGTTTGCCTGATCTTCCAAGGTATCACCCTGAGTGTTTACGAGTGGAAGAGTGTGTACTTGTTTTCCTGCTATCCTACCGACCATGTCGCAGACTTTAGCCTCCTGTGTGTATGAATTAACCCCTGATAAAAACTTCTGCCAGCTTTCTCTTCTGGCCTGCCGACGCGTTCTCCTGCCTTGAGACTTTATTTTCTTGAAGGTTTCAAGATTTTCGGCTGTCGGCGAGTTCCGAAGCAGCCTCCAAGCTCTGTTTTGCTGTTTGCGCGCGTTTCGGCATTCAGAGTTCCACCATGGCACACGTCGTTTTCCAGGGTGTCCATTTGTTTGTGGGATGCATTTTGTTGCAGCATCAATCAAAAACGCTGTGAAGTAGTTCACAGCAACATCAGTGTTCAAAGTACAGATGTCATTCCAACCTAGACTAGCAATAGTATAAAACTGTTCCCTGTCGGCTCTGTTTATGAGCCACTTGGGAACACGTGATGGACACTCAGTTACTGTCGTTGTGCTCAAAACTACGGGGAAGTGGTCACTTCCGTACGGATTACTGACAACTTTCCACTGGAGTAGAGGCACAAGAGATGGAGATACTATGCTCAGGTCTATGGAGGAGTAGGTGTTATTAGCGAGATTATAATAGGTTGGTTCTTTACGATTCAGGAGACACGCGTTCGACGAGATAAGGAATTGTTCGATCAGTCGACCTCGCGCGTCATACCGAGTGTCACCCCATAGCCTGCTATGCGCATTAAAGTCTCCAAGGAGAACATAAGGCTCCGGAAGTTCATCAATTAAAGAGTGTAAATCACGTTTTTGCAGCTGATAGCTAGGAGGAATGTAAATAGTGCAGATTGTGATCAGTTTATCAAAAATAACCGCTCGAACAGCCACTGCCTCAATGGATGTTTGGAGTTGTAAGTGTATGCATGCAATTCCTTGATTCACTATGATGGCAACACCTCCGGATGATGTCATGGCATCATCGCGGTCCTTTCGAAAAATAACGTATTTGCGAAGGAAATTTGTGTGTTTTGAATTAAGGTGTGTTTCTTGTACACACAGCACTTTTGGTGAGTGTTCGTGTAGGAGTTCTTGGATGTCGTCAAGGTTTCTGAGAAGGCCCCTGACGTTCCATTGTATAATTTGAGTGTTCATGGTGAATGTAAAATAATGCTGTGTGTACGAAACGCGAGTGACTGTTTAGACGGGGAGTTTGAGTTCACTTAACAGGAGCCTCACCAGGCCCTGTTATTTGCTTTTTTGTTTTCTTGGCGCGCTCCAAGGAGCCACGCCGCTCTTTCGGCACCAAGGGCGCCGACGTATCCATTGCCTCCTCGGAGGCACTGGATGCCCGCACGTGCGGGCTGTTAGTTTGGATTTTGGGCCTCGCCTGGTGAGGGGAGGCCTTGAGACTCGAAGACTCTGGAGTCTCCAGTCTCTGTTTGGGAGTAGGCGGTGTAGCCTGGGCTACAGCCGCCTTGGGGGCAGGTGCCATAGCCGACGGCTCGCTCTGCGCGGGCCGAAGGGGTGGCGAGGGCTGGTGCGGCGTTGCCCCCTGACGCGCCGCATCAGCATATGTTGTGCCGTAAAATGGCGACACTCTCCGTCTTGCTTCTTTGAATGTGATGTTTTCTTTGACTTTAAGAGTGATTATTTCTTTTTCTTTCTTCCAGTTAGGACACGAACGCGAATACGGGGCGTGTTCCCCGTCACAATTCACACAGTGAGGTGTAGTAACACAGTTATCAGATGGGTGGCCGTGGCTACCACATCTTGCACAAGTTTCCTGACCCCGGCAGTTCTGCGAGCCATGACCAAATCGTTGACATTTATAACACCGTCTTGGATTGGGAATGTAGGGACGGACAGAGAGTTTGATGTAGCCTGTGTCTATAGATGAAGGCAGTGTGCTAGATGCAAAAGTGAGTATTATATGTTTGGTAGGTATTTCTTTGTTGTCGCGTCTGATGACGATTCGTTTCACATCCGTGACATTTTGCTCTTTCCACCCTTCAAGCAGTTCCTGTTCAGACATTCCAAGAAGGTCTGCTTCTGAAACAACTCCGCGTGAGGTGTTCATTGATCTATGAGGTGAAACAGATACTGGGATATTACCAAATGCTTTGAGACTGCCAAGTTTTTCATAGTGGTGTTTTTCTGTCAGCTCAAGGAGAAGGTCTCCGCTAGCCATCTTTGTAACCTTGTATCCTGGGCCAAAGAGCTCAGTCAGAGATTTAGCAACGAGAAATGGATATATGGCTCTGGCTTGTTTTGTTGGCTTTTCGCAGTGCACTACATGGAATTTCGGAAAGCATTGTCTGGGTTGGTTGAAAATTAATATTTCATCGGTGCGTCCCCTCTTAAGCGGAAGACGATCTAGGAGATGGGGAAATTCAGGTGTTCCCATAGTAGTATACTTTTTTTTCGGCAGCAATGGCGACCACCCACCATAGAGTCCAACCAGGGGACGCTGAAGCACCTAATAGCATAAGGCTGCAGACGCCAGCCGTACATTGCCACTATAACCAAATATAACTACTCAAGGTTGAGTAATTACACAAGGTTAACCCTTGCCGCCAGGAAAAAACGGAAGTAAATGGAAGAGAGAAGAAGACAGGACCGATTTAAAGATGAGAAAAGACGAAGATATACGGAGAGAGAGATAGGAAAAGGCGACTGCCGATTTCCCCTGGGTGGGTCAGCCCAGGGGTGCCGTCTACGTGAAGCCGGGGCCAAAGGGGTGTGTTGCCTCTGCCGGGGGGCCTTAAAGGTCCAATCACCCAGCGTCGGCTCGACCCCCAGGATCCCCTTTTCCCCGGACACGGCAAAGCCACGCACGGCTAGGCGTGGGAGGGAGTCAAAACTCCCCCATTAGCTCGGGTCCGTGGTGTCGCTACACACCAAACGCCTACTTCCGCAGGCGCCCCTGCGGGGACCAATCTATGGTTGCCATGAGTGAAGGAGAGCCGATAGCAAGATCTATAGCTGTGTATGAGTTGCACGCTGCGTTAAAGTACGTTGGTTTTTTTGTTAAGTATACAGGAGCCGGAGTACAAGAGGAAGTTTTCGATTAAGAAGCCTCGAGAATCTGTTCTTCTGCATCCCCATAGGGGGTTGTGCGCATTAAAATCTCCAACCAAGAGGAATGGATGCGGGAGCTGGTCGACTATAGTTTCAAACTCTTTAGTAGACAGGCGGTAATCTGGAGGGATATATAATGAGCACACAGTTGTCATTCGTCCAAAGATAAGGGTTCGTATTGCCACTGCGTCTAAGTCAGCGACCAGAGTGAGGTTTTGGGACGGTAGTGCTTTCTGCACCACGATAGCGACACCGCCGGATGAATGGGCAGTGCCATGCCTGTCCTTTCGGTATACCGCATATCTTCTTAGAAAGTAAGTGTGTGTTGAGTTTAAGTGTGTCTCCTGCAGGCAAAGTATGTTAGGTTGGTGTTGCGCAAGTATTTCATAAATGTCATCCAGCTTCTTCAGTAGACCTCGGGAGTTCCAGTAGATGATACTCTCAGCAGCCATTTTTGAGAAAGAAGAAAGGTAGGAGGGTTATTCAGACTTTGCCGCGTTTGTCAGGCGCCTGGACTGGAGGGTGTTTCTTCTCTCTGAGGCGTTCTGTTGGGCTCTGCTTCAATAGGGTGGATTCCGTGAGCATCGGAGACGCTGAGGACGCCGGTGTCACATCCATTGCCCCCCTGTAAACACTCGGAGGCTGACGGAGGTTTCTCAAGAGGGACAGGTGCCCTCTCAGTTGTCTGCATCGTCCCCGAGGTCTCACGGAGGTTGACCTGCGGGGTTTGGATTGTCTCTTTTGTCTCCGAGATCTGATGGAGGTGGACCTGCGAGACTTCGAACGTTGGTGCAGCCTGCGGCTGCTTGGTGGGGGGCCGAGATGTGCACGCATCAGAAAAGCTGTACTGCGTGCCCACGGTTACTAGAGGCCGCCCGGCCCCCGGGCGCGCTGCGTCAGCGTACGTTCTTCCGGAGAAGAGCGACACCTTTTTTCGGGCTTCAGAGAATGTGATGTTTTCTGTTACTTTTATCTGGATGATTTCCTTTTCCTTCTTGAAAATTTCACATGTCCGCGGGTATGCTGCGTGCGGCCCGTGACAGTTAGGGCACTCTGTTTGCGTGGAAGTACAGCTCTCGGTAGGGCGCTCATGATCACCACATTTTGCACATGTTTGTTTTCCGCGACAGGTGTTCGATCCATGTTCATATTTCTGGCATTTGTAGCACCTTCTAGGATTGGGTATGTAGAGGCGGACTTTGCAGTGAAGGAATGCAGCTTTCACGGATTCTGGCAGGATGGAGCGGTTAAATGTTAGTACTATATGAGGCGTCACCGCTTCTTCATTGTTTCGCCTGATGGTTATCCGCCGGATGGCGACTACGCCTTGCTCTCGAAAGCCTTCAAGGAGGTCAGCTTCAGTTTCTCGCATCAGATCACGTTGTGAAATGACGCCTTGAACAGTGTTAAGACTGCGGTGGGGGGTGATAGACAGGTCAACGTGGGCGAACTGCTTCTGTTAAGGAGAGTGTTTGCATGCTGTTTCTGGCTTACTTCAACAAGAAGATCACCGGATAACAGTTTCTTTGCGTCATACTTTTTGCCTATTAGGTTAGCAAGGGTTTTAGCTATCAGGAAAACCGACAGTCCTGCAACAGAGACGTTATCTGCCAGAGAGTGTATGACTAGAAATCGTGGAAAGTGGCCACAGTCACTTCCGGTTCGTTTGGAGATTTCATCGGTGCGGTTCCTTTTCAGGGACCGATCATTGAGGGGGGGGGAAAGATTTTGCCATGTGGTGCATTTCATCTTCGGCGGCGATGGTGACCACCCACCACCGAGCCCGACAAGGGGACGCTACAAGGTAGAACACTTGAAGGCGCCAGTCATACATCGCCGCTATAACCAGATATAACTACCCAAGGTTGGGTAACTACACAAGGTTAACCCTAGCCACCAGGAAGTTTGGAAGTAAACGGAAGAGAGTAGAAGACAGGATAGATAAAAAAAGTGAGAGATAAAGACGAAGATGTAGGGAGAGATGTTGATATATCGTGTTTTTTAGCGCAAGGGCCATTTGATGGCCAAAGAGCGCCAGTTCATGAGACAGGAATGTGGACAATGATTGTGATTAGCGGCTGTATAAGGGCCATAAAATTCCTCGCAGTAAAGCGGGTAAAGACATACAATTAATAAAATCATGAACATGCCATGAAAGGTGTGTGTGGTGCGAATAGATGGCAAAAGTTAATGATAATAAAAACGGTGCTGGGCATGTATGGCATTAGCACAAGTGCCTCACTCTTTCATACCCTTGCGTCCAAGGGCCGTGAGGCAAGTGCTTTATTGTGTAGCCACCGCAGCGAAAACCTCTCTGGAGAGGTGGTGCTACGGTATGCCCGGGTATATGACATGAAAGCTATGAATTTCTTTTGAAAACGCTAACAATGATTTGTGACTAAAAAGCGGTTCCCTACCGACGAACATTGCAGTGTGTAAAGGTATATGTTGTCGGTAGGGTGAAGGAAAGTGTTGTTTTCTTAGAGTGTCCAATTGTTTGCACTGAATTAAAATGTGAAGAACTGTTAGTGCTTCACCACATCTGTCACACAATGGTGGATCGCCACCGGAGAAAAGATATGAGTGTGTCGTGTATGTGTGTCCTATCCTGAGCCTCGTTAAAGTTACCTATGTGTGACGTGATTTTGATACTGGTGGCCAATGGCCAAGGTGTGGCTTGATAACGTGTAGTTTGTTTTGTGTGTGTGTATACCACTTGCTCTGCCAGTAGTCCCTGAGTTTTCGTTTGAGAGACGGCTTAAGATCAAGGGCCGGGATTGATGTGGGTGTAATGGCGGTGCTTTCGTGGGCGGATGCAGCAAGCTGATCCGCCATCATGTTGCCTTGAATCTCACGGTGCCCTGGCACCCAGCACACAACAGCATGTCGGTTGAGTGTGTATAGTGTGCATAAAATCGAGTAAAGTGAAACAAGGACAAGGTTTTTTTGTTTTTTAAGACTGTGCAGAGCCGTTACCACACTGAGGGAGTCTGTATAAATTACTGCTTTTTGTATTTGTAATTGTTTGATGTGTTTAGCTGCCACAAGTATCGCGTAAGCTTCCGCTGTGAAGATACTTGTGCCTGGATGTAGAGGGCCAGCATCCGAAAAGGATGGACCTACAGCAGCGTAGGACACAGAGGAGTTAGACTTGGAGGCATCTGTAAAGAACTCAGGACGTGTGTATTTGTGTTGAAGTTCCAGGAAGTATGTTCGGATATGGGATATAGGCGCATGTTTTGTAACTTCTAGAAAATACACATCGCAGTCTATAGTCTGCCATTGCCACGGTGGCGGATATGCTACAGGAGCCATTAAACTGTGTTCTAGTGAGATTCCAGTTTCCTCAGCTAGACTCTCCAGGCGAATAGAGAAGGGCTGCCTCATCGAAGGCCTGTTTTGAAACAAAATTGAGCACGACAAATCATTAATAGTAGAGTATGAGGGGTGTTTCTTGTCTGCTTTCACCTTAAGGTAATAAACAAAGGACATGTAAGTTCTCTGCAGATGAAGCGACCACTCATTTGACTCAACATAAAGGCTTTCTACGGGGCTGGTGCGAAAAGCACCCGTAGAAAGGCGGATGCCCTAATGGTGCACGGTATTCAGCATCTTCAAAGCACTTTGAGTCACAGACTGATAAAGAATGGCCCCATAATCTAAGCGGGTGTGAATAAGGCTTCTATACAGGTTCATGAGGCATTTCCTGTCACTACCCCACGTAGTGCGTGACAACACTTTTATAACAGTTTTATAACATTCATGGTTTTTAAACAATTTGTTTTTAAATATTTTATGTGGGGTACGAAGGTTAACTTGTTGTCCAAGATTAAGCCTAAGAATTCATGCTCGGCTTTGACGGACAGACGTTGCCCGTTCAGTCGAATGTCAAGTTCCGAGTGCATGCCTCTCTTTCGAGAGAACAAGACACACGTGCTTTTTTGTGGGTTAAGTCGAAATCCGTTTTCATCTGCCCATTTGGAGACCTTAATTGAACCCAGCTGAACCTGCCACTCACACATGGCCAAGTTGCATGACTTAAAGCCAAGCTGAACGTCGTCGACATATGTACAATAGAACATATTGCGGGGAATGGACAAGTGCAAAAAAATTCATTATAATAATAAAAAGTGTGCAACTAAACACACCACCTTGTGGCACGCCTGTTTCCTGGACAAATGTTTGGGAGAGCACACTGCCCAGACGGACACAGAATGTCAGGTTTGACAGGTAACTTTCGATTATATGAAACATTTTTCCGTGCACACCAAGGTGGGACAGGTCTCTTAGAGTTCCGAAACGCCAAGTTGTATCATAAGCCTTTTCGATATCGAGGAACACAGAGATAAAATATTGTTTATGGACGAAGGCGTCTCTGATCTGTGCCTCGATACGAACAAGGTGGTCTGTGGTGGATCTACTTTCTCGAAACCCGCACTGAAATGGGTCGAGCGAATTATTTGTTTCAAGAAATTGTACAAGTCGGCAGTTTATCATTTTTTCGAAGACTTTGCACAAGCAGCTTGTAACTGCTATAGGCCTATAACTCGAGGGTAAAGAAGGGTCCTTGCCCTCTTTCAAAATGAGAATAACAATAGCCTCTTTCCAGGAGGTAGGAATAGTGCCAGAAGACCAAATAGCATTGTACAAACAAAGTAAGGTTTTTCGGGTTTCGTTTGGTAGGTTTTTTAACATTTCATACATCACACGGTCAGACTCTGGGGCAGAAGTACTGCAGGAGTTTAGAGATGTTCGGAGCTCAGCTAGACTGGAAGCTTGGTTATATGCCTCGTATCTAGTGGATTTGTGTTCGAGTTTCTGCTTTTCTGTTCTTGTTCTGTATTTTTGGAAAGTGTCAGTATAGTGGGACGAGCTGGATACCTGTTCGAAGTGTGCACCGAGGAAGTTTGCCTGATCTTTCAAGGTATCACCCAGAGTGTTTACGAGTGGAAGTGTGTGTACTTGATTTCTTCTATCCTACCGACCATGTTCCAGACTTTAGCATCCTGTGTGCATGAATTAACCCCTGATAAAAACTTCTGCCAGCTTTCTCTTCTGGCCTGCCGACGCGTTCTCCTGCCTTGAGACTTCATTTTCTCTAAGGTTTCAAGATTTTCGGCTGTTGGTGAGTTCCGAAGCAGCCTCCAAGCTCTGTTTTGCTGTTTGCGCGCGTTTCGGCATTCAGAGTTCCACCATGGCACACACCGTTTTCCAGGGTGTCCATTTGTTTGTGGGAAGCATTTTGTTGCAGCATCAATCAAAAACGCTGTGAAGAAGTTGACAGCAACATCAATGTTCAAAGTACATAATGCCATGTTCTATTTCCCAAGTTTTTGTTATCGTCCCAAAACACCACACAATTCTCAGCGCAAACCGCGCCTGCAGTTTTCGAGAAGGTTCCGGACTGTAGTAGATCATTTCGATAAGATCACGCCCGGTACAGATTGTTCTGGAACCTACGCCACCGCCAGCGATAACGCTAGAACATTCGACGGCAAGAGTATAAATGCCGACGCGCTTCGCCGCCTATCAATTGTTGATCGAAGGCCGACGCTGCATTCGCCGCTATCAGTCCGAGACTGCTATCTGTGCAAGACTGCTGCTGTAATTAGACTTTCCCTTTACCGGGCACAAGTTCGCCCAAATAAACAGTTAAATCCCAACACGAAGTCTCCTGTCTTCGGCCACGTCACGACCCCGTGACATCTGGTGGAGGTGCTGCTTCGTTCATGTACAGGACGCCCCCGCCAAGCCGTGAACCCAGCCCCCGTTACGGAGAAGACACCGACGCCAACCAAGAGCAGCGAACAAGCCGCCGACAGCAAGGTCTCCCACCGGAGTACGGCCTTCTACAAGACAAGGCGCGGAAGACCAAGACCATGACCTCGACTGCAGCGACAATGACAACCGGAGCGTCCCAGCCCGCGATCGTCATTCATCAACCCAGGGAACCACCAACGTTCCATGGCTCATCATTTGAAGACCCGGAAACCTGGCTAGAAACATACGACCACGTTGCCGCCCTCAACCACTGGGACAACGAAGAAAAGCTCCGTCGTGTGTACTTCTACCTGGAAGACACCGCAAGGACCTGGCTAGAGAATCGGGAGTCCACGCTCCGAACGTGGGATGTCTTCTGCGACGCATTTCTGCAAACGTTCGCGAGCGTCGCTCGCAAAGAGAGGGCAGCTGCTCTACTCGAGACCCGGGATCAGCTACCAAATGAAAAGGTTGGAATTTTCACAGAGGAGATGACCCGCCTATTCCGTCACGCTGACCCAGACATGCCTGGGGAAAAGAAAGTTCGTTTCCTCATGCGAGGGGTCAAACAGGAGCTCTTCGCGGGACTAATGAGGAATCCACCGAACACCGTCCAAGAATTTGTATCCGAGGCGACCACCATCGAAAAAACTCTGGACATGCGCGCAAGACAGTATAATCGTCGCCTGACTCCAGAATGTGCTGCTGTTCAAGCCAGTGACTCCGACGACCTGCGTGAAACGATCCGAGCGATCGTGCGGGAAGAGCTGCGCAAACTGTTGCCTTCGGCGCAGCCTCAAGTGGATTCGATCGCCGACATTGTGCGAGAAGAAGTCCGGCAATCGCTTCAAATTCCCCACGCACCGCTGCTCGAGCCGGAAGCTATGAGCTACGCCGCTGCACTGCGCCACAACGCTCCTCCCCGTCCACGCCAAAACGCCGCCCCATCGCACTTCCGTCGACAGACGCCACCACTGCCACCACCCCCACCGACGTCATACCGTTCGCCAGCGGCCCAGCGCAGTGCACCGAGGAAGACTGACGTCTGGCGCACCCCTGACTATCGCCCACTCTGCTACCACTGCGGCGAGGCCGGACACACATACCGCCGTTGCCAGTACCGACAGATGGGACTGCGTGGCTTCGCCGTCAATGCACCGCGTCCGCAGCCAGGAAAACGGCCACGTGACATCGCCGACTACCTGACAGGAACTAAATCGACACCACGAGGTCCTTCCCATTCGCCGTCGCCCAGCCGCCGCATGTCACCGCACCCCCGGCAGTACTCTGGCCCAACGCGGGTCCGGCCTCCTAGTCCGTATCCGGGAAACTAAGGGCAGCAACCGATGGAGGTGCGGTTGCTGTGCGACGAACTACCAAAGATCCTCCGACGACGACGACGCCGCGACGGAGCTTTCCGAACGCAATGCCAAACAGGCAAAGCCCTGACGGCGAAAGCTCACTTACCGAAGGTGGCCTGACGACGCAACATGGAAGCAGCGGAACAAGCCGACGCAGCCGTGACCCGACGCCACGCCCTAACTGTAATGCGAGACGGCGAACTAGCGACCTCGACGTTCTTATCGACGGCCACAGTGTGACCGCTCTCGTCGATACTGGAGCCGACTATTCTGTCATCAGTGGGTCGTTCGCCGCGAAGTTAAAGAAAGTTAGGACAGCTTGGAAAGGCCCTGAAATCCGCACAGCCGGAGGTCATCTCGTAACGCCTGCAGGAATCTGCACAGCGAGAGTCACCATTAACGGCCGTATTTATACTACAGACTTCGTAGTCCTACAGCGTTGCTCGAGAGATGTCATCCTTGGCATGGACTTCTTATGCCTCCATGGTGCTGTCATCAACCTAAAAACAAAGTCGATAACGTTATCCACAGAAGAAGCACTACCGTCGCGCACGCCG
Organism: Rhipicephalus microplus; assembly: GCF_043290135.1. Classification (NCBI taxonomy): domain Eukaryota; kingdom Metazoa; phylum Arthropoda; class Arachnida; order Ixodida; family Ixodidae; genus Rhipicephalus; species Rhipicephalus microplus. Next base: position 180,908,122 of record NC_134702.1, read on the forward strand.
TCAGAACACCATACCTTGAATGTGCTGGAAGAACCAGTCACCATTCCGCCTCGCTCAAGCGTTATTATATCAGTCGGCGCTCCTAAATCACCTGACTTGGAAGGCGTCGTTAAAGGCAGTCAGCATCTGTTGGTCACCCGAAATATTTGCGTCGCAAGAGGAATCGCAGAGCTGCGGGGAGGCAAAGCAACGGTTATGCTCACGAATTTCAGCAATGAGTACAAACATGTGAACAAAGGAACAACGGTCGCATACATCGACGAAATTGTCGAAGCCACCAGTGCTTTCGCCCTCGCCGATTCTGCGGAACCTGCTCAGAGGAACCAAGCCCCTCCCATAGCTTTCGACGTCAATCCCAGACTTCCGAACGATAAGCAAGAACAGCTCAAGGCCCTGCTCCTGCAATACGAAGATTGCTTTTCGTCGTCATCGAAAATTCGGCAGACCCCAATCACGAAACATCGCATCATAACCGAAGAAAATGCCAGACCACTCCGTCAAAGTCCGTACAGGGTTTCGACGGGAGAACGTGAGGCCATGAAGAGACAAGTTGATGAAATGCTGCGGGATGACATTATCTAGCCGTCCAAGAGTCCATGGGCATCCCCCGTGGTGTTAGTGAAGAAAAAGGATGGGACCCTACGTTTCTGCGTCGATTATCGCCGCCTGAACAAAATTACAAGAAAGGACGTGTATCCTCTCCCACGAATAGATGACGCACTTGATCGGCTCCATAACGCCAAGTACTTTTCGTCAATGGACCTCAAGACTGGCTATTGGCAAATCGAAGTCGACGAAAGAGACCGAGAGAAGACGGCGTTTATAACACCGGACGGCCTCTTCGAGTTTAAGGTGATGCCCTTCGCCCTTTGCTCAGCGCCTGCAACTTTTCAACGCGTTATGGATACAGTACTGGCAGGATTGAAGTGGCAGACTTGCCTTGATTACTTGGACGGCGTCGTCGTGTTTTCCTCGAGTTTCCACGAGCATCTTCGGCGCCTTGAAGCTGTACTTCAAGCCATCAAGACTTCCGGACTCACACTGAAGCCAGAAAAGTGCAGATTTGCGTATGAGGAGCTCTTGTTTCTGGGGCACGTTATCAGCAAGTCTGGAGTTCGTCCCGATCCACGGAAAACAGCCGCCATCGCCGACTTCCCGCCGCCCACTGACAAAAAAGCCGTGCGCCGATTTCTGGGCCTGTGTGCCTATTATAGGCGGTTCGTGAAAAACATCGCCCGCATCGCCGATCCTCTCACTAACCTTACCAAGGCCGACGTGGAGTTTAAGTGGGAAACGCCGCAGGAACACGCTTTCCAGGAGCTTAAACATCGCCTCCAGACGCCTCCGTTACTTGCCCATTTCGATGAATTCGCCGAGACAGAAATACATACTGACGCAAGCAGCGTAGGTCTTGGCGCCGTTCTTGTGCAGAGGGCTGACGGACTTGAAAGGGTTATTAGTTACGCCAGCCGATCGCTATCCAAAACAGAAGCAAATTATTCCACGACAGAAAAGGAGTGCCTCGCCATCATCTGGGCTACGTCGAAATTTCGCCCCTACCTTTACGGCAGACCCTTCAAAGTTGTGAGCGACCACCACGCATTGTGTTGGCTAGCCACATTGAAGGACCCTTCAGGTCGCCTCGCACGATGGAGCCTGAGACTTCAAGAATATGACATTACTGTCATTTACAAGTTCGGCAAAAAACACTGCGACGCCGACTGTCTCTCTCGTGTGCCTGTCGACCAACCGCTACCCGACGACCCGGATGACGACTACTTCTTAGGAACGATAAGTACCGACGACTTCGCTGAACGACAGAGGGCCGACCCGGAACTTAAGGCCCTAATAGAATACCTCGAAGGCAGGACCGCTGAAGTCCCGAAAGTATTTAAGCGCGCACTTGCGTCGTTCTTTCTACAAAACTGTCTTCTACAAAAGAAAAACTTTTCACCGCTTCGAGCTAAGTACCTCCTTGTGGTGCCTGCAGCTCTGCGACCAGAACTCCTGCAGGCCCTGCACGACGATCCGACGGCAGGACACCTCGGTGTTTCTCGCACGCTCGCGAGGATACAAGAAAGGTACTACTGGCCACGTCTTACCACCGACGTCACTCGTTATGTGAGAACATGCCGGGACTGTCAGCGACGCAAGACACCGCCGACAAGGCCAGCGGGACTTCTGCAGCCAATTTATCCACCTTGCCGACCTTTCCAGCAGATTGGTATGGACCTACTGGGGCCGTTCCCGACGTCGTCTTTCGGAAACAAGTGGATCGTGGTAGCTACCGACTACCTCACCCGCTACGCCGGGACAAAAGCCTTGCCAAAAGGCAGTGCATCCGAGGTAGCTAAGTTCTTCGTCGAAAATATCGTCCTACGTCACGGCGCCCCGGAGGTCCTTATCACCGACAGAGGAACGGCATTCACTGCCGACTTAACTCAAGCGATTTTGGCATACAGCCAAACAAACCACCGCCGGACGACAGCGTACCACCCACAGACCAACGGCCTCACCGAGCGGCTTAACTAGACGATCGCCGACATGCTGTCAATGTACGTCGATGTCGAACACAAGACGTGGGACGCCATTCTTCCGTATGTGACCTTCGCATACAACACGGCGGTGCAGGAGACGACGAAGATATCTCCATACAAATTGGTCTACGGAAGGAGCCCGGCAACGACGCTCGATGCCATGTTACCCAACGTCACCGACGAAGAAAACTTTGATGTGAGCGAGTACCTTCAATGCGCCAAAAAAGCCCGACAACTTGCGCGTCTCCCTATCAAGAATCAACAGACGACCGACAGCCACCGTTACAACCTTCGACGACGCTTCGTGGAATACCAGCCCGGTGAACGTGTTTGGGTGTGGACGCCGATACGCCGACGTGGACTAAGTGAAAAGCTTCTGCGACGGTACTTCGGACCGTACAGGGTGGTTCGACGTCTCGGCCCACTTGATTACGAGGTTGTCCCCGACGGCATCACGAACTCTCAACGACGCCGATCGCGACCTGAAGTCGTCCATGTCGCGCGCCTCAAGCCGTTTCATGCGCGTTAACAAACTGAACCAGTTTTTTTTGTATTATTGTTGTATCGTAATTTATTCGCTGTACTTTCTTGCATTATTATTGTACTTTCATCTTTAGTTAAATCATCGGGACGATGCCTTTTTTTCAGAGGGGGGCAATGCCACGTTCCATTTCCCAAGTTTTTGTTTTCGTCCCAAAACACCACACAATTCTCAGCGCAAACCGCGCCTGCAGTTTTCGAGAAGGTTCCGGACTGTAGTAGATCATTTCGATAAGATCACGCCCGGTACAGATTGTTCTGGAACCTACGCCACCGCCAGCGATAACGCTAGAACATTCGACGGCAAGAGTATAAATGCCGACGCGCTTCACCGCCTGTCAGTTGTTGATCGAAGGCCGACGCTGCGTTCGCCGCTATCAGTCCGAGACTGCTATCTGTGCAAGACTGCTGCTGTAATTAGACTTTCCCTTTACCGGGCACAGGTTCGCCCAAATAAACAGTTAAATCCCAACAAGAAGTTTCCTGTCTTCGGCCACGTCACGACCCCGTGACAATATGTCATTCCAACCTAGACGAGCGATGGTACAAAACTGTTCCCAGTCGGCTCTGTTTATGAGCCACTTAGGAACACGTGGTGGACACTCAGTTACTGTACTTGTGCTCAAAACTATGGGGAAGTGGTCACATCCGTAAAGATTACTGACGACTTTCCACTGGAGTAGAGACACAAGGGATGGAGATACTATGCTTAGGTCTATGGAGGAGTAGGTGTTATTGGCGAGATTAAAATAGGTTGGTTCTTTTCGATTTAGGAGACACGCGCTCGACGAGAGAAGGAACTGTTCGATCAGTCGACCTCGCGCGTCATACCGAGAGTCACCCCATAGCCTGCTAAATTCTAAAGCATTAAAGTCTCCAAGGAGAACATAAGGCTCCGGAAGTTCATCAATTAAAGAGTGTAAATCACGTTTTTGCAGCTGATAGCTAGGAGGAGTGTAAATAGTGCAGATTGTGATCAGTTTATCAAAAAGAACCGCTCGAACAGCCACTGCCTCAAGGGATGTTTGGAGTTGTAAGTGTGTGCATGCAATTCCTTGATTCACTATGATGGCAACACCTCCGGATGATGTCATGGCATCATCACGGTCCTTTCGAAAAATAACGTATTTACGAAGAAAATTTGTGTGTTTTGAATTAAGGTGTGTTTCTTGTACACACAGCACTTTTGGTGAGTGTTCGTGTAAGAGTTCTTGGATGTCGTCAAGGTTTCTGAGAAGGCCGCTGACGTTCCATTGTATAATTTGAGTGTTCATGGTGAATGTAAAATATTGCTGTGTGTACGAAAAGCGAGTGGCTGTTTAGACGGGGAGTTTGAGTTCACTTAACAGGGCCATCACCAGGCCCTGTTATTTGCTTTTTCGTTTTCTTGGCGCGCTCCAAGGAGCCACGCCGCTCTTTCGGCACCAAGGGTGTCGACGTATCCATTGCCTCCTCGGAGGCACTGGCCGCCCGCACGTGCGGGCTGTTAGTTCGGATTTTGGGCCTCACCTGGTGAGGGGAGGACTTGAGACCCGAAGACTCTGGAGTCTCCAGTCTCTGTTTGGGAGTAGGCGGTGTAGCCTGGGCTACAGCCGCCTTGGGGGCAGGTGCCACAACCGCCGGCTCGGTATGCGCGGGCCGAAGGGGTGGCGAGGGCTGGTGCGGCGGTGCCCCCTGACGCGCCGCATCAGCATATGTTGTGCCGTAAATTGGCGACACTCTTCGTCTTGCTTCTTTGAATGTGATGTTTTCTTTGACTTTAATAGTGATTATTTCTTTTTCTTTCTTCCAGTTTGGACACGAACGCGAATACGCGGCGTGTTCCCCATCACAATTCACACAGTGAGGCGTAGTAACACAGTTATCAGATGGGTGGCCGTGGCTACCACATCTTGCACAAGTTTCCTGACCCCGGCAATTCTGCGAGCCATGACCAAATCGTTGACATTTATAACACCGTCTTGGATTGGGAATGTAGGGACGGATAGAGAGTTTGATGTAGCCTGTGTCTATAGATGAAGGCAGTGTGCTCAAAAGTGAGTATTAAATGTTTGGTAGGTATTTCTTTGTTGTCGCGTCTGATGACGATTCGTTTCACATCCGTGACATTTTGCTCTTTCCACCCTTCAAGCAGTTCCTGTTCAGACATTTCAAGAAGGTCTGCTTCTGAAACAACTCCGCGTGAGGTGTTCATTGATCTATGAGGTGAAACAGATACTGGGATATTACTAAATGCTACGAGACTGCCAAGTTTTTCAGAGTGGTGTTTTTCAGGCAGCTCAAGGAGAAGGTCTCCGCTAGCCATCTTTATAACCTTGTATCCTGGGCCAAAGAGCTCAGTCAGAGATTTAGCAACAAGAAATGGAGATATGGCTCTGGCTTGTTTTGCTGGCTTTTCGCTGTGCACTACATGGAATTTTGGAAAGCATTGTCTGGGTTGGCTGAAAATTGATATTTCATCGGTTCGTCCCCTCTTAAGCGGAAGACGATCTAGGAGATAGGGAAATGCAGGTGTTCCCATAGTAGTGTACTTTTTTTGGCAGCAATGGCGACCACCCACCATGGAGTCCAACCAGGGGACGCTGAAGCACTAAATAGCATAAGGCTGCAGACGCCAGCCGTTTATTGCCACTATAACCAAATATAACTACTCAAGGTTGAGAAATTACACAAGGTTAACCCTTGCCGCCAGGAAAAATCGGAAGTAAATGGAAGAGAGAAGAAGACAGGATAAATTTAAAGACGAGAAAAGACTAAGATGTAGGAAGAGAGAGATAGGAAAAGGCGACTGCCGATTTCCCCTGGGTGGGTCAGCCCAGGGGTGCCGTCTACGTGAAGCCGGGGCCAAAGGGGTGTGTTGCCTCTGCCGGGGGGCCTTAAAAGTATTCTCACCCAGCATTGGCTCAACCCCCAGGATCCCCTTTTCCCCGGACACGGCAAAGCCCGCACGGCTAGGCGTGGGAGGGAGCCGAACCTCCCCCGTTAGCTCGGGTCCGTGGTGTCGCTACACACCAAACGCCTACTTGCGCAGGCGCCCCTGCGGGGGATGTAGGGAGAGAGAGATAGGAAAAGGCGACTGCCGATTTCCCCTGGGTGGGTCAGCCCAGGGGTGCCGTCTACGTGAAGCCGGGGCCAAAGGGGTATGTTGCCTCTGCCGGGGGGCCTTAAAGGTCCAATCACCCAGCATTGGCTCAACCCCCAGGATCCCCTTTTCCCCGGACACGGCAAAGCCACGCACGGCTAGGCGTGGGAGGGAGCCGAAACTCCCCTGTTAGCTCGGGTCCGTGGTGTCGCTACACACCAAACGCCTACTTGCGCAGGCGCCCCTGCGGGGGTTCCCTACCGACAAACATTGCGGGGTGTAATGGTATATGTTGTCGATAGGGTAATGGAAAGTGTTGTCTTCTTAGAGTGTCTAATTGTTTACATTGGATTAAAACGTGAAGAACTGTTAATGCCTCACCACATTTATCACACAATGGTGGATCGCCACCGGACAAAAGATGTGTGTGTGTCGTGCATGTGTGTCCTATCCTGAGTCTTGTTAGTGTTACCTCTGTTAGACGCGATTTTGATACTGCTGGCCAATGGCCAAGGTGTGGCTTGATAACGTGTAGCTTGTTTTGTGTGTGTCTATCCCACTTGCTCTGCCAGTAGTCCCTGAGCTTTCGTTTGAGAGACAGCTTAAGATCAAGGGGCGGGATAGATATGGGTGTAGTGGCACTGATTACGTGGACGGATGCAGCAAGCTGATCCGCCATCACGTTGCCTTGAATCTCTCGGTGTCCTGGCACCCAGCACACTACAACACGTTGGTTGAGTGTGTAGAATGTGCATAAAATAGAGTAAAGTGAGGCGAGGACAGGTTTTTTTTTTGTTTTTTAAGACTGTGCAGAGCCGTTACAACACTGAGGGAGTCTGTATAAATTACTGCTTTTTGTATTTCTAATTGTTTGATGTGCTTAGCTGCCACAAGTATCGCGTAGGCTTCCGCTGTGAAAATACTTGTGCCTGGATGTAGAGGGCCAGCATCCGAAAAGGAAGGGCCAACAACAGCGTAGGACACAGAGGAGTTGGACTTAGAGGCATCTGTAAAGAACTCAGGACGTGTGTATTTGTGTTGAAGATGCAGGAAGTATCTTCGAATATGGGCAATAGGCGCATGTTTAGTAACTTCTAGGAAAGACACATCGCAATCTATGGTCTGCCACTGCCACAGTGGCGGGTATGCTACAGGAGCCATTAAACTGTGTTCAAGTGACACTCCAGTGTCCTCAGCTAGACCCTTCAGGCGAACTGAGACGGGCTGCCTCATCGAAGGCCTGTTTTGAAACAGAATGGAGCTCGACAAATCAATAATGGTAGAGTATGAGGGGTGCTTCTTGTCTGCTTTCACCTTAAGGAAGTATACAAAGGACACGTAGGTTCTTTGCAGATGAAGTGACCGCTCATTTGACTCAACGTAAAGGCTTTCTACGGGGCTGGTGCGAAAAGCACCCGTAGAAAGGCGGATGCCCGAATGGTGCACGGGGTCCAGCATCTTCAACGCACTTTGAGTCGCAGAGTGATAAACAATGGCCCCATAATCTAAGCGGGTGCGAATGAGGCTTCTATACAAGTTCATGAGACATTGCCTGTCACTACCCCACGTAGTACGTGACAACACTTTTATAACATTCATGGCTTTTAAACATTTTGTTTTTAAATACTTTACGTGTGATACGAAGGTCAACTTGTTGTCCAAGATTAAGCCTAGGAATTTATGCTCCGCATTCAGAGACAGACGTTGACCGTTCAGTTCTATGTCAGGTTCTGAGTGCACGCCTCTCTTTCGGGAGAACAAGACACACGTGCTTTTTTCTGGGTTCAGCCGGAATCCGTTTTCCTCTGCCCATTTGGACACCTTGTTTAGACCTAACTGAACCTGCCGCTCACACATTGCTAGGTTGCATGACTTGAAGCCAATCTGGACGTCACCTACATATGTGGAATAAAACATATTGCGAGGGATGGACAAGTGCAAGGAATTCATTTTGATAATAAAAAGTGTACAACTAAGTACACCACCTTGCGGTACTCCCGTTTCTTGCACAAATGTTTGGGAGAGAATACTGCCCACACGGACACGGAATTTCTGATTGCACAAGTAACTCGATTATGGAAAGCATTCCACCGCGCACACCCAGGTGAGACAAGTCTCTTAATATGCCGAAACGCCATGTTGTGTCGTAGGCCTTCTCGATATCGAGAAACACAGAGAGGAAGTATTGTTTGTGGACGAAAGCGTCTCGGATCTGTGCCTCGATACGCACCAGATGGTCGGTGGTGGAACTACCCTCTCGAAACCCACTTTGGTATGGGTGGAGCAATTGGTTTGTTTCTAAGTAGTGGAGTATGCGGCAATTAATCATTTTTTTCAAATAGCTTGCAGAGGCAGCTTGTTAACGCTATAGGTCTGTAACTTGATACAATAGAGGGATCTTTTCCCTGCTTCAAACTTGGAATTATAACAGCCTCCTTCCAGGAGGAGGGGATCACACCCGAAAACCATATGCGATTATAAAGAGAGAGGAGGGTTTCTTTAGTTTCGGAGGGTAGTTCCTTCAGCATCGCGTACATTACGTTGTCAGAACCTGGGGTAGATGTATTACAGCAGCTGAGTGCTGTTCGCAGTTCTGCTAAGCAGAATGGTGCATTATATGCCTCATTTCTTGGGGATTTTCTTTCTAACTTTTGTTTTTCTATTCGTGCCTTGTAATTCTGGAAGGATTCGGAGTAGTGTGAGGAGCTCGATATGTGTTCGAAATGTGTGCCAAGAAAGTTGGCTTGATCCTCCAAGCTTTCCCCGAGGCTATTAACTAGTGGATGAGAATACGTTTGTTGGCCCTTAATTTTCTTTATCTTATTCCACACTTTTCCCTCGTCTGTGTACGAGTTGATACTCGATATAAACTTTGTCCAGCTCTCTCGTCCAGCTTGTCGGCGCGTTCTCCTTGCCTGCGATTTGACCCGCTTGAAATTTTTCAGGTTTTCTGCTGTAGGGGAATCTCGAAGCAACGCCCATGCTTTGTTCTGAGTGGTCCGTGCTTTCCTGCATGCGTCGTTCCACCATGGGACTCGCCGTTTAGAACACATGCCACTCGTTTTTGCAATACATTTAGATACGGCATCAAGTATAAAAGCTGTAAAATACGTGACAGCGTCATCTATGGTCAGGGCAGACAGCTCAGTCCATGTCATGTGTGTAAGAGTTCTATACCCTTCCCAATCAGCTGAGTCAATCTTCCATCGAGGAACCTGCGGGGGTAGTTGATCTTTGTTCGGCGCACTCAGGATGATTGGGAAGTGATCACTTCCATAAGGGTTTTTAAAAACGTTCCACCTAAAAACAGGTAAAAGGGACGGTGATGAAATGCTAAGATCTATGGAGGAGTATGTGTTGTTTGCAAGGCTAAAATACGTGGGCTCCTTCATATTTAAAAGACATAAACTAGAAGAGAAAAGGAGCTGCTCAATGAGACGTCCTTGCGCATCACAGTGAGCATCGCCCCACAGGACATTGTGTGCATTAAAATCACCTAGAACCAGAAATGGCTCTGGCAGTTCATCTATTAATGATTCCAGATCACGTCCGTGCAGCTGTTGATGCGGTGGTATGTACACAGAACATATGGTAATGAGTTTGTTAAAAAGTACAGCTCGAATGGCCACTGCCTCCAGGGCCGTTTGGAGCTTCGAATGCTGGCATGCTATACTACGATCGACTATAATAGCTACACCGCCGGATGGTACGACAGGATCCTCCCGGTCTTTTCGGAAAATAATATATTGTCGTAGGAAGTCCTTGTGCTTAGGAGTTAAGTGCGTTTCTTGCACACATAGCACTTTCGCGTTAAACTTACACAGAAGTTCTTGGACGTCATCTAAATTTCTAAGTATTCCCCTTACGTTCCACTGTATGATTTTGTCCATAGTGGAAAAAAAGGGAAAAAGTGCCGTGTGCAAAGAAGACGGGGATTAACTCATTTTACAGGGCCTTTGTCAGGCCCTGAAATCGGCGTTCTGTCCGTTTTGGGGCGGTCGAGCGAAGCTCGCCGTTCCTTCGGCGCTTCCTGCGCCATTTGGCTTGAACTGGTGTCCATAGCCTCTTGCGAGGCACTGGACACCCGCTCTAAAGAGCGATCTGTGCGTCGCTTAGACTTCGCCTCGATCGACGAAGTCTTTGTCCCCACCGAGCTGGGGGTCGATGGAGCCCCCTTGGCCTCGTGATTGCCCTGGCTGCTGCCAGAGCTTGTAGAGGTCCCTGGTGTGGACAGGCTGAATGTGGGCAGGGCAGTGCTGGCTGCTCCCGCCGCAGGGGCTTGTGGCATTGGCCTCGGCACGCTAGGCGCGGTCCGGGCAACTGCCAAGGGCCTTTGTGGTGCCGCCCCTCGTTGCACCACTTCGGCAAAATGTGTTTTTAGTGCTAATGATAACGAGACTCGTTGTCTTGCTTCCCTGAATGTGATTTTTCCTTAACTTTTATAGTTATTATTTCTTTTTTTCTTTTCCAGGCTGGGCACGCTCTGGAGTATGCGGGGTGGCTACCTTCGCAGTTTGCACAGAGGATCTCGTCATGACTACATTCATCAGCACTGTGGCCGGTTTTGCCACACTTAGCACACATCAGCTGTCCTCGGCAGCTCTGGGATGCACGACCAAATCGCTGGCATTTGAAACAACGCCTCGGGTTTGGAATGAAGGGTCGGACATGGAGTTTTACATAGCCAGTTTCGAGAGTCTCGGGTAAAGTGGTTGAGTTGAAGGTGAGTATCAAGTGCTTTGTTGCTATTTCATTGTTGTTACGTTTGATTTTGATGCACTGGACTTGTATTACACCTTGATCCTTCCATCCATCAAAGAGCTCTTCTTCACTCAGTGTCATCAAATCTTCGTCCGATACCACGCCCTTCACTGTATTCATGGTACGGCGTGCGCTCACAGAGACAGGGATGTTACCAAAGGCCGCGAGGTGCGAGAGTTTATTGTACTGTTCCTTGTCTTTTAATTCGAGAAGCAGATCTCTACTTGCCATCTTCGTGGCCTTATAACCGGTTCCAATGGTCTCTCTCAAGCACTTGGCCACAAGGAAGGGTGAGATTGCTCTAGCGTTTGTAGATGATTGTTCGCAGTGGAGGACATGGTATTTTGGGAAAGTTTCTCTGTTTTGGGGCCAAAGTAGGAAAGTTGCGTCGGTGCGTACCCTTTTCGAAGCACGATCAGTTAAAGAGGGGGTCGGGGATCCCATGAGAAAATATGTATTTTTCGGTAACGGCGCCTACCACCCACCACGGAGTCCAACGAGGGGACGTGGCAGAGCATGTGGGCATGTCTGCGCAACGCCAGCAGTACGCAGTTACTATAACCCAATATGGTTTACCCTAGTTTGGATAGCCACACAAGGTTAACCCTTGCCGCCAGGAAAAATTGGAAGTAAAATGAAGTGAGGAGAAGACAGGAAAGATGTAAAGTGAGAACAAAAGACGAAGATATAGGGAGAGAGAGATAGGAAAAGGCGACTGCCTATTTCCCCTGGGTGGGTCAGCCCAGAGGTGCCGTCTACGTGAAGCCGGGGCCAGAGGGGTGTGTTGCCTCTGCCGGGGGGCCTTAATGGCCCAATAACCCAGCGTCGGCTGAACCCCCAGGATCCCCTTTTCCCCGGACACGGCAAAGCCACGCGCGGCTATGCGTGGAAGGGAGTAGAAACTCCCCCGTTAGCTCGGGTCCGTGGTGTCGCTACACACCAAACGCCTACTTGCGCAGGCGCCCCTGCGGGAAGCTTGTTTTGGTTTCTTCTGTAACGAGCCGCGAAAATAAACTCATTCATTTATTATTTTTATTTTTGTGTCATTCTATTTATTACAAAGCCACAACGAAAAACTACTGGCAGCGTAGCTTAATAAGTTGCGGTCATGTTAAGCAACCGAAAGAACCTTGTTAAATTGTTCTGGAATGAAAACTATATACCTATAGCTAGAAACCGACAGCTTCTTAGATAAAATTACCGATTTTGATAAAGCTGAACTAGGTTGGCTTTAGTTATGAAGTTCTAAAGCAAGTACTTTTGTTATTACGCATTTGTTCCTGTGTTATATAGATACATAAGAGAGTTGTTAACATATGAAAGTATCTAAAAATACAAGCGGTAAGCAGCGTATCGGATACAATTATTGAGGTGGTATCTCCTACTTGTATCTCCAACATTTCTTGCACGAATATTTTCTATCGTATCGCAACACAAGATACCCTGGCTGAGGTATAGACTGTAAAAGTATTTTCAACAAGTCAGCAATTGCAGTGCTAACAGTTGCTATTCTACCTGTTGGTTGCCTGTTGAACGTTTGGAGTTAATTGGGTTGTGATTAAACAATTACTGTCCCTTCTGCAGCATATTTTCTTTCTTTCTATGACAATACGGATGAAACAAAAAAAGAGTGCAGAGCATCGCGTGAGTTCGGCATTCTCCGTAAGCGTACGTCAAGTGCTGCGTTCGGTGAAGTACCTGTACCTAGGGAGCCCAGTTCACTAAATTCTTGTTGAACAAGAAAAAATTCACAGCGTGCGCGTTAAATAAAAGCATAATGCGGATCTCTGTGTCCAGTCTGTGTGTTCTGTTTATCATTACCCGCTATAGCGGTTGGCATGTTCCAGTAGGAAACATTGGTCGATGACTCCGTGCTTTGCGCTTCCCCTAGTTTATCGCCTGCGCAATGCCGCAATGAACGTCAGCGTCAACGCCACCGCCAGTGTAAGCATTAGTGCCAGCTACTTCGCATCTACACACGGTTTCCTTTAGCGAGACATGTGGAAATTTGTCCCTGTACTTCAGCCCCGCCGCGGTGGTCTAGTGGCTAAGGTACTCGGCTGCTGACTCGCAGGGCGCGGGTTCGAATCCCGGCTGCGGCGGCTGCATTTCCGATGGAGGCGGAAATGTTGTAGGCCCGTGTGCTCAGATTTGGGTGCACGTTAAAGAACCCCAGTTGGTCTAAATTTCCGGAGCCCTCCACTACGGCGTCTCTCATAATCATATAGTGGTTTTGGGACGTTAAACCCCACATATCAATCAATCAATCCCTGTACTTCCGTACATGCGGATCTCTGTGTCCAGTCTGTGTGTTCTGTTTATCATCACCCGCTATAGCGGTTGGCATGTTCCAGTAGGAAACATTGGTCCATGACTGCGTGCTTTGCGCTTCCCCTAGTTTATCGCCTGCGCAATGCCGCAATGAACGTCAGCGTCAACGCCACCGCCAGTGTAAGCATTAGTGCCACCTACTTCGCATCTACACACGGTTTCCTTTAGCGAGACATGTGGAAATTTGTCCCTGTACTTCCATACATGCGGATCTCTGTGTCCAGTCTGTGTGTTCTGTTTATCATTACCCGCTATAGCGGTTGCCATGTTCCAGTAGGAAACATTGGTCCATGACTGCGTGCTTTGCGCTTCCCCTAGTTTATCGCCTGCGCAATGCCGCAATGAACGTCAGCGTCAACGCCACCGCCAGTGTAAGCATTAGTTCCAGCTACTTCGCACCTACACACGGTTCCCTTTAGTGAGACATGTGGAAATTTGTCCCTGTACTTCCGTACATGCGGATCTCTGTGTCCAGTCTGTGTGTTCTGTTTATCATTACCCGCTATAGCAGTTGGCATGTTCCAGTAGGAAACATTGGTCGATGACTCCGTGCTTTGCGCTTCCCCTAGTTTATCGACTGCGCAATGCCGCAATAAACGTCAGTGTCAACGCCACTGCCAGTGTAAGCATTAGTGCGATCTCTTCGCATCTACACACGGTTCCCTTTAGCAGGACATGTGCAAATTTGTTCCTGTACTTCCATACATGCTGGTCTCTGTGTCCAGTCAGAGTGCACTGTTTATCACTACCCGTTATCAGTGGTTGCCATGTTCCAGTAGGAAACATTGGTCCATGACTGCGTGCTTTGCGCCTCCCCTAGTTTATCGCCTGCGCAATGCCACAATAAACGCCAGTGTCGACGTCACCGCCGCTGTATGTATTAGTGCCAGCTACTTCGCACCTACGCAAGGTCAGAATATGATGTTTCTCCACTGCTACATTTCCATGCGATTGTTGTTTTTTTATTATTATTGATGACTATATATGCTGTTCAGTGGCTCTGCTTAGTGTTCAACCTCTCTAATATTTATTAATTTGGTGAAATTTTATTACGTTCAGCGTTCAGTTTAGCTCATATTTTCAGTATTTCAAGCTTCGAAGGTCTTCGAAACCAACAAAAATGCGCATTGTGATGCGCGTAGTACATCCGTATAGGTTATTTCGCGGCAATGGCGCCACTTAGAAAAGGTGGCTTCAGGGCAGCACGGTATGCGCCGCCATGAAACCACCTTCTCTGCTTGGTAAGTTTTGCCGAGAGGCCAAAGTAACGTTCAGATTCGTAGCGTTTTATGGTCAATCTCGATCTAGTGTATGGCGTGATTACCCTTACAGAGCACACGAACCCCTCCCCCTCTCTCTTTTGCTCACCCCTCTCTTGCCTGCCGACGCCGGGCAGCGTCTACTACCAAGTGTTTAGAACAAAGATGCGACAATTTACAGTACGAGGCAGTATACTAAGGGACAGTAATAATCTGTCACAGTTCCGTGCAATTCGTACGAGGACTCTTGATTGAAAAACTGACTGTTCGCGCTGCACAACGTTTCACTGCCAACCCCGTAGGTATTGACACTAGCTAGACCTCCAAAGTGTTGCCGGTGGGAGATCTCTCCTGTGCGTTGTTGAACAACAAAAAATTCACAGCGTGGGCATTAACTAAAAGTTGAATACGGGTCTCTGTGTCCAGTCGGGGTATACTATTTATCACTACCCGTTATCAGCGGTTGCCATGTTCCAGTAGGAAACATTGGTTCATCACTGCGTCCCTAGTTTATCGCCTGCGCAATGCCGCAATGAGCGCCAGTGTCAACACCACCACCAGTGTAAACATCGGTGCCTGCTACTTCGCAACTACACACATGGGTTTCTTTAACGGGACATGTGGAAATTTGTTTTTGTACTTCCGTACGTGTTAACAAAGGCTTTAACATTATTACTATAATTAGAAAGTTGTACTTCATCTCGAACATATAAAGCATATATTCCTTCCAAGCAAAATGCATTTGGAAAATGCGTTCTAGCCACTATTTAGTTTTCCGGACTAATGTGCATCCAGTAAAATATACAAATAGAACTATCCAATAAACACATATAGAATACGCACACAAATTCACCGCTTATTCATTCAGGGTACGGCGTACTTGATCCTAGGTTCCTCAAGCCCACACGTGCCACATGAATTCAGTATTCGCCACTAACAGCTAGAACCCACGTCGCTATCTGTTATGGAACTGTTTTCTTATTTTCATATAGCGCCGTGGTTGGTATATTTACACTCATCCTTTTCATGTGAATACCCAGTGATTATAAACATTGGGCTGTGAGACTTGCGATACTAAAATGAGGTATCGATCACGTTCAGTAATGTTCCTTAGTCAACGCAATCTTGTCTCCACGAGTGTCTCTGAACTTCTACGGCATCGCATGCCGCCACATTTCGGTACGATGAGCTGAGACTGTCACGAATAAAAAGAAACAAGAAACGCGTTACTATTCACTACTTCTGTCCATGAAAACAAAAAAAATATAACTATAGGAAGAATCATCACACAATATGAAATGAAACACCTACTGGCGCCTGTATCTCTGACCAATGTCTGTGACTGCTGAAGGCAAGGCCACTACAAAACCCCAAAACATGAATTTCTATAAGCGGGCGAAGTGAAAAAATGCGCGGTATTAAAACTAATTTTCTTCATTACATTCGATGACCCTCACATTGTACGCCAGCCCAGAACCAATTTCATACAACAGCCTTCGTTAACACATCCGCGCTGTCGCCTATATACTGTGTCGTGCTCAAAACTAATCCCTACAGCAAAATTTCAGCTTGTGACCTGACTTTTTAGGAGATAAAACAGAACTGCGAAAGGTCGTTCATGTTGCTTTCTTGTGTTTCTTTCTTTCTATGTTCCGGTTTAGTCCTTGGTTATAACGACAAGTTGACGTTAGGCCGCGCCATAAGACGCAGCCGCACTACCTTGACTAACCCAAATGTTCCCTAAAGACGAACGGCTATTTCGCGTGGATGTCGACAATAACATCGTTTATGCCTCCATTATGAAATGTGGTATGACACATAAATGAGGCAGTGCCTTCACAGAAGCTGAATATACACTGTATAACTATTTGTGAGAGTTCGAAAAATATCTATTTACAGCGACATTGATGTGTATGCGCCCACGCTGACGTCCGATGGCACAACTCCATCCCGATGACTAACGTACAGCTTCGTGGTAGTTGAAGTGGTTGCATACAGCATAGAGTGAATACCGCATAATCAAGACATTGCTAAGCGCATAATAAACACTGGTACTGATGCAACTTTGCCCTTTCAAATTCTGGCATTATGCTTATTCTGCGTCACATGAAGAACTCTAAAAATCAACGTTGTTGACACGAGTATCTTGACATTCTGTACAGTATGCATCAGTAAACCTGATTTTCCGCTCAGCGCAGGTAGGCACGGGGCTTTTCAACAGCAACTTTTTTTAAGCGGAGAAGACAACTTTTGGGGAACGCCTCGTTTTATAAATGTGTAAAGAATAAGACCAGGAATATAACAGCGTCATTGGTTAAACTACCGAAAATCACATTTTTCAACATGCTCTACGGAGCCCAAAAAAAGCTCTAAATGAATAGAAAGGTGAATTCGGTGCATTCACACTATGCACGCAACATTACCGGGAGGTTCTATAATAACATGAAATGTCACGAGTGATTTGAGAAGAGTTTGTTAAAGGCAGTAGTTACGCGGTTATGGACATATGACATCAAAACGTCGTCAGTAGTCGGTATAGCCCAATTTATATCTCACGTAGTCATAATATATAATGATTGTTTTTGGGCACAGTCCCACATTCCACACAATTTACGCCGAGCTACAACAGCTTCACTGCTAAAAAAAAGAAAAAGGGGCACACGCATCGCAATATCGTGTCCACATCCAAAAAGTGTTAACGTTTAAAGCAGGTCTGCACAAGTGAAAGAAAAACTGCAGTGATGTATCTGAAAAACCGCATGAAGGCGAGTCTTTTTGCGGGGGTGTATAACTACCAAGTGGCGTTTTGCGAACCATCGGCGGAACCTTGAACTGTTTTTGTGCCATGTGCATGCATTTGATCTAGAAATAGTTCGTAGAGCTTCATGAACTCGAGACAACCACGGTGACCGCTTTCGGCTCCGACTTCGGTTCATGGTCCACCATTGCGGAAGAACGATAAACGTGTGTTTGTGCATCGTTTTAGTGCTTCCCCGTGAACTGCGGGTGTTACGCTCACTGAAATTTATGGACGAAGTTGTGTTCGGCTAGCGACACCTGAGTATGTTTCTCGCACGTGCATGTGCTGTGAGAAATTTCGCTGATTTGTGTCGGAAGGTACACACGTGTCAGTGACACCAGCCTATTCTTAGCTGTTTGAAGATGATGATGAGTAGTTTTTAGTGGCGCAAGGGCCAATTTATGGCCAAAGAGCGCCATTTCAATTGACTACAGATATGAACAATGATATGGAGCGTGGCTGTAAAGGGGCCTTCAAATTCCTCGCTCTAATGCGGGTTAAAACATGAAAGTAATAAAATCATGACAGTGGCGTGACATATGTGTGGTGATAGCTGATGGCAAATTGTCATGATAGTAAAACCATGGTGAAGATGTAGTCACCGCAGCCACGACCACTCTATAGAGGTCGTGCTACGGATGACCTCGAAATATCGGGTGAAAGCTTTGCACATCTTTTAAAAACATAAAAAGTGTTTGCAGTTTAAAAAGCGGATCCCTACCGATGAGCATCCCAGGGTGTAGAGGGAGCTGCTGTCGGTAGGGCAGTAAAACGTGCTTTTTTCTTAGAGCATCTAGCTCATTGCACTGGAAGAGAATGTGGAGAACCGTAAGGGGCTCTCCACATCTCTCACAATATGGTGGATCACCGGTAGACAGAAGAAATGAATGTGTAGAATGTTTGTGTCCTGTTCTAAGCCTTGTTAGTATTACTTCTGTGTGTCGTGATTTTGATAGTGGCGGCCAATGACCTAGTTGCGGCTTAATACTATTGCATTGAGTTTATTATCTGTGTGTATATCCCACATGCTCTGCCAATACCCCCTGAGCTTTCGTTTTATAAAAGGTTTTAAGTCAAGTCCGGGACTAGTGTAGATGCATTGGCATTAGTGAGATTGGCGCAAGCAGCCAGATTGTCGGCCAAAACGTTCCCTTGTATTTCGCGGTGCCCTGGAACCCAGCAGACAACGACATGCTGTTTTGACGTGTATAGTGTGCACAGAAGTGAGTAGAGTGACACCAGCACGGGGTTCTTGTGTTTTTTAGGAGTTTTCGGGGCTTTGACCACGCTTAGGGAATCTGTGTATATTACCGCCTTTTGTAATTTTATCTGTTTAATGTGTTTTACGACCGCCAGTATTGCGTAAGCTTCTCCTGTGAAGATGCTTGCATTAGGATGAAGAACGCCGTACTCGGTAAAGGATTGGCCTACCGCTGCATATGACACAGAAATGTTTGACTTTGACGCATCAGTAAAAAACTCAGGGCATGTGTATTTATGTTGTAGTACTAAAGAGTATGTATGTATGTGTGCAAGTGGTGCGTGCTTTGTGACATCAACAAAAGAAACATCACAGTCTATAAGATGCCACTGCCACGGTGGCAGATATGTTGCAGGAGCCATCAAACTGGGTTCAAGAAGAGGCACACCTGTTTCTTCGGCCAGGCTCCTTACACGCAGCGCGTAGGGCTGCCTAAACGAAGGACGGTTCTCGAACAAGCCAGAACAAGATAAATCATTATTTGTGAAATAGGAGGGATGTTTCTTGTCTGCCTTCACCTTCAAAAAGTACAGAAAGGACAAGGAACATCTTTGTAGGTGGAGCGACCATTCATTCGAATCCACGTACAGGCTCTCCACAGGGCTGGTGCGGGAAGCACCCGTGGAGAGGCGAATGCCTAGATGGTGGACAGGGTCGAGAATTTTCAAGGCTGATGGTGTTGCCGACTGATACATTATAGCACCGTAATCTAGGCGTGTGCGTACGAGGCTTTTATATAGGTTAACTAAACATTTCCTGTCACTACACCATGTAGTGTGTGACAACACTTTCAAAATGTTCATTGTTTTTAGGCACCTGTCCCTTAAATACTTGATGTGTGGGGTGAAGGTTAGCTTAGTGTCTAATATGAGACCAAGAAACTTGTGCTCGGTCTTCACTGACAGAGGTTGACCATGCAGGTCAATGTCGGGGTCAGGCAGGAGGCCCCTCTTTCGGCTGAACAAGACAAAAGTGCTCTTTTGCGCGTTGAGTATAAAACCATTCTCGTTTGCCCATTGAGATACCTTGTTCAACCCTAGTTGAACTTGACGTTGGCACATTGAGATGTTGCACGATTTGTAACCAATCTGCACATCATCGACATATTTGCAGTAAAAAATATTTCGTGGGAGAGACAGGTGCAAGGAATTCATTTTAACTATGAAAAGTGTGCAGCTCAATACACCTCCTTGTGGCACTCCTGTTTCTTGGAAAAATACTCGAGATAAGACAGCGCCAACTTGGACATGGAATGTACGGTTGGACAGGTAGCTTTCGATCACTGTCAGCATTCTACCCCGCACACCTAAATGTGAGAGGTCTCGCAATATGCCGAAGCGCCATGCAGTGTCATAAGCCTTTTCCATATCGAGGAACACAGAAAGAAAAAATTGCTTATGAACAAAAGCGTCGCGAATTTGTGCTTCGATACGGACAAGGTGGTCAGTGGTGGACCGAGCCTCTCGAAACCCACACTGGTATGGGTCAAGTAGGCCACTAATTTCAAGAAAGTGCATCAGGCGCCTGTTAATCATTTTTTCAAAAACTTTGCAAATACAGCTGGTTAATGCTATTGGCCTGTAGCTGGAAACTGAGGCCGGGTCCTTGCCTTGTTTTAGGATTGGGATAATGATAGCTTCCTTCCAGGCTGAGGGTAGCTCGCCAGAAGACCATATCGCATTATACAGAGAGAGGAGAGCTTTCTGGGTTTCAGTGGGCAGGTGTTTTAACATTTCATATGCCACACGGTCCGGGCCTGGGGCAGATTTATTGCAGCAGGCAAGTGAGGCCTGCAGTTCAGCCAAACAGAAAGGTTCGTTGTATGCCTCATGTGCTCTGGGCTAGCGCTCTAATATCTGTTTTCCTATTCCAGTTTTGTATCGTCGGAACACTTCACTATAGTGTGTTGAGCTGGAGACCTGTTCAAAGTGCGCTCCGAGAGTGTTTGCCTCGTCTTCCAAACTCTCCCCTTGTGTGTTCACTAGAGGAAGCGAATGTGCTCCTCGTCCTGCCACCTTACCAACCATGCTCCAGACTCTCGACTCATCTGTGTATGAGTTAATGCCCGATACAAATTTGTGCCAACTTTCTCTTCTCACCTGTCGGCGCGTCCTCCTTGCTTGCGACTTGACGTTCTTAAAGTTTACAAGATTCTCGGCTGTGGGCGAGTCTCTAAGCAACTTCCATGCCTTATTTTGTTTTTTCCGAGCCTCACGGCACTCATTATTCCACCATGGTACTCGTCGTTTGCTTGACCGTACACATGTTTGGGGAATACATTTTGTTGCTGCATCAACCAGGAAAGCTGTAAAGTAGCATACAGCATCCTCTATGCTCAATGCCGCCATGTCAGTCCAAGATAATAAAGTCGTTTTTTGAAACTTTTCCCAATCAGCTTTGTCGGTGAGCCATTTGGGAACTTGTGCAGGACATGTATTTGTTATTGATGTGCTGATAACGATAGGAAAATGGTCACTACCATATGGATCTATAATGACTTCCCATTTAAGTAGAGACAGGAGTGATGGGGATATTATGCTGAGGTCTATTGCTGAGTACGTATTGTTAGCGATGTTGTAATATGTTGGCTCTTTCCGATTCAGCAGGCACGCACCGGAAGAAAAAATGAGCTGTTCAATCAGGCGACCTCCAGCATCACAGCGAGAGTCACCCCATAGATTGCTATGTGCATTGAAATCTCCAAGGAGGATATAAGGTTCTGGAAGTTCCTCTATGAGGGACTCGAATTCAAGCTTTTCAAGACGGTGTTGTGGAGGTATGTAGAGAGAGCAGATGGTGACGAGCATATTCAAAAGAACTGCTCGAACAGCCACCGCCTCAATGGATGTTTGTAGTGGTAGGTGTGTGCATGCAATCCCTTGATTGACTATAATGGCAACACAACCGGATGGCACAATGGCATCATTCCGGTCTTTCCGAAAGATAATGTAATGACATAAAAAGTTGGTGTGTTTCGGTTTCAGGTGTGTCTCTTGTACGCACAGCACCTTAGGTGTATGTTTGTGTAAAAGTTCCTGGATATCGTCGAGGTTTCTCAACAGTCCTCTGACGTTCCACTGTAGTATTTGTGTCATTTTAATGTAGTGTGGTGCTGTGTGTACAGAGTTGTTGCGTTAGTTTACAGGGCCTTTTGAGGGCCCCGTGATTCGAGGTTTTTCTTTTTTGGCGCGCTCCAAGGAGTTGCGCCTATCCTTCATCGTCTGAGGCGCCAGAGGAGTGGGACTTGTATCCATCACCTCTTGTGAGGTGGTGGATGGTGCCTGCTGGGCAGGCACATTCACTGAACTTTTGGACCTAACTGCGCCTGTAGTGGTCCCAGGTTCGGCAAACACCGGGGTCTGCCGGCCCTGTTTGTCAGGTGGCGGAGCAGTACAGGCTGCTCCAGCCGGGGGCGCTGGCGGCACAACCGCGGCCACACACTGCGTGACGTTCGCGGGTGCCGAGGCATGTGGCGCGGCGCCCCGGCGCTTCACATCTGCAAAGGAGGGATAAGATGGGTTGTGTATTGCGAAACGTTGGCGTGCTTCTTAGATGATGATGATGATATATGGTGTTTTTTGGCGCAAGGGCCATTTGATGGCCAAAGAGCGCCAGTTCATGAGACAGGAATGTGGACAATGATTGTGATTACCGGCTGTATAAGGGCCATAATATTCCTTGCAGTAAAGCGAGTAAAAACATACAATTAATAAAATCATGACCATACCGTGAAAGGTGTGTGTGGTGCGAATAGATGGCAAAAGTTAATGATATTAAAAACGATGGTGGACATGTATGGCATTAGCACAAGTGCCTCACTCGTTCATACCCTTGCGTCCAAGGGCCGTGAGGCAAGTGCTTTATTGTGTAGCCACTGCAGCGGAAACCTCTGTGGAGAGGTTGTGCTACGGTATGCCCGGGTGTATGACATAAAAGCTTTGAATTTCTTTTAAAAACGCCAACAATGATTTGTGACTAAAAAGCGGTTCCCTACCGACGAACATTGCAGGGTGTAAAGGTATATGTTGTCGGTAGGGTGAAGGAAAGTGTTGTTTTCTTAGAGTGTCCAATTGTTTGCACTGAATTAAAATGTGAAGAACTGTTAGTGCTTCACCACATCTGTCACACAATGGTGAATCGCCACCGGAGAAAAGATATGAGTGTGTCGTGTATGTGTGTCCTATCCTGAGCCTCGTTAATGTTACCTCTGTGTGACGTGATTTTGATACTGGTGGCCAGTGGCCAAGGTGTGGCTTGATAACGTGTAGTTTGTTTTGTGTGTGTGTATCCCACTTGCTCTGCCAGTAGTCCCTGAGTTTTCGTTTGAGAGACGGCTTAAGATCAAGGGCCGGGATTGATGAAGGTGTAATGGCGGTGCTTTCGTGGGCGGATGCAGCAAGCTGATCCGCCATCATGTTGCCTTGAATCTCACGGTGCCCTGGCACCCAGCACACAACAACATGTCGGTTGAGTGTGTAGAGTGTGCATAAAATGAAGAAAAGTGAAACGAGGACAGGGTTTTTTTGTTTTTAAGAGTGTGCAGAGCCGTTACCACACTGAGGGAGTCTGTATAAATTACTGCCTTTTGTACTTGTGATTGTTTGATGTGTTTAGCTGCCACAAGTATCGCGTAAGCATCCGCTGTGAAGATACTTGTGCCTGGATGTAGAGGGCCAGCATCCGAGAAGGAAGGGCCAACAGCAGCGTAGGACACAGAGGAGTTACACTTAGAGGCATCTGCAAAAAACTCAGGACGTGTGTATTTGTTTTGAAGTTCCAAGAAGTATGTTCGAATATGGGCAATAGGCGCATGTTTAGTAACTTCTAGGAAAGACACATCGCAATCTATAGTCTGCCACTGCCACGGTGGCGGGTATGCTACAGGAGCCATTAAACTGTGTTCGAGTGACACTCCAGTGTCCTCAGCTAGACCCTTCAGGCGAACTTAGAAGGGCTGCCTCATTGAAGGCCTGTTTTGAAAAAGAATGGAGCTCGACAAGTTATTAATAGTCGAGTATGAGGGGTGCCTCTTGTCTGCTTTTACCTTAAGGAAATATACAAAGGACATGAAGGTTCTTTGCAGATGAAGCGACCACTCATTTGACTCAACGTAAAGGCTTTCTACGGGGCTGGTGCGAAAAGCACCCGTAGAAAGGCGGTTGCCCGAATGGTGCACGGGATCCAGCATCTGCAAAGCACTTTGAGTCGCAGACTGATAAACAACGGCCCTAAATCTAAGCGGGTGCGAATAAGGCTTCTATACAGGTTCATGAGGCATTTCCTGTCACTACCCCACGTAGTACGTGACAACACTTTTGTAACATTCATGGCTTTTATACATTTTGTTTTTAAATACTTTATGTGGGGTACAAAGGTCAACTTGTTGTCCAAGATTAAGCCTAAGAATTTATGCTCGGCTTTGACGGACAGACGTTGCCCGTTCAGTCGAATGTCAGGTTCCGAGTGCATGCCTCTCTTTCGAGAGAACAAAACACACGTGCTTTTTTGTGGGTTAAGTCGAAATCCGTTTTCATCTGCCCATTTGGAGACCTTATTTAAACCCAGCTGAACCTGCCGCTCACACATGGCCAAGTTGCATGACTTGAAGCCAAGCTGAACGTCGTCGACATATGTACAATAGAACATATTGTGGGGAATGGGCAAGTGCAAAGAATTCATTTTAATAATAAAAAGTGCGCAACTAAGCACACCACCTTGTGGCACGCCTGTTTCCTGGACAAATGTTTGGGAGAGCACACTGCCCAGACGGACACGGAATGTCCGGTTTGACAGGTAACTTTCGATTATATGAAACATTCTTCCGCGCACACCAAGGTGGGACATGTCTCTTAGAATTCCGAAACGCCACGTTGTATCATAAGCCTTTTCGATATCGAGGAACACAGAGAGAAAATATTGTTTATGGACGAAGGCGTCTCTGATCTGTGCCTCGATACGAACAAGGTGGTCTGTGGTGGATCTATTTTCTCGAAACCCGCACTGAAATGGGTCGAGCAAATTATTTGTTTCAAGAAAATGTACAAGTCGGCAGTTTATCATTTTTTCGAAGACTTTGCACAAGCAGCTTGTAAGTGCTATAGGCCTATAACTCGAGGGTAAAGAAGGGTCCTTGCCCTCTTTCAAAATGGGAATAACAATAGCCTCTTTCCAGGAGGTAGGAATAGTGCCAGAAGACCAAATACCATTGTACAAACAAAGTAAGATTTTTCGGGTTTCGTTTGGTAGGTTTTTTAACATTTCATACATCACACGGTCAGAACCTGGGGCAGAAGTACTGCAGGACTTTAGAGATGTTCGGAACTCAGCTAGACTGAAAGCTTGATTATATGCCTCGTATCTAGTGGATTTGTGTTCGAGTTTCTGCTTTTCTATTCTTGTTCTGTATTTTTGGAAAGTGTCAGTATAGTGGGACGAGCTGGATACCTGTTCGAAGTGTGCACCGAGGAAGTTTGCCTGATCTTCCAAGGTATCACCCTGAGTGTTTACGAGTGGAAGTGTCTGTACTTGTTTTCCTGCTATCCTACCGACCATGTTCCAGACTTTAGCCTCCTGTGCGTATGAATTAACCCCTGATAAAAACTTCTGCCAGCTTTCTCTTCTGGCCTGCCGACGCGTTCTCCTGCCTTGAGACTTTATTTTCTTGAAGGTTTCAAGATTTTCGGCTGTCGGTGAGTTCCGAAGCAGCCTCCAAGCTCTGTTTTGCTGTTTGCGCGCGTTTCGGCATTCAGAGTTCCACCATGGCACACATCGTTTTCCAGGGTGTCCATTTGTTTGTGGGATGCATTTTGTTGCAGCATCAGTCAAAAACGCTGTGAAGAAGTTGACAGACACATCAATGTTCAAAGTACATATGTCATTCCAACCTAGACGAGCGATGGTACAACACTGTTCCCACTCGGCTCTGTTTATGAGCCACTTGGGAACACGTGGTGGACACTCAGTTACTGTATTTGTGCTCAAAACTACGGGGAAGTGGTCACTTCCGTACAGATTACTGACGACTGTCCACTGGAGTAGAGATACAAGGGATGGAGATACTACGCTTATGTCTATGGAGGAGTAGGTGTTATTGGCGAGATTATAATAAGTTGATTCTTTTCGATTTAGGAGACACGCGCTCGACGAGAGAAGGAACTGTTCGATCAGTCTACCTCGCGCGTCATACCGAGAGTCACCCCATAGCCTGCTATGCGCATTAAAGTCTCCAAGGAGAACATAAGGTTCCGGAAGTTCATCAATTAAAGAGTGTAAATCAGGTTTTTGCAGCTGATAGCTAGGAGGAATATAAATAGTGCAGATTGTGATCAGTTTATCAAAAAGAACCGCTCGAACAGCCACTGCCTCAAGGGATGTTTGGAGTTGTAAGTGTGTGCATGCAATTCCTTGATTCACTATGATGGCAACACCTCCGGATGATGTCATGGCATCATCACGGTCCTTTCGAAAAATAACGTATTTACGAAGAAAATTTGTGTGTTTTGAATTAAGGTGTGTTTCTTGTACACACAGCACTTTTGGTGAGTGTTCGTGTAAGAGTTCTTGGATGTCGTCAAAGTTTCAGAGACGGCCCCTGACGTTCCATTGTATAATTTGAGTGTTCATGGTGAATGTAAAATAATGCTGTGTGTACTAAAAGCGAGTGGCTGTTTAGACGGGGAGTTTGAGTTCACTTAACAGGGCCGTCACCAGGCCCTGTTATTTGCTTTTTTGTTTTCTTGGCGTGCTCCAAGGAGCCACGCCGCTCTTTCGGCACCAAGGGTGCCGACGTATCCATTGCCTCCTCGGAGGCACTGGATGCCCGCACGTGCGGGCTGTTAGTTCGAATTTTGGGCCTCGCCTGGTGAGGGGAGGCCTTGAGACCCGAAGACTCTGGAGTCTCCGGTCTCTGTTTGGGAGTAGGCGGTGTAGCCTGGGCTACAGCCGCCTTGGGGGCAGGTGCCACAACCGCCGGCTCGGTATGCGCGGGCCGAAGGGGTGGCGAGGGCTGGTGCGGCGGTGCCCCCTGACGCGCCGCATCAGCATATGTTGTGCCGTAAATTGGCGACACTCTTCGTCTTGCTTCTTTGAATGTGATGTTTTCTTTGACTTTAATAGTGATTATTTCTTTTTCTTTCTTCCAGTTTGGACACGAACGCGAATACGCGGCGTGTTCCCCATCACAATTCACACAGTGAGGCGTAGTAACACAGTTATCAGATGGGTGGCCGTGGCTACCACATCTTGCACAAGTTTCCTGACCCCGGCAGTTCTGCGAGCCATGACCAAATCGTTCACATTTATAACACCGTCTTGGATTGAGAATGTAGGCACGGACAGAGAGTTTGATGTAGCCTGTGTCTATAGATGAAGGCAGTGTGCTAGATGCAAAAGTGAGTATTAAATGTTTGGTAGGTATTTCTTTGTTGTCGCGTCTGATGACGATTCGTTTCATATCCGTGACATTTTGCTCTTTCCACCCTTCAAGCAGTTCCTGTTCAGACATTTCAAGAAGGTCTGCTTCTGAAACAACTCCGCATGAGGTGTTCATTGATCTATGAGGTGAAACAGATACTGGGATATTACCGAATGCTACGAGACTGCCAAGTTTTTCATAGTGGTGTTTTTCAGGCAGCTCAAGGAGAAGGTCTCCGCTAGCCATCTTTGTAACCTTGTATCCTGGGCCAAAAAGCTCAGTCAGAGATTTCGCAACAAGAAATGGAGATATGACTCTGGCTTGTTTTGCTGGCTTTTCGCTGTGCACTACATGGAATTTCGTAAAGCATTGTCTGGGT
Source organism: Rhipicephalus microplus (assembly GCF_043290135.1). Lineage (NCBI taxonomy): Eukaryota > Metazoa > Arthropoda > Arachnida > Ixodida > Ixodidae > Rhipicephalus > Rhipicephalus microplus. The sequence continues at coordinate 180,935,485 of NC_134702.1, forward strand.
TGGCTGAAAATTGATATTTCATCGGTGCGTCCCCTTTTAAGCGGAAGACAATCTAGGAGATGGGAAAATGCAGGTGTTCCCATAGTAGTGTACTTTTTTTCGGAGGCAATGGCGACCACCAACCTTGGAGTCCAACCAGGGGACGCTGAAGCACTTAATAGCATAAGGCTGCAGACGCCAGCCGTACATTGCCACTATAACCAAATATAACTACTCAAGGTTGAGTAATTACACAAGGTTAACCCTTGCCGCCAGGAAAAATTGGAAGTAAATGGAAGAGAGAAGAAGACAGGATAGATTTAAAGACGAGAAAAGACTAAGATGTAGGAAGAGAGAGATAGGAGTGCTTCTTGGAATGTGAGATTGAATTTAACCTTGAGTTCTACTATTTGTTTCTCTTTTTTCCATGCGGGGCATGATCGTCAGTAGGCAGCGTGATCTCCTTCACAGTTCGAACAATGAGTTGTTTCTTAGGTGCAGTTGTCTGATATGTGTTGAATGGATGCGCACTTTGCGCAAGTGGCACGCCCTCTGCAACTTTGCGATCCATGACCGAAACGTTGGCACTTGAAACATCGACGAGGGTTGGGAATGTATGGTCTTACACGAAGCTTACAATAGCCGGTTTCGATTGATTCTGGTAGGTCACTTGTTCCGAAGGTAATTATTACTTGTTTTGTAGGGGTCAGTTTGTTGTTGCGCCTTATTGTTATTCGATGGACTTTGACCACGTTCTGGTCCTGCCAACCTTCGAGCAGCTCACTTTCAGAAAGCTCAGTAAGATCGTCATCAGAAATTACGCCACGGACAGTGTTCATGGACCTGTGTGGGCCCACCGAAACAGGGGTTTCCCCAAAGGCTACAAGCTTAGACAGCTTTTCATACTGAGCTTTGTCACGAACCTCCAAAAGAAGATCGCCACTTCCCATCTTTGTCACTTTATAACCTGGGCCCATTGCTTCTGTGAGAGTTTTGGAAACGAGGAAAGGTGAAATGGCTCGGACTGTCTTGTTTTCGTTTTGACTGTGGATTACATGGTACTTTGGGAATGTCGGCTTTGGTGTGTTAAGCAGGAAAGTATCATCGGTGCGCCACCTTTTTAGGGAGCGATCAGGAAGAAGAGGAAAAGCTTTTGCCATAAAATTACTTTCGTTCGGCGGCGATGGTGGCCACCCACCACCGAGCCCAACAAGGGGACGCTACAAGGTTCACTAGTGAACCTTGTAGCGCTTGTCCCACTTGGAGACGCCAGCCATGCATCGCCGCTATAACCGAATATAACTACCCAAGGTTGGGTAACTACACGGGGTTAACCCTCGCCGCCAGGAAATTCGGAAGTAAACGGAAAAGAGAAGATAACAGGACAGATAAAAAGAGAGATACTGATAATGATGTAGGAAGAGAGTGATAGGAAAAGGCGACTGTCGTTTCCCCCTGGGTGGGTCAGCCCAGGGGTGCTGTCTACGTGAAGCCGGGGCCAAAGGGGTGTGTTGCCTCTGCCGGGGGGCCTTAAAGGTCCAATCACCCAGCATTGGCTCAACCCCTAGGATCCCCTTTTCTCCGGACACGGCAAAGCCACGCACGGCTAGGCGTGGGAGGGAGCCGAAACTCCCCCGTTAGCTCGGGTCGGTGGTGTCGCTACACACCAAACGCCTACTTGCGCAGGCGCCCCTGCGGGGGCTGTTTGAAGACAATGCGCTTTTTTTGCACGTAAACATTGCATGGGCATTTTAACGTGCCTACTCTAACATTTGCGTTTTGTACGCACGAACTGCAGCCGCGAATTGCACGGTGGGACAGCAGTGCCTCTTTAGCACTTCGAAGATTACTAATTTCCGCAATCAGAATTTATGCGCGTTATTTCGCAATGTAGAGTCTTTCCAGTCTCTAACTGATCATATTTATGGAAAGTGGCTATTCCTACATTTATTCAGCATCGCACCACTGTTCAAGTGAAGGCCGAAACGCGCGCCAAGGTCAAGCATAACGTACACAAATTACAACGGACATTTTGGTCTACCTCCAAATAAATATTGCCTCTGCATATCTCTTTCGCGAACGTCCGCGTGCAGTTGGGGTCAAGAAATGCTGCAGAAAGAACCTCGAAATTTTCATTGTTACTTCATGCAGCTGCTCTTTATAAAATGGGGATTTTTATAGCTGGTACATTAGCTTCACATCAGTACAATGATTGTATTGGTCGCGGTTCACTGTTACAAATTCCTGCTGGAATATAATAACTGTACTTAATATTCAAAAGAGATGGTAAATGTCGGTGACATACGCTCTCCTGAGGACTTCTGCGCCTGAATTCTGACTTCTGAACTTGATGTTCAAGTTGATCATCAAATTACGCAACCACTAATTAAACACCAACAAGTCAATTTTCAATTTTGATCTTTCTCTGTCACGCCGCCTTTCGTTTGTTTCTTTTTTGCTATGCTCTCCTAAAATCACAAGTTCAACTTGTTTCGTAGAACACAAACATCAACACACATAGGCCAGTGTTTCAGTAAGATGTCGCGCATGATCTAGTACTCTTTTATTTAGTGCATGACACAATGTCATACCTCGACAACTGATGATGATGATAAAGAAGATGGTAAATTTTAGTGGCGCAAGGGCAACCCCGGCCAAAGAGCGCCAAACACAAGGTTTTTCGTCGGTTGAATTATAGAAAAAAATCTACTCAGGGTGGCAAGAATAAAAAAGTGGGGCATATGGATTAAACATAAGTGTAATGACTATGTGTGATGAGTTTAAAACGGTGTAAACCTATGGGTTTAAAAAATTCACGCAATGGCGGCAGTGGTCCTTGTCAGGACAAGGAGTGTGTGCTGCATGACATTTGGTAAAGAAGTTTCAGCAGTTTCTCAGGATTGATAGAGGGCTGAGATTAGTGAGAATATGTAATGGAATGCAGGAATCCAACATCAGCTAAGAACTTTGAAACTACTTTGATGGGAAACATGGGCTCGTCACCAAGAAAAAAATAAAGGGTGAGGCGGTATGTGGCATTCGTATAGCTTAGGGAAGTGACGCAGTCTTTCTGGTTCAAGGTACGGGCACACAATTAAAACGTGAACGACAGATAGCACATCACCACATTTTTCACAACACGGTGCTGGAGAGTCGCTTAAAAGGTGCGAGTCTGTTGCATGTGTATGACCAATCCTGAGTCTGCACAGTGAAACCTCTTGATGCCTGTTACGTTTTTCAAGAGCTCTACCTGTTCTTGACATTACTGTGTGTAATTTGTTTTCAATTGCTGCGTTCCATTCCTCTTGCCATTGCTTACGCATTCAGTTTCTGGTTAGCAGCCTCAAGCCGTCATATGAGATGACGACTACGTCTACTGTCGGGAGGAGTGCAGCGGACTCCACAAGTCGGTCCGCTGCCTCATTGCCAGCTATGTTGCAGTGTCCCGGAATCCAGCATAGCGTGAATTTAAGCTTGGATCTGTAGGCCGACATGAGGCACTTTAGAAGGGTATTAGTCACTTGATTTTTATGTGTCTTCGCGCAAGACAACGCAGTCACTGCACTGAGGGAATCTGTGTATATGATGGAGGCTGTTTCTTTCTTCTTTAAGTTGTGCCTTGTAGCTAGCAGAATGCCATAGCCCTCAGCAGTAAATATGTTGGTATGTTCATTCTCTGTTGCAGATTCATAGTACTCTGGGCCATATACAGGACATGTGACGGCCAAGGACTAGGAAGCATCAGTTTAGTACTCAGCGCACCTGTATTCTGCCTGACAGTACATAAAATGCTGATCGATTGTGACTGGGAGGCCATGCTTTCCTACCTATAGGAATGACAAGTCACAATTCATAGCTCACATTTGCCATGGTGCCATAGTGTCCTTGTGGGAGCTTAGTTGATGATTGGAGACATGTATATGCAGATTTTCAAAGTGTGAGGCCACTCTGATGGGATACGTTGGCGTAGCTGATGGTCGCCTCAAAAACAGGTGGGTGTTTGATGTATCCTGCAATAGCTCGCGAGATGGATGGTTGACATAAGAAAGCACCTTGGTGACATACTTGATGCTTGTGAACAGCCGTCGTCGGTGTAATGATCATCGATCTGTATCAACATACAGGCTGGCTGTTGGGCTGGTTCGGAAAGCACCACTAGCCAGACGAGGACCATGGTGCTGCACTGGGTCGAGCATCTTAAGTTCGGATCTCGATGCTGATTCGTATACAACCGAGCCATAATCAATACGTGAGAGCACTACACTACTGAGAAGGTTTAATGACAGTCACAATCTGTACTCCATGACTGACGCGAGAGAATCTTGAGCAAGTTGAAGGCTTTCAAGATTTTCAGTCACAGCTGCTTGATGTGTGGGACAAAGCTGAGCTTTTCATCCATCACAACACCTAGAAATTTATGATCCTTCTTAGTAGCAATGGTGTGTCAATTCATTGGAATATCGTGGATGACCTTATGCCACGTAGTTTTGAAAAGAGTAGGCGAACAGTTTTGTCACAGTTAAACTTAAAACAATTTTTGTCTGCCCAGCTTGGGAGCTTATTTACTGCCAACTGCATCTGACGTTCGCAGATGGCTAGGTTGCACGATTTGAAGCTGATCCGAATGTCATCAACATATAGAGAGTAGGAGGTCGTTTTAGGCAGTATAGTGTTTATGTAGTTCATTTTTACGATGAATAGCGTGCAACTGAGAACGCCACCTTGGGGGACACCATTTTCCTGCGTAAACCACTTTGAAAGGACATTTCCAACTCGAACCGCGAACGTATGTTCAGAGAGGTGGCTTTTAATTGTATTCAGCATGTTCCCTGACACTCCAAGAGATTGCAAGTCACAGAGACTGCCAAAAACCCATGTCGTGTCATAGGCCTTCTTTGAGTCGGAAAATACAGAAAGGTAGTGTTCTTTGTGAATAAAAGCATCCCTGACATAGGATTCGAATGCTACCAGTTGGTCTGTTGTCGACCGGCCTGATCTGAATCCAGCTTGACGACGTTCAAGGAGGCCATTATATTCAAGGTAATACATGAGGCGGCGGTTTACCATTTTTTTCAAATACCTTGCACAAGCAGCTATTCAGGGCGATTGACCTATAACTAGCAACAAGTGTGGCTTCTTTTCCTTGTTTGAGGATGGGTATAATAACTGCCTCTTTACAGGCCTTCGGTAGGCGCCCAGAGGACCATACGCTGTTGAACAGTAAGAGAATGGCATCAAGCGGGTGTTCGTGTAAGTGTTTCAGCATGCCATATGTAATCATGTCTTGACCTGCTGCTGAGTTGCCACATGTTGCGAGCACTGCTTTCAATTCATCTATGGTAAGCAAAGTATTGTAGCCTCCCGCAGATGGCCTTCTATCACGGATAGGCGCACGTTCCTCAGCAAGCTTGTGTCGTTTAAAGGAGTCTGCATAATGTGCTGAGCTGAAGATGTACTCAAAATGTTGGCCTATGGCATCTGCCTGGTGTTCCAGCGTATAACCAGCAGTACTGACGAGAGGGGCCCGATGAGTGTTATTCCCTCAAGTGCTCTTGCTCTGTTGTACACCCTATGCGTATCAGTGTAGAAGTTAACTGACGGGAGAAAGGGCTGCCAGTTCTGCCGCTTTGATCCTCGTCGGATACGCCTACCGTTTGCTTTTGCACGCTTGAAATTCGTCAAGTTATCAGCTGTAGGGTACCTGCGAAATTTTGACCAAGCTTAGGTTTGGTTCTCGCAAGCTTTTTGCACTCCGCATTCCACCAGGGCCGTCGTTTGTTTCGCGTCTTGTCAGATGTCTGTGGGATCAATTGCTCTGCGGCCTGTATGATATTGCCGCGCCCGAAACAAAGAACGAAGACGATGTGCGCGCCAACAGTCTCGTGAAAAGGGAGACTGAAGAAGACGACGGGCTTTTATTTTGCTCTCCTGCTCTTGGCTCCTGCATAAAAACGCACGCCGTCGGTTCTCAGATTCAACGTCTCGGTGCGCTGCTTATGTTAAACCGCGCCACTGGTGGAGGCGCTGGGTTGCAAGCCTGCCGATGCTCAACACCCCATCTGGGAGCCGTTCATCAAGTGCCGACACGCAGCCACCTGTTACGACACCAGTGCACCACTTCAGTCGGCGGTTGCTAGGCATATCTTCTGAGCTGACCTCTTTCGACGAACATTCTACCAGGCATTACGTACCTCTACCAATGGCCTCCGCCAGCCAGCCACAGTTGGTCCAAGGGATACAAGGCAGCCTCGTTTCCAATCCAGCCCAGGTAACACTTCTTCAGCCGATTGTGCCTGATCGCTTCAGTGGTGCCCCACATGAAGATGTTGAAGATTGGTTTGAGCATTACGAACGCTTTGCCGACATCAACCAGTGGAATGCTTAACAGAAGCTCGCCCGCACGTACTTGACTCTTGATGACAGCGCTCACACGAGGCTTGAGAATCGAGAAGGCCGTATATCCGCATGGGATGAGTTTCGACAGCAGCTGATTGACACCTTCGCTAGCGTCAACCGTCGAAATCGGGCTCAGCAGTTGCTCAAGTTAAGGCTTCAAAAATCTAACGAAACTGTGGCAACGTTTGCTAAAGACGTGATGGGCCTATGTCGTCGGGCTAATCCGAATATGTCCGAGGAAAACAAGTTGCACTAACTTATGCGCGGCGTGAAAGAACAACTGTTCACTGGACTTGTGCGCAATGCCCCAACTACCGTGGCCGATTTTATAAGAGAAGCCACTGCCATTGAGCGTGCTCTGCACCAAAGATTGAGGCAATATGATCGCTCGTCCACTACCACTCCAATAAACGCCACTTCAGTGACTCTGCACAATCAGGGCTCTCTACGTGACCTGATCAGAGATATTGTCCGAGAATAAATTCAGAAGCTTTGGACTCCTCCAGTGGATACACCAGTGACCGCCGCTGCCGCAGTCGTTCGTGACGAACTTAGGCACGCTTTTTCAGCAGTTGATCCCGGTCGCGATCAGCGGTAACTGAGTTACGCCGATGCTGTCCGCCGTCCACCACCCGTCCCGCCTATTGCAGGAGACTTTCAGACGTCGGCCCATGTCTCTAATGTCTCCATGCCACCAGCCACCACTTGCCGCGCCTTACTCACTACCACGAGAGGACATAGGACGCCCACAATTTCGCTGAATGGACGCTTGGCGCACCGTCGATCGGCGCCTTCTCTGCTTCAACTGTGGTGGTGCCGGCCATATATCTTGCTATTGTTGGTACTGCGACACATCGCTTCGCCCGTCTCGGCCAGGGTACGACGGCCGCCGTGCCAACACCAACTATATTGTTCGCCATGACGACCCTAGTTTTCTAGAACCTTCAACAACGTGGTCTCCCTATCACGAGTCGCTTTCTAATGGCCAGCCCAATTCCGCCCACAGGTCACGCTCTCCGTCCCCTGCTCAGACATCGTCACCGAATCGACGTACTTTTGTTGACCTTCGGGGAACAAGATCGCCCAGCCCTTACCGGGGAAACTAAAGGCGGCGACCTCTCAGGGTAAGGTCGCAGCCCGACCACAAGACGATAAAAAGTTACAGTACTGCTGCTACAGAACGACTCGACGCCAACAAATATTAACAACGACGAAATAGTGAGCGCTGACCTCAATGTAATTATTGATGAAGAGCAAGTGACGGCCTTAGTCGATGCGGGTGCTGATTTTTCCATAATGAGTCACAAGATGGCTAATCATCTTAGAAAAGTGAAAACGCCATGGACAGGACTACATATAAGAACAGCGGGTGGTCAATTGCTGCTTCCTACTGAAAGATGCACAGCAAGAATCAGCATAGGAGATTCTTCTTTCGTCGCGACTTTCATTGTTCTTCCAGAGTGCTGCAAAGATTTAATTATAGGAATGGACTTTCTCAGGGAGCATGGCGCAATAATCAACATCCCGGACCACGTGGTTTAATTTTACGAGAGTGCTCGTCTGACTGATCCTACATCACCAGAGCACAAATAATTTCGTCTCAAAGACCACAATATAGTCGTGCCGCCTCCATCATGTATCCTCGTTTCAGTAGCATGTGACGTACCGTTCGATGGTGAAGGAGTCGCCGACCAACTAACCTCGCTGCTTTTCACTCACTGGATTTCCGTAGCACGAGGAAAAGTCAACGTCACCGACGGCCGCACGAACTTGCTGTTGACCAATTTCACTGCCGAGCGACGGCACCTTCCAAAAGGCACAACAATGACACATTTCGACGAGATTATAGATGTTTGTGAATGTTTTTCAGTACTCGAAGCAACACCTGCACAAGACCCACAAAACCTAGCACCTAACCTTGACGTCAGCCCTACTTTAACTCCGTAATTGCGGGAACGCCTGCTTGTGCTGCTAGACGAGTTCCACGACTGTTTTGCGTCGACCTCGAAAGTTGGCCGGACGTCCTTGACCAAGCACCGAATCATCACAGAGGACACGGCTAGACCAATCCATCAAAATCCGTACCGTGTGGCTTCAAAAGAACGAGAAGCGATAGAACAGCAGGTAACAAAAATGCTTGAAGATGACGTCATTCAACAATCGAAAAGCCCCTGGGCATCACCTGTTGTTCTAGTGAAGAAGAAGGACAGCAGCCTGCGTTTCTGTGTGGACTGTCGAAAGCTAAATCAGGTTACAAAAAAGACGTGTACCCGCTTCCCCGCATAGATGATTCGATCGACAGGCTTCGAAATGCACGTTACTTCTCTTCCATGAAACTAAAGAGTGGATATTGGCAAATCGAAATAGACCTCAGGGATCGTGAAAAAACGGCTCTCGTGACGCCAGATGGACGTTACGAATTTAAGGTTTTACCATTTGGCTTGTGCTCCGCGCCTGCTACTTTCCAGCATCTCATGGATGCCGTTCTCTTTGTGCTTAAATCGGGAACCTGCCTAGTATACCTTAACGTCGTCATTGTATTTTCTACAACGTTTGACGAACACCTTGAACGATTGCAAATGGTCTTACAGACCATACGGGCCGCAAGCCTGACGCTCAAGCCGGAGAAATGTCACTTCTGCTTTGAGGAACTGTAGTTTCTTGGCCATGTCGTCAGTTACGCAGGAGTTCATCCAGCCTCCGAGAAAGTTGCCGCCGTCGTACAGTTTCCCACGCCATCAGATAAAAAGGCAGTGAGGCGTTTTCTGGGTCTGTGTGCATATTATCGGCGGTTTATTCCAGATTTTGCGTGCATTGCGTCACCTTTACTCATCTCACGAGGGATAACGTTGCATTTGTTTGGGGCGACAAACAGGAAGCTGCTTTCAATGACTTGCGGCAACGTCTACAGACGACCCCCGTGCTTGCCGTTTTGATGAGACAGCCCCTACAGCGCTCCATACAGACGCCAGCAATGTTGGCCTCGAAGCTGTGCTTGGGCAGCGCCAGGACGACGAGGAAAGGGTGATCGCTCTCGCAAGCAGACCTCTGTCACGCACAGAAGCAAATTACTTGACCAGTGGAAAGGAATGCATCGCCGTGGTGTGGGCAGTTATAAAATTTCGCCCATACTTGTACGGCCGCTCATTCAAGGTTATCAGTGACCACCATTCATTGTGTTGGTCAAAAAGTTTGAAAGATCCTTCCAGGCGATTGGCACGCTGGAGCCTTAGACTACAGGAGTTTGATATAACGATGGTGTATAAGTCGGGAAAACTACACACGGACGCCGACTGCCTCTCTCCATCACCAATAGAGTCGGCTGCTTCTTTTGATGAAGAGACAGCGTTCTTCGGAATCCTCGACACGTCAACCATCGCAGATCACCAGCATGATGATCCTGAGCTACTTGGCTTGATTAATTATTTAAAAGGACGAAGCCAGAATGCGCCCAAAGCCTTTACAAGAGGACTATCGTCGTTCTGTCTGCGAAACAATGTCCTTTACAAAATGAATTCTCGTCAGACGAGTCCACCTACCTGCTTGTCGTCCCTACCAGCCTTCGTTCTGATGTGTTGCAAGCGTGCCATAACGAGGTAACATCTGGACATTTAGTCTACACGCGCACACTGAGCAGAGTTCGAGGGAGATATTACTGGCCTAGACTCGCCGCTGCCGTGAAGCATCATGTTCGGACCAGCCTTGATTGCCAGCGGCGCAAGTCACCTCCAACGAAACAAGCCGGTTTGCTACACCCTGTCCAGATCCCGACGACGCATTTGACCAGATCGGAATGAACCTTTTGGTGCCACTTCCCACCTTTAGTGTTGGTAACCACTGGGTTATAGTGGCGACCGACTACCTTACTCGCTACGCCTAGACAAAAGCCATCCAGAGAGGCACAGCAGAGGAGGTGGCCCGGTTCTTCATAGAGAACATTGTGCTGAGACACGGTGCGCCATCGATCGTTATAACAGATCGCGGAACCACATTCATGGCCGCGCTTTCAGATGATGTGTTGGTGCTCAGCGGTACTATTCTTCGCAAGTCAACAGCTTACCATTCACAAACCAACGGGTTGACCAAGCGACTTAACAAAACTCTGGAAGACATGCGTTCAATGTATGTGGACATCGAACAAAAAAACTGGGACGAGATTTTCCCTTACATAACGTTCGCATACAATACTGCGAAACAAGAAACCACACGGATGACCCCATTCAGCCTTGTTCACAGACGAGAAGTAAGAACGATGTTGGACGCGATGCTGCCACACGAATGCGATGACAACGAAACCAGTGCTGACGCGTTTACTCAACGCGCAGAGGAGCCCAGGCAGCTCGCACGTCTGCAAATATACCAACAGCACGCAAGAGTACGACGCAGGCTGCTATAACCTACGTCATACACGTGTAACGTATGAAACCGGGGACAGGGTATGGGTGCGGACGCTTGTACGAAGACGGGAACTATACGAAAAGTTGCTCAGACGGTACTTCGGACCTTATCGAGTGCTGCGACGACTAAGTGACATTACCTATGAAGTCGTCCCGGGTAGCCCAAAGTGTACAAAACGTCGCCAGCGCCAACCTGAGCTTGTGCACGTAGTACGCATTGAGTCTTACGTCAGCGAGTGACTCTGCGAGGCACCGTCGCTTCTACAAAGTGACTTTATGCGCGAATCACTGGCTCAGCTATAGCATCGGGGCAATGCTCTTTTAAGGGGAGGCAAATGCCGCGCCCGAATCAAAGAACGAAGATGATGAGCGCGCCAACACTCCCGTGAAAACGTAGACTGAAGAAGACGACGTTCTTTTGATGATGATGATGGTAGATTTTAGTGGCGCAAGGGCAACTCAGGCCAAAGAGCGCATAACACACGGTTTTTGGTCGATTTGATTATAAAAAGTCTACTCAGGGTGGCAAGAGTAAAAGAGTAGTGTATAGAACTTAAACTTAGGTGTAGTGACTATGTGTGATGGGTTTAAAACGGGCTACGCTTATGGGTTTTACAAAGTCATGCCGTGTCGTCAACAGTCCTTGTCAAGACAAGGAGTGCGTGCTGCATGACATTTGATAAAAAAGTTTCAGCGGTTCCCTCAGGATTGAGAGGAGGCTGAGATTAGTGAGAATATGTTATGGAATGTAGGAAGCCTACACTAGCTAAAAACTTTAAGACTACTTTTGGGGGAAACAGGGGATCGTCTCCAAGAAAAAATTGTGGATGAGGCGGAATGTGACATTTGTACAGCTTTGAAAAGTGACACAGTCTTTCTGGTTCGAGGTACGGACAGGTAATTAGAACGTGAACGACAGACAGCTCATCACCACATTTTGCACAATGTGGTGCTGGAGAATTCTTTAAAAGGTGCGAGTGTGTTGCATGTGTATGACCGATCCTGAGTCTGCACAGTGCAACCTCTTGGTGCCTGTTACGTTTTTCAGTCAGATATCTTCCTATTCTTGGCTCCACTAAGTGCAGTTTGTTTGCGTTTGCTGCATTCCATTCTTCTTGCCATTGTCTACGCATTTGAGATATGATGAGTGGCCTCAGGTCTTCATACGGGATGGTGTTTACGTCAACTGATGGGCGGAGTGCTGCTGACTTCGCAAGTGTGTCCGCTATCTCATTGCCAGCAACGTTGCAGGGTCCCGGAATCCAGCATAGCGTGATTTTGAGCTTAGATTTGCGGGCTGACATGATGCGTTTTCGAAGTGTATTAGTAACTGGGTTTTTGAGTATCTTAGTGGAGGACAGCGCAGTCACAGCACCGAGAGAATCTGTGTATATGATCGAGGCTGGCTCTTTCTCCTTTAAAATGTGCGTTACAGCTAAAAGTATGCCATAGCATTCTGCAGTAAATATACTGGTATGTTCGTTCATTGTTCTAGATTCAGAGAAAGCGGGACCGTGTGCCACAGATGCGACTGCGGAGGACTTGGAGGCATCAGTATAATATTCAGCACACCTGTATTTGGCCTGCAGGTACTTGAAGTGTCGATCGATCGCGACTGGGTGGCCATTTTTTCCTACCTCTAGGAATGACAAGTCACAATCGATAGCCTGCATTTCCCATGGCACAACAGTGTCCTTGTGACAGCTTAGTTGAAGACTGGAGACCGGTATGTGCGTATTTCCAAGGTGTGAGGCCACTCTGAGGGGATACGGTGGCGTAGCTGATAGTCGCCTCAAAAACAGGGGGGCGTTCGATGTATCCTGCAATAGCGCACGAGCTGGGTGGTCGATATGGGAAAGCACCTTGGTGGCATACGTGACACTTGTAAACTGACGTCGCCGTTCTAGTGACCACCGGTCTGTCTCAACATACAGGCTGGCTGTTGGGCTGGTCCGGAAAGCACCGCTGGCCAGCCGAAGCCCAAGATGGTGCACTGGGTCAAGCATCTTCAATGCAGATCTTGAAGCTGACTCGTAAACCACCGAGCCGTAATCGATACGTGATAGCACTACACTGTTGAGAAGGTTCAGCAGACAGTCACGATCTGTGCCCCATGACTGATGTGAGAGAATCTTGAGCAGGTTTAAGGCTTTCAAGCATTTAAGTCGTAGCTGTTTGATATGTGCAACAAAGCTGAGCTTTTCATCAACCACAACACCTAAAAATTTGTGATCTTTTTTGGTAGTTATGGTTTGTCTGTTAATTGAAATATTGGGGGGTGGCCTTATGCCACGTAGTTTTGAGAAGAGTACGCAAACAGTCTTATCACAGTTAAACGTAAACCCATTTTTGTCTGCCCAGCTTGACAGCTAGTTTACTGCCAACTGAATCTGACGTTCACAAGTGGCTAGGTTGCATGATTTGAAGCTGATCTGAATGTCATCCACATATACAGAGTAAGATATTGTTCTAGGCATAATGGTGCTTATGGAGTTCATTTTTACGATGAATAGTGTGCAGCTAAGAACACCACCCTGGGGGACGCCATTTTCTTGCGTAAACCACTTCGATAAGGCATTACCAACACGAACCACAAATGTACGGTCAGAAAGGTAGCTTTCAATAGTATTCAGCATGTTTCCTGACACTCCAAAAGATCGCAGGTCACGGAGAATGCCATAACGCCATGTCGTGTCGTAAGCTTTCTCTAAGTCGAAAAATACAGATAGGCAGTGCTGTTTATGAATGAAGGCATCCCTGACATAGGATTCAAATGCTACCAGTTGGTCAGTTGTCGACCGGCCAGACCTGAATCCAGCTTGATGACGATCAAGGAGGCCATTGTATTCAAGGTAATACATAAGGCGGCGATTCATCATTTTTTCGAACACCTTGCCCAAACAGCTGGTCAGCGCTATAGGCCTGTAACTAGCAGCAAGTGTAGCTTCTTTTTCTTGTTTAAGGATGGGTATGATAACTGCCTTTTTCCAGGTCATGGGCAGACGCCCAGAGGACCATACACTGTTGAAAAGAATGAGGATGACGTCAAGCGTTTCTTCGTGTAGGTGTTACAGCATGCCGTAAGTAATCCTGTCCGAGCCAGCTGCTGAGCTGCCGCACTTTGCCAGTGCTGCCTTTAGTTCACCTATAGTAAAGGGGGCATTGTACCCTCCCGCCGATCGCCTGTCATCACGAATAGGTTTACGTTCCTCGGCAAGTTTGAATCGCCTAAAGGAGTCTGTATAATGTGCTGAGCTGAAAATATACTCGAAGTGTTGGCCTAACGCATCTGCCTGGTGTTCAAGTGTATCACCAGCAGTACTAACAAGGGGCATCGAATGAGTGCTGTGCCCTTGGAGTGCTCTTACTCTGTTATAGACCTTATGTGTGTCAGTGTAAGAGTTCACGGATGAGAGGAAGGATTGCCAGCTCTGTCGTTTAGACTCTCGTCGGACACGTCTACCGTTTGCTTTTGCACGCTTAAAATTCACCAAGTTTTCGACTGTAGGATACCTGCGGAATTTCGACCATGCTTTGTTTTGATTATCACGAGCATTTTTGCACTCAGAGTTCCACCAAGGTCGTCTTTTGTTCCGTGTATTGTTAGATGTATGTGGGATGGATTGCTCTGCGGCCTGTACAATGTGTAGTGTGACCAACGCTTCAGATTCATCGATGCCTAGGGTTTCAATTGATGAGCGCGATAGTTTTGAGAGTTTTCGGAATTTCGTCCAGTTCGCACCCTGTTCTCGAAACCTGGTTACATTCACAGTCATTGTACTCGTATTTCCTTTGTATTTTAGACAAACAGGAAAATGATCACTTCCATAGAGGTTATGAATTACAGCCCATTCAGTGGTTGCCAAGATGATGATGATGATGGTAGACTTTAGTGGCGCAAGGGCAACTCAGGCCAAAGAGCGCCAAACACACGGTTTTTGGTCGATTTGATTATAAAAAGTCTACTCAGGGTGGCAAGAGTAAAAGAGTAGTGTATAGAACTTAAACTTAGGTGTAGTGACTATGTGTGATGGGTTTAAAACGGGCTACGCTATGGGTTTTACAAAGTCATGCCGTGTCGTCAACAGTCCTTGTCAAGACAAGGAGTGCGCGCTGCATGACATTTGATAAAAAAAAAGTCTCAGCGGTTCCCTCAGGATTGAGAGGAGGCTGAGATTAGTGAGAATATGTTATGGAATGTAAGAAGCCTACACTAGCTAAAAACTTTAAGACTACTTTTGGGGGAAACAAGGGATCGTCTCCAAGAAAAAATTGTGGATGAGGCGGAATGTGACATTTGTACAACTTTGAAAAGTGACACAATCTTTCTGGTTCGAGGTACGGACAGGTAATTAGAACGTGAACGACAGACAGCTCATCACCACATTTTGCGCAATGTGGTGCTGGAGAGTTCTTTAAAAGGTGCGAGTGTGTTGCATGTGTATGACCGATCCTGAGTCTACACAGTGCAACCTCTTGGTGCCTGTTACGTTTTTCAGTCAGATATCTTCCTATTCTTGGCTTTACTAAGTGCAGTTTGTTTGAATTTCCTGCGTTCCATTCATCTTGCCATTGCTTACGCATTCGGTTTCTGATTAGCGGCCTCAAGTCCTCATATGGGATGACGGCTACGTCTACTGTTGGGCGGAGTGCAGCGGACTTCGCAAGTTGGTCCGCTGCCTCATTGCCAGCTATGTTGCAGTGTCCCGGAATCCAGCATAGCGTGATTTTCAGGTTGGATCTGTGGGCTGACATGAGGCAGTTTAGAAGGGTATTAGTCACTGGATTTTTATGTGTCTTTGCGGAAGACAACGAAGTCACTGCACTGAGGGAATCTGTGTATATGATGGAGGCTGGTTCTTTCTTCTTTAAGATGTGCCTTACAGCTAGCAGTATGCCATAGCACTCAGCAGTAAATATGCTGGTATGTTCATTCATTGTTGCAGATTCAGAGTACGCTGGGCCGTACGCAGCACATGCGACGGCCGAGGACTTGGAAGCATCAGTGTAGTACTCAGCACACCTGTATTTTGCCTGCAAGTACAAGAAATGCTGATCGATTGCGATTGGGAGGCCATGCTTTCCTACCTCTAGGAATGACAAGTCGCAATTGATAGCTCGCATTTCCCATGGTGCCACAGTGTCCTTGTGGGAACTTAGTTGAAGATTGGAGACAGGTATATTAAGATTTTCAAAGTGTGAGGCCACTCTAATGGGATACGTTGGCGTGGCTGATGGTCGCCTCAAGAACAGGTGGGCGTTTGATGTATCCTGCAAAAGCTCGCGAGATGGGTGGTCGACATGAGAGAGCACCTTGGTTGCATACTTGATGCTTGTGAACTGCCGTCGTCGTTCTAATGACCACCGATCTGTCTCAACATACAGGCTGGCTATTGGGCTGGTTCGGAAGGCGCCACTAGCCAGACGAAGCCCATGGTGATGCACTGGGTCGAGCATCTTGAGCGTGGATCTCGATGCTGATTCGTACACAACCGAGCCATAATCAATACGTGAGAGCACTACACTACTGAAAAGGTTTAATAGACAGTCCCGATCTGTACCCCATGACTGATGCGAGAGAATCTTGAGCAAGTTCAGGGCTTTCAAGCATTTCAGTCGCAGCTGCTTGATGTGTGGGACAAAGCTGAGCTTTTCATCCATCACAACACCTAAAAATTTATGATCCTTCTTAGTAGCGATGGTGTGTCCATTCATTGAAATGTTGGGGGGCGGCCTTATACCACGTAGTTTTGAAAAGAGTAGGCAGACAGTCTTGTCACAGTTAAACTTAAAACCATTTTTGTCTGCCCAGCTTGAGAGCTTATTTACTGCCAACTGAATCTGACGTTCGCAGATGGCTAGGTTGCATGATTTGAAGCTGATCTGAATGTCATCAACATATACAGAGTAGGAAATTGTTTTAGGCAGTATAGTGTTTATGGAGTTCATTTTTACGATGAATAGCGTGCAACTAAGTACGCCACCTTGGGGGACACCATTTTCCTGAGTAAACCGCCTTGAAAGAACATTTCCAACACAAACCACGAACGTACGTTCAGAGAGGTAGCTTTGAATTGTATTCAGCATGTTCCCTGACACTCCAAGAAATTGCAAGTCACGGAGAATGCCATAACGCCATGTCGTGTCATAAGCCTTCTCCAAGTCAAAAAATACAGAAAGGCAGTGTTGTTTGTGAATGAAGGCATCCCTGACGTAGGATTCGAATGCTACGAGTTGGTCAGCTGTCGACCGGCCTGATCTGAATCCAGCTTGACGGCGGTCAAGGAGGCCATTATATTCAAGATAATACATGAGGCGGCGGTTTACCATTTTTTCAAAAACCTTGCACAAGCAGCTAGTCAGGGCGATAGGCCTATAACTAGTGACAAGTGTGGCTTCCTTTCCTTGTTTGAGGATGGGTATTATAACTGCCTCTTTCCAGGCTTTGGGTAGACGCCCGGAGGACCACACACTGTTTAACAGTAAGAGAATGACATCAAGCGTGTGTTCGTGTAAGTGTTTCACCATGCCATATGTAATCTTGTCTTGGCCTGCAGCTGAGTTGCCACATGTTGCCAGCACTGCCTTCAATTCGTCGATGGTAAACAGAGTATTGTAGCCTCCAGCAGATGGCCTTCTATCCCGGATGGGCTTACGTTCCTCAGCAAGCTTGTGTCGTTTAAAGGACTCTGTATAATGTGCTGAGCTGAAGATATACTCAAAGTGTTGGCCTATGGCATCTGCCTGGTGTTCCAGCGTATCACCAGCAGTACCGACGAGAGGGACCGGATGAGTGTTGTGCCCTTGAAGTGCTCTTACTCTGTTGTACACCCTATGCGTATCAGTACAGGAGTTGACTGACGAGAGGAAGGACTGCCAGCTCTGCCTCTTTGACTCTCGTCGGATACGCCTACCATTTGCTTTTGCACGCTTGAAATTCATCAGGTTGTCAGCTGTCGGGTACTTGCGAAATGTCGACCAAGCTTTGTTTTGGTTCTCGCGAGCTTTTTTGCACTCCGCATTCCACCAGGGCCGTCGTTTGTTTCGCGTCTTGTCAGATGTCTGTGGGATCGATCGCTCTGCGGCCTGTATGATATGACGTACGACCAATGCTTCACAGTCATCAATGTCTAGGTTTTCAATAGAAGAACGCGACAGTTCTGTAAGTTCTCGGAATTTTGTCCAGCCAGCATCCTCTTCTCTAAACCTGAATACATTTGTAGTCGTCTTACTGGTATTTCCTGTGTGTTTTAGGCAGACAGGAAAATGATCACTTCCATAGAGGTTATGAATAACAGACCAATCTATGGTTGCCATGAGTGAAGGAGATCCGATAGCAAGATCTATTGCTGTGTATGAGCAGTGCGCTGCGTTAAAGTATGTTGGCTCTTTATTAAATATACAGGAGCCGGAGGACAACAGAAAGTTTTCGATTAAGGAGCCTCGAGAATCCGTTCTTCTACATCCCCATAAAGGGTGGTGCGCGTTAAAATCTCCGACCAACAGAAATGGATGCGGAAGCTGGTCGATGAGCGTTTCAAATTCTTTAGTAGAGAGTTGGTGGTCTGGAGGAATGTATAGTGAACACACGGTGGTTACTCGTCCAAAAATTAGGGTTCGTATTGCCACTGCTTCTAAGTCAGTAACCAGAGTGAGGCTTTGAGACGGAACTGCTTTCTACACCACGATAGCGACACCACCAGATGAATGGGAAGTGCCCTTTCTGTCCTTTCGGTATACCACATATCTTTTGAAAAGGCTAGTGTGTGTAGGTTTTAGGTGTGTTTCCTGTAAGCAAAGTATGTTTGGTTAGTGTTGTGCAAATATTTCATAGATGTCGTCTAAGTTCTTAAGTAAGCCTCGGCAATTCCATTGGATAATATTTTCGGCAGCCATTTTTATGAATGACAAAAAGAGCGTGACTTATTCACACTTCGCTGCCTTTATTATGAGGCTTAACTGGCGGGTGTCTTTTCTCTCTGAGGCGATCTATGGAGCCCCGCCTCACTTGGGAGGATTCCGTCAGCATCTTAGACGCTGAGGATCCTGGTGTCACTTCCATTGCCTCCGGTGGACC
Source organism: Rhipicephalus microplus (assembly GCF_043290135.1). NCBI lineage: Eukaryota > Metazoa > Arthropoda > Arachnida > Ixodida > Ixodidae > Rhipicephalus > Rhipicephalus microplus. The sequence goes on from NC_134702.1 coordinate 180,954,334, forward strand.
CTCAGAAGCTAATGGAGGTTTGTCAGAAGAGACAGGTGTCTCAGTTGTCTGTGTGGTCCCTGGGGTCTGATGAAGTTCGACCTCCGGGACGTGAAAGGTTGGTGCAGCCTGTGGCTGCTTGGTGGGGGGCAGAGATGTGCATGCATCAGCAAAGCTGTATTGCGTGCCCACCGTCACTAGACGCCGCCCGGCCCCCCGGCGCGCTGCGTCAGCGTACGTTCTTCCGGAGAAGAGTGACACCTTCTTCCGGGCTTCAGAGAATGTTATGTTTTCCATTACTTTAATCTGGATGATTTGCTTTTCCTTTTTGAAAAGTTCACATGTCCGCGAGTACGCTGCGTGCGGCCCGTGACAGTTATGGCACTCTGTTTGCGTGGAAGTACAGCTCTCTGTTGGGTGCTCATGATCACCACATTTTGCACACGTTTGTTTTCCGCGACAGGCATTCGACCCATGTCCATATTTCTGGCATTTGTAGCACCTTCTAGGATTGGGTATGTAGGGGCGGACCTTGCAGTGAAGGAACGCAGCTTTCACGGATTCTGGCAGAGTGGAGCGGTTGAATGTAAGTACTAAATGAGGCGTCACCACTTCTTCATTGTTTCGCCTGATGGTTATCCGGCGGATGGCGACTACGCCTTGCTCTCGAAAGCCTTCAAGGAGGTAAGCTTCGGTTTCTCGCATCAGATCACGTTGTGAAATGACGCCTTGAACAGTGTTAAGGCTGCGATGGGGGGTGATAGACACATTCAGGTGGGCAAACTGCTTCTGTTTAAGGAGAGTGCTTGCATGCTCTTTCTGGCTTACTTCAACAAGAAGATCCCCGGATGACAGTTTCTTTGCGTCGTACTTTTTGCCTATTAAGTTAGCAAGGGTTTTAGCTATCAGGAAAACCGACAGTCCTGCAACAGAGACAATATCTGCCAGAGAGTGTATGACTAGGAAGCGTGGGAAGTGCTCACAATCGCTTCCGGTTCGTTTGGAGCTTTCATCGGTGCGGTTCTTTTTCAAGGACCGATCATTGAGGGGGGGGGAAGATTTTGCCATGTGGTGGACTTCATGTTCGGCGGCGATGGTGACCACCCACCACCGAGCCCAACAGGGGGACGCTACAAGGTAGAACACTTGAAGGCGCCAGTCATACATCGCCGCTATAACCAGATATAACTACCCAAGGTTGGGTAACTGCACAAGGTTAACCCTTGCCGCCAGGAAATTTGGAAGTAAACAGAAGAGAGTAGAAGACAGGACAGATAGATAGTGAGAAATAAAGACGAAGATGTAGGCAGAGAGAGAGATAGGAAAAGGCGACTGCCGATTTCCCCTGGGTGGGTCAGCCCAGGGGTGCTGTGTACGTGAAGCCGGGGCCAAAGGGGTGTGTTGCCTCTGCCGGGGGGCCTTAAAGGTCCAATCACCCAGCGTAAGCTCAACCCCCAGGATCCCCTTTTCCCCGGACACGGCAAAGCCACGCACGGCTAGGCGTGGGAGGGAGCCGAAACTCCCCCGTTAGCTCGGGTCCGTGGTGTCGCTACACACCAAACGCCTACTTGCGCAGGCGCCCCTGCGGGGACGACGTGCTTTTGTTTTGCTCTCCTGCTCTTGGCTCTTGCATAAAAACACACGCCGTCGGTTCTCCGACTCAACGTCTCGGTGCACTGCTTACGTTGAACCGCGACAATATGAAGCACGACCAATGCTTCACATTCATCGATGTCTAGGTTCTCAATACAAGAACGCGGCAGTTCTGTAAGTTCTCGGAATTTTATTCAGTCAGCATCCCGTTCTCTAAACCTGAATACATTGGTAATCGTCTTACTTGTACTTCCTGTGTGTTTTAGACAGACAGGAAAATGATCACTTCTATAGAGGTTATAAATAACAGCTCAATATGTGGTTGCCATGAGTGAAGGAGAGCCGATAGCAAGATCTATGGCTGCGTATGAGTTGCGCGCTGCGTTAAAGTATATTGGTTCTTCTTTGTTAAGTATACAGGACCCGGAGTACAAGAGGAAGTTTTCGATTAGGGAGCCTCGAGAATCTGTTCTTGTGCATCCCCATAAAGGGTTGTACGCATTAAAATCTCCAACCAGAAGGAATGGATGCGACAACTGGTCGACGAGAGTTTCAAAATCTTTAGTAGACAGGTCTGGAGGGATATATAATGAGCACACCGTTGTCATTCGTCCAAAAATAAGGGTTCGTATTGCCACTGCCTCTAAGTCAGTAACCGGAGTGAGGCTTTGAGACGGGAGTGCTTTCTGCACTACGATAGAGACACCGCCGGATGAATGGGCAGTGTCATGCCTGTCTTTTCATTATACCGCATATCTTCTTAGGAAGTCTCCTGCAGACAAAGTATGTTAGGTTGGCGTTGTGCAAGTATTTCATAAATATCAACGAGGTTTTTCAGTAGACCTCGTCAGTTCCAGTAGATGATACTCTCGGCAGCCATTGTTAGGAATGAGGAAATGAAGGAGGTAATTCAGACTTCGCCACATTTGTCAGGCGCCTGGACTGGAGGGTGTTTTTTGCCTCTGAGGCGTTCTGTTGGGCTCCGCTTCACTAGGAGGGATTCCGTGAGCATTGGAGACGCTGAGGACGCCAGTGTCACATCTATTGCTCCCTGTGAACACTTGGAGGCTGATGAGGGTTTCTCAAGAGGAAAAGATGCCCTCTCAGTTATCTGTGTCGTCTTCTAGGTCTCGTGAAGGTTCAACTGCGGGGTTTGGGTTGTCTGTGTTGTCTCTGAGGTCTGATGAAGGTTGACCTGCGGGACTGCGAACGTTGGTGCAGCCTGCGGCTGCTTGGTGGGGGGTTCAGATGTGCACGCATCAGCAAAGCTGTAATGCGCGCCCACCGTTGCTAGCCGCCGCCCGGCCCTCCGGCGCGCTGCGTCAGCATACGTTCTTCGGGAGAAGAGCGACACCTTTTTTCGGGCTTCAGAGAATGTGATGTTTTCTGTTACTTTTATCTGGATGATTTCCTTTTCCTTCTTGAAAATTTCACATGTCCGCGAGTATGCTGCGTGCGGCCCGTGACAGTTAGGGCACTCTGTTTGCGTGGAAGTACAGCTCTCGGTAGGGTGCTCATGATCACCACATTTTGCACATGTTTGTTTTCCTCGACAGGTGTTCGACACAAGTCCATATTATTGGCATTTGTAGCACTTTCTAGGGTTGGGTAGGGAGGGGCAGACTTTGCAGTGAAGAAACGGAGCTTTCACAGATTCTGGCAGGATGAAACATTTAAATGTTAGTACTATATGAGGTGTCACAACTTCTTCATTGTTTCACCTGATGGTTATCTGACGGATGGCGACTACGCCTTGCTCTCGAAAGCCTTCAAGGTCAGCTTCGGTTTCTTGCATCAGATCACGTTGTGAAATGATGCCTTGAACAGTGTTAAGACTGCGATGGGGGGTGATGGACATGTCCCGGTGGGCAAACTGCTTCTGTTTCAGGAGAGTGCTTACGTGCTGTTTCTGGCTTACTTCAACAAGAATATCACCGGATGACAGTTTCTTTGCGTCGTACTTTATGCCTGTTAGGTTACCAAGGGTTTTAGCTATCCGGAAAACCGAGAGTCTTGCAACACAGATGTTATCTGCCAGAGAGTATATGACTAGAAAGCGTGGGAAGTGGTCACAATAGGTTCCCGTTCGTTTGGAGCTTTCATCGGTGTGGTTCCTTTTCAGGGACCGATCATTGAGAAGGGGGAAAGATTTTGCCATGTGGAGCATTTGATGTTCAGCGGCGATGGTGACCACCCACCACCGAGCCCAGCAGGGGGACGCTACAAGGTAGAACACTTGAAGCCACCCGTCATATATTGCCGCTATAACCAGATATAACTACCCGAGCTTTGGTACACAAGGTAAACCCTTACCGCCCGGAAATTTTGAAGTAAACAGAAGAGAGTAGAAGACAGGACCCATAAAAAGTGAGAGATATAGATGAATATGTAGGGAAAGAGAGATAGGAAAAGGCGACTGCCGATTTCCCCTGGGTGGGTCAGCCCAGGGATGCCGCCTACGTGACGCTGGGGCCAAAGGGCTGTGTTGCTTCTGCTGGGGGGCCTTAAAGGCCCGATCACCCGACGTCGGCTCAACCCCCAGGATGCCCTTTTCCCCGGACACGGCAAAGCCACGCACGGTTAGGCGTGGGAGGGAGTCCAAACTCCTCTCTTAGCTCGGGTCCATGGTGTCGCCACACACGAAACGCCTACTTACGCAGACGCCCCTATGGGGGACAACTGATGAACGGAAAGTTTTTTGTACTCTTTTATTGAAGTCAAAAGAGTAAACATAGGACTGCACAACCCAGTGTTTGTCCAAATGCAGAGAGACGTATGACACCTTCAATAAAGTGAGCTGTATAGCACTGGAAAATGTCTCCGTCCCAAATTATGCTGTAGAAAAGCGACCTTCACAAGACAGCGGGACGAAATGGCGACGCACAAATGCCACAGCATGTGAGCGACGATGAACGTGACGCTGGGACCGGGCGCCCACCTGGCGTGGCGGTGGCAGGGGGGGTCGTTTTTTTCCTCTATTTTTTACGCGCACGCGCTTGTAGCTGAACGGCTCTGCGTAAGTTGGTGCCGGCTCCTGGCACCAGGCTGGCGCTACAGAGACGGTGGCTCTCCCCTCCTCGCTTTTTTCCCTTCTCGCGCCTGCTCTTACCGGCTGTACGCTTACCTCTGCGCCGCGCGCCTAGTCAAGGGTATTTTTAGTTGCTTGGTTCCCTATGAACAGGATTTTAGTCAGTACGCAGGAGTGCGCCGCCAATATGCGGTTTGCTAGCCGGCACCTGACTGAGAATACATACACCTATGTTATATACAAATGTGCAAGCTATGAAAAACTGTTTCAACTGTCAAACGTTCAGAATCAACGGGCGTTCCGGAGCTGAGTGAAGTTAAGTCGAATGCTTAGTTAACGAATTCCATGGTGCACGGCGAACTCGTTCAGCCACTTTCTCATTCCAGCCGATTGTATCCCGAACATGGATGATCATATGCATGTCATGATGTTATAGTGATGATGATGTGTAGTTTTTAGTGGCGCAAGGGCCAATTGATGGCCAAAGAGCGCCATTTCAATTGACTACAGATATGAACAATGATATGGTGCGTGGCTGTAAAGGGGCCTTAAAATTCCTCGCTCTAACGCGGGTTAAAACATGAAAGTAATAAAATCATGACAGTGGCGTGACATATGTGTGGTGATAGCTGATGGCAAAATGTCATGATAATAAAACCATGATAAAGATATAGTCACCGCAGCCACGACCACTCTATAGAGGTCGTGCTACGGATGACCTCGAAATATTGGGTGAAAGTTTTGCACTTCCATTAAAAATCTAAAAAGTGTTTGCAGTTTAAAAAGCGGATCCCTACCGATGAGCATCCCAGTGTGTAGAGGGAGCTGCTGTCGGTAGGGCAGTAAAAAGAGCTTTTTTTCTTAGAGCATCTAGCTCATTGCACTGGACGAGAATGTGGAGAACCGTAAGGGGCTCTCCATATCTCTCACAATATGGTGGATCACCGGTAGACAGAAGAAATGAATGTGTAGAATGTGTGTGTCCAGTCCTAAGCCTTGTTAGTATTACTTCCGTGTGTCGTGATTTTGATAGTGGCGGCCAATAAACTAGTTGCGGCTTAGTAGCATGGAGTTTATTATCTGTTTGTTTATCCCACATGCTCTGCCAATACCCCCTGACCTTTCGCTTTATAGAAGGTTTTAAGTCAAGTGCAGGGACTGGTGTTGGTGCATTGGCAGTAGTGACATTGGCGCAAGCAGCCAGATTGTCGGCCAAAACGTTCCCTTGTATTTCACGGTGCCCTGGAACCCAGCAGACAACGACATGCTGTTTTGATGTGTAAAGTGTGCACAGAAGTGAGTAAAGTGACACCAGCACTGGGTTCTTGTGTTTTTTAGGAGTTTTCAGGGCTTTGACCACACTTAGAGAATCTGTGTATATTACCGCCTTTTGTAATTTTACCTGTTTAATGTGTTTTACGACCGCCAGTATTGCGTAAGCTTCTCCTGTGAAAATGCTTGCATTAGGATGAAGAACGCCGGCCTCAGAAAAGGATTGGCCTATTGCTGCATATGACACAGAAGTGTTTGACTTTGACGCATCAGTAAAGAACTCAGAGCATGTGTATTTATGTTGTAGTTCTAAAAAGTATGTATGTATGTGTGCAAGTGGTGCGTGCTTTGTGACATCAACAAAAGAAACATCATAGTCTATAAGCTGCCACTGCCACGGTGGCAGATATGTTGCAGGAAACATCAAACTAGGTTCAAGAAGAGGCACACCTGTTCCTTCGGCCAGGCTCCTTACACGCAGCGCGTAGGGCTGCCTAAACGAAGGTCGGTTCTCGAACAAGCCAGAACAAGACAAATCATTAATTGTGAAATGGGAAGGATGTTTCTTGTCTGCCTTCACCTTCAAAAAGTACAAAAAGGACAGGGAACATCTTTGTAGGTGGAGCGACCATTCATTCGAATCCACGTACAGGCTCTCCACAGGGCTGGTGTGGAAAGCACCCGTACAGAGGCGAATACCTAGATGGTGTACAGGGTCGAGAATTTTCAAGGCCGATGGTGTTGCCGACTGATAGATTATAGCACCGTAATCTAGGCGTGTGCGTACGAGGCTTTTATATAAGTTAATTAAACATTTTTGTCACTACCCCATGTAGTGTGTGACAACACTTTCAAAATGTTCATTGTTTTTAAGCACCTGTCCCTTAAATACTTGATGTGTGGGATGAAAGTTAGCTTAGTGTCTAATATGAGACCGAGAAACTTGTGCTCGGTCTTCACTGACAGAGGTTGACCATGCAGGTCAATGTCGGGGTCAGGATGGAGGCCCCTCTTTCGGCTGAACAAGACACAAGTGCTCTTTTGCGCGTTGAGTATAAAACCATTCTCGTTTGCCCATTGAGATACCTTGTTCAACCCTAGTTGAACTTGACGTTGGCACATTGAGATGTTGCAAGATTTGTAACCAATCTGCACATCATCGACATATATGCAGTAAAAAATATTTCGTGGGAGAGACAGGTGCAAGGAATTCATTTTAACTATGAAAAGTGTACAGCTCAATACACCTCCTTGTGGCACTCCTGTTTCTTGGACAAATACTCGAGATAAGACAGTGCCAACTTGGACACGGAATGTACGGTTGGACAGGTAGCTTTCGATAACTGTCAGCATTCTACCCCGCACACCTAAATGTGACAGGTCTCGCAATATGCCGAAGCGCCATGCAGTGTCATATGCCTTTTCCATATCGAGAAACACAGAAAGAAAAAATTGCTTATGAACAAAAGCGTCACGAATTTGTGCCTCGATACGGACAAGGTGGTCAGTGGTGGACCGAGCCTCTCGAAACCCACACTGGTATGGGTCAAGTAGGCCACTAATTTCAAGAAAGTGCGTCAGGCGCCTGTTAATCATTTTTTCAAAGACTTTGCAAATACAGCTGGTTAATGCTATTGGCCTGTAGCTGAAAACTGAGGCGGGTCCTTGCCTTGTTTTAGAATTGGGATAATGATAGCTTCCTTCCAGGCTGAGGGTAGCTCGCCAGAAGACCATATCGCATTATAGAGAGAGAGGAGAGCTTTCTGGGTTTCAGTGGGCAGGTGTTTCAACATTTCATATGCCACACGGTCCGGGCCTGGGGCAGATTTATTGCAGCAGGCAAGTGAGGTCTGCAGTTCAGCAAAACAGAAAGGTTCGTTGTATGCCTCATGTGTTCTGGGCTTGCGCTCTAATCTCTGTTTTTCTGTTGCGGTTTTGTATCGTCGGAACGCTTCACTATAGTGTGTTGAGCTGGAGACCTGTTCAAAGTGCGCTCCGAGAGCGTTTGCCTGGTCTTCCAAACTCTCCCTTTGTGTGTTCACTAGAGGAAGCGAATGTGCTTCTCGTCCTGCCACCTTACCAACCATGCTCCAGACTCTCGACTCATCTGTGTATGAGTTAATGCCCGATACGAATTTGTGCCAACTTTCTCTTCTCGCCTTTCGGCGCGTCCTCCTTGCTTGCGACTTGACGTTCTTAAAGTTTACAAGATTCTCGGCTGTGGGCGAGTCTCTAAGCAACCTCCACGCCTTAATTTGTTTTTTTCGAGCATCACGGCACTCATTATTCCACCATGGGACTCGTCGTTTGCTTGACGGTTCACATGTTTGGGGAATACATTTTGCTGCTGCATCAACCAAGAAAGCTGTAAAGTAGCATACAGCATCCTCTATGCTCAATGCCGCCATGTCACTCCAAGATAATAAAGTCATTTTTTGAAACTTTCCCCAATCAGCTTTGTCGGTGAGCCAATTGGGAACTTGTGCAGGACATGTATTTGTTATTGATGAGCTGATAACGATAGGAAAATGATCACTACCATATGGATCATTGATAACTTCCCATATAAGTAGAGGCAGGAGTGATGGGGATATTATGCTGAGGTCTATTGCTGAGTACGTATTGTTAGCGATGTTGTAGTATGTTGGCTCTTTCCGATTCAGCAGGCACGCACCGGAAGAAAAAAGTAGCTGTTCAATCAGGCGACCTCGAGCATCGCAGCGAGAGTCACCCCATAGATTGCTATGTGCATTGAAATCTCCAAGGAGGATATAAGGTTCTGGAAGTTCCTCTATGAGGGACTCGAATTCATGCTTTTCAAGACGGTGTTGTGGAGGTATGTAGAGAGAGCAGATGGTGACGAGCTTATTCAAAAGAACTGCTCGAACAGCCACCGCCTCAAGGGATGTTTGTAGTGGTAGGTGTGTGCATGCAATCCCTTGATTGACTGATGATGATGTTTGGTGTTTTATGGCGCAAGGGCCGATTCACGGCCAAAGAGCGCCAGTTCATCGTACTAAAGATATGGACAATGATTGTGATAAGCGGCTGTATAAGGGCCATAAAATTCCTCGCAGTAAGGCGGGTAAAAACATACAAGTAATAAAATCATGACCATGCCGTGAAAGGTGTGTGTGGTGTGAACAGATGACAAAAGTTGGTGATAATAAAAGACGATGGTGGATATGTATGGCATTAGCACAAGTGCCTCACTCATTAAAACCCTTGCGTTCAACGGCCGTGAGGCATGTGCTTTCTTGTGTAGCCACCGCAGCAAAAACCTCTCTGGAGAGGTCATGCTACGGTATGCCCGGGTATATGACATGAAAGCTGTGAATTTCTTTTAAAAACGCTAACAATGATTTATGACTAAAAAGTGGTTCTCTACCGACAAACATTGTAGGGTGTAAAGGTATATGTTGTCGGTAGAGTAATGGAAAATGTTGTTTTCTTAGAGTTTCTAAGTGTTTACACTGAATTAACATGTGAAGGACGGTTAAGGGTTCACCACATCTGTCACATAATGGTGGATCGCCACCAGACAACAGATATGTGTGTGTCGTGTATGTGTGTCCTATCCTGAGTCTCGTTAGTGTTACCTCAGTATGACGCGATTTCGATACGGGCAGCCAATGACCAAGGTGTGGCTTAATAATGTGTAGTTTGTTTTGTGTGTGTGTATTCCACTTGCTCTGCCAGTAGTCCCTGAGGTTTCGTTTGAGAGACGGCTTAAGATCGAGGGCCGGGATTGATATGGGTGTAGAGGCAGTGCTTTTGTGGGCGGATGCAGCGAGCTGATCCGCCCTCACGTTGCCTTGGATTTCACGGTGCCCTGGCACCCAGCACACTACAACATGTTGTTTGAGTGAGTAGAGTGTGCACAAAATGGAGTAAAGTGAGATGAGGACCGGGTTTTTTTGTTTTTTAAGACTGTGCAGAGCCGTTACCACACTGAGGGAGTCTGTATAAATTACTGCTTTTTGTGTGTGTAATTGTTTGATGTGTTTAGCTGCCACAAGTATCGCGTAAGCTTCCGCTGTGAAGATACTTGTGCCTGGATGTAGAGGGCCAGCATCCGAAAAGGATGGGCCGACAACAGCGTAGGACACAGAGGAGTTGGACTTGGAGGCATCTGTAAAGAACTCAGGTCGTGTGTATTTGTGTTGAAGTTCGAGAAAGTATGTTCGGATATGGGCAATAGGCGCATGTTTTGTAACTTCAAGAAAGGACACATCACAGTCTATAGTCTGCCATTGCCAGGGTGGCAGATATGCTACGGGAGCCATTAAACTGTGTTCAAGTGAGACTCCAGTTTCCTCAGCTAGACTTTTCAGGCGAACTGAGAAGGGCTGCCTCATCGAAGGCCTGTTTTGAAACAGAATGGAGCTCGACAAATCATTGATAGTAGAGTATGAGGGGTGCTTCTTATCTGCTTTCACCTTAAGGAAATAAACAAAGGACATGTAAGTTCTCTGCAAATGAAGCGACCACTCATTTGACTCAACATAAAGGCTTTCTACGGGGCTGGTGCGAAAAGCACCCGTGGAAAGGCGGATGCCCAAATGGTGCACGGGGTCCAGCATCTTCAAGGCACTTTGTGTTGCAGACATAAACAATGGCCCCATAATCTAAGCGGGTGCGAATGAGGCTTCGATACAGGTTCATGAGACATTGCCTGTCACTACCCCACGTAGTACGTGACAACACTTTTAAAACATTCATGGCTTTTAAACATTTCGTTTTTAGATACTTGATGTGCGGTACGAAGGTCAACTTGTTGTCCAAGATTAGGCCTAAGAATTTATGCTCGGCTTTGACGGACAGACGTTGCCCCTTCAGTCGAATGTCGGGTTCCGAGTGCATGCCTCTCTTTCGGGAGAACAAGACATACGTGCTTTTTTGTGGGTTAAGTCGAAATCCGTTTTCATCTGCCCATTTGGAGACCTTATTTAAACCCAGCTGAACCTGCCGCTCACACATGGCCAAGTTGGATGACTTGAAGCCAAGCTGAACGTCGTCGACATATGTACAATAGAACATATTGCGGGGAATGGACAAGTGCAAAGAGTTCATTTTGATGAGAAAAAGTGTGCAGCTAAGCACGCCACCTTGTGGCACGCCTGTTTCCTGGACGAATGTTTGGGAAAGCACACTGCCCAGACGGACACGGAATGTCCGCCTTGACAGGTAACTTTCGATTATGTGAAACATTCTTCCGTGCACGCCAAGGTGGGACAGGTCTCTTAGAATGCCGAACCGCCACGTTGTATCATACGCCTTTTCGATATCGAGGAACACAGAGAGAAAATATTGCCTATGGACGAAGGTGTCTCTGATCTATGCCTCGATACGAACAAGGTGGTCTGTGGTGGATCTACCTTCTCGAAACCCGCACTGGAATGGGTCGAGCAAATTGTTTGTTTCAAGGAAATGTACAAGTCGGCAGTTTATCATTTTTTCGAAGACTTTGCACAAGCAGCTTGTGAGTGCTATAGGCCTATAACTCGAGGGCAAAGAAGGGTCTTTGCCCTCTTTCAAAATGGGAATAATAATAGCCTCTTTCCAGGAGGTAGGGATATCGCCGGAAAACCAGATAGCATTGTACAAACAAAGTAAGGTTTTTCGTGTTTCGATTGGTAGGTTTTTAACATTTCATACACCACACGGTCAGAACCTGGGGCAGAAAAACTGCAGGAGTTTAGAGACATTTGCAGCTCAGCTAGACTGAAAGCTTGGTTATATGCCTCGGATCTAGTGCATTTGTGTTCGAATTTCTGCTTTTCTATTCTTGTTCTGTGTTTTTGGAAAGCGTCAGTATAGTGGGATGAGCTGGACACCTGTTCGAAGTGTGCACCGAGGAAGTTTGCCTGATCTTCCAAGGTGTCACCCCGAGTGTCCACGAGTGGAAGTGTGTGTACTTGTTTTCCGGCTATCCTACTGACCATGTTCCAGACTTTAGCCTCCTGTGTGTATGAATTGATCCCTGACAAAAACTTCTGCCAGCTTTCTCTTCTGGCCTGCCGACGCGTTCTCCTAGCTTGAGACTTTATTTTCTTGAAGGTGTCAAGATTTTTGGCTGTCGGTGAGTTCCGAAGCAGCCTCCAAGCTCTGTTTTGCTGCTTGCGCGCGTTTCGGCATTCAGAGTTCCACCATGGCACACGTTGTTTTCCAGGGTGTCCATTTGTGCAGCATCAATCAAAAACGCTGTGAAGTAGTTGACAGCAACATCAATGTTCAAAGTACATATGTCATTCCAACCTAGACGAGTTATGGTATAAAACTGTTCCCAGTCGGCCCTGTTTATGAGCCACTTGGGAACACGTGGTGGACACTCAGTTACTGTAGTTGTGCTCAAAACAACGGAGAAGTGGTCGCTTCCGTACAGATTACTGACGACTTTCCACTGGAGTATAGACACAAGGGATGGAGATACTATGCTTAGGTCTATGGAGGATTAGGTGTTATTGGCGAGATTATAATAGGTTGGTTCTTTTCGGTTTAGGAGACACGCGCTCGACGAGAGAAGGAACTGTTCGATCAGTCGACCTCGCGCGTCATACCGAGACCTCGCGCGTCATACCCCATAGCCTGCTATGCGCATTAAAGTCTCCAAGGAGAACATAAGGTTCCGGAAGTTCATCAATTAAAGAGTGTAAATCACGTTTTTGTAGCTGATAACTAGGAGGAATGTAAATCGTGCAGATTGTGATCAGTTTATCAAAAAGAACCGCTCGAACAGCCACTGCCTCAAGGGATGTTTGGAGTTGTAAGTGTGTGCATGCAATTCCTTGATTCACTATGATGGCAACACCTCCGGATGATGTCACGGCATCATCACGGTCCTTTCGAAAAATAACGTATTTGCGAAGAAAATTTGTGTGTTTTGAATTAAGGTGTGTTTCTTGTACACACAGCACTTTTGGTGAGTGTTCGTGTAGGAGATCTTGGATGTCGTCAAGGTTTCTGAGAAGGCCCCTGACGTTCCATTGTATAATTTGAGTGTTCATGGTGAATGTAAAATAATGCTGTGTGTACGAAAAACAAGTGGCTGTTTAGACGGGGAGTTTGAGTTCACTTAACAGGGCCGTCACCAGGCCCTGTTATTTGCTTTTTTGTTTTCTTGGCGCGCTCCAAGGAGCCACGCCGCTCTTTCGGCACCAAGGGTGCCGACGTATCCATTGCCTTCTCGGAGGCACTGGATGCCCGCACGTGCGGGCTGTTAGTTTGGATTTTGGGCCTCGCCTGGTGAGGGGAGGCCTTGAGACCCGAAGACTCTGGAGTCTCCGGTCTCTGTTTGGGAGTAGGCGGTGTTGCCTGGGCTACAGCCGCCTTGGGGGCAGGTGCCACAGCCGACGGCTCGCTCTGCGCGGGCCGAAGGGGTGGCGAGGGCTGGTGCGGTGGTGCCCCCTGACGCGCCGCATCAGCGTATGTAGGTCCATAGAATGGAGCGACTCTTCGCCGTGCTTCCTTAAACGTAATGTTCTCCTTCACCTTCAATGTAATTATTTCTTTTTCTTTTTTCCAGTATGTGCAGGAGCGTGAATATGCGGCATGGTTTCCTTCGCAGTTCACACAGTGTGGCGGTTCTTTGCAGTTCTCGGACACGTGGCCTAGGACTCCACATTGTGCGCAAGTCTGGCGACCACGACAGGTCTTAGAGCCATGGCCATACTTCTGGCATTGGAAGCAACGACGAGGATTTGGTATATACGGCCTAGTAGATGTCTTTGTGTACCCTGTTTGAATGGAATCTGGTAGTTTACTGGATGCAAACGTGAGTATCAAGTGTTTCGTTGGAATTTCCTTATTATCTCTTCTGATGATAATTCTCTGTACATTATTGACATTTTGGCTCTTCCACCCTTCCAAAAGTTCAGTCTCGGTGAGCTCAAGTAAGTCTGCATCAGATACCACTCCGCGAGTGGTGTTCATGGATCGGTGTGGTGTTATGGTGATCGGTACGTCACCAAACGTTGAGAGGCTGTTTAGCTTTACAAATTGTGCTTTGTTCCGAATTTCTAGAAGAAGGTCTCCGCTCGCCATTTTGGTTACTTTGTATCCAGCTCCGAGAGTTTCCGTAAGACACCTGGCAACTACGAAAGGAGATACGGTCCTGGCTTGCTTTCCGGTTTTTTCACAGTGAATGACGTGGAAGTGGGGAAAAGTTTCTATTGGCTGGTTGAAGAGATTTATGTCGTCGGTGCGTACCCGCTTTATGCCGATACGATCAGATAGTAGAGGAAATGCGCCTTGCATGCCGGTCTTATTTTTGTTCAGCAGCGTTGGCGGCCACCCACCATGGAGCCCAACAAGTGGACGCTGCAAGTTTACAGGTGCTGAAAGCTTGCAGACGTCAGCCGTACAACACTGCCATAACCCAATGCGCCTAGACCAAGGGAGGCTATTTGCACAGGGTTAACCCTCGCCGCCAGGAAAATTGGAAGTAAACAGAAGAGAGTAGAAGACAGGACAGATAGATAGTGAGAGATAAAGACGAAGATATAGGCAGAGAGAGATAGGAAAAGGCGACTGCCGATTTCCCCTGGGTGGGTCAGCCCAGGGGTGCCGTCTACGTGAAGCCGGGGCCAAAGAGGTGTGTTGCCTCTGCCAGGGGGCCTTAAAGGTCCAATCACCCAGCGTCGGCTCAACCCCCAGGATCCCCTTTTCCCCGGACACGGCGAAGCCACGCACGGCTAGGCGTGGGAGGGAGTAGAAACTCCCCCGTTAGCTCGGGTCCGTGGTGTCGCTACACACCAAACGCCTACTTGCGCAGGCGCCCCTGTGGGGCATGTTGTTATAGTGTGTGCGCGTGAAATTACTATGGTCAGAGCGTAAGCATTGAGGCTTGCGACCGTTAAAGAGAATCCGAAAAACCATAGCTACGAGTACAATAGTGAAACATGCAGACTCGCGATGCACGTCTGCAGGCACATGAATCACATAGAATAAACCAAAATGCACGAGGAGTAGTCATACACAAATTCGCTCCTTTAATTATCGCTTTAAGGTATAATTGCTTTGGCGAAAAGTGCCTACCTTACGATAGTTCAAGCGCATATTCTCGGGATTTAAATACGTAACTATATGCGTGTATACGCAGCTCGTTACAACCTCAACCCTTCAGTTGACATTCAGGGGAAAAAGCGTGTACCAGAGCTCCCAACAAATACACAATTAAACGAGTGAGCGGTCACTTGACCGGAATTTGCATCATCAACAGTACTTGGGACGGAAGAACATGCGACGTGGCAGCTGCTTGCTTCATGAAGACAAAGGAACGTTTTTTCAAAGAGTTCGACCATTTAGCTGGGAGGTGCGGTACAGCCAGAAGACAACCGATAGGCGGCATTTCAGATGACGAAGCGCACAAAAGAAACATTTAACTTCCAAAGTGCTCAGGGCAAGCGACACATAAAATAACAAAACAACAAAACGCATTACCACGCGGTGAATAAGCACCGGTCTGCCACGGCAGAACCAGAAAACACCTATAGTACACTGTACCTATACAATTTGCAGAACTCGTTCAAGAGTGCAGCGCATGCATGCGGCGCGCAATCACACACTTTCTCAGAGAAATGAGAGTGAGATGATGATGATGTGCGGCGCTTTATGGCGCAAGGGCCAATTGATGGCCAAAGAGCGCCATTTCAATGAGTATAGAGATGTGGACAATGCTATGTTGCGTGGCTGTATAGGGGCCTTGAATTTCCTCGCGAAAATGCGGGTAAAAACATAAGTATTAAAGACATGACAGTGGCGTGATATGCATAGTAAAAAGGGTGACAAACGTTTTGATAATAGAAACGTGTACAAATATTTGGCATTAGCACAAGTGCCTCATCAGCGCCCTTGTGTCCAAGGGCTGTGAGGCAAGTGCTTTCTTGTATAGCCATCGCAGAAAAAACCTCTCTGCAGAGGTCGTGCTGCGGGATGTCCGGGTATATGATATCAAAACTATGAATTTCTTTTAAAAACGCTAACAATGATTTATGACTGAAAAGCGGGTCCCTACCAACGAACATTGCAGGGTGATGATGATGATGATGATGATGATGTTTGATTTTTTGTGGCGCAAGGGCCACTTCACGGCCAAAGAGCGCCAGTTCATCTTACTAAAAATATGGACAATGATTGTGATAAGCGGCTGTATAGGGGCCATAAAATTCCTCGCGGTAAGGCGGGTAAGAATATACAAGTAATAAAATCATGACCATGCCGTGAAAGGTGTGTGTGGTGTGAATAGATGAAAAAAAGTTGGTGATAATAAAAGACGATGGTGGATATGTATGGCATTAGCACAAGTGCCTCACACGTTCATACCCTTGCGTCCAAGGGCCGTGAGGCACGTGCTTTCTTGTGTAATCACCGCAGCAAAAACCTCTCTGGAGAGGTCATGCTACGGGATGCCCGGGTATATGATATGAAAACTATGAATTTCTTTAAAAACGCTAACAATGATTTCTGACTAAAAAGTGGTTGCCTACCGACGAACATGGCAGGGTGTAAAGGTATATGTTGTCGGTAAGGTAATGGAAAATGTTGTTTTCTTAGAGTTTCTAAGTGTTTGCACTGGATTAGTACGTGAAGGACTGTTAATGTTTCACCACATTTGTCACATAATGGTGGATCGTCACCAGACAAAAGATAAGTTTGTGTCGCGTATGTGTGTCCTATCCTGAGTCTCGTTAGTATTATATCTGTATGACGCGATTTCGATACGGGCAGCGAATGACCAAGGTGTGGCTTAATGACGTGTAGTTTGTTTTCTGTGTGTGTATCCCACTTACTCTGCCAGTAGTCCCTGGGGTTTCGTTTGAGAGACGGCTTAAGATCAAGGACCGGGATTGATATGGATGTAATGGCGGTGCTCTCATGGACGGATGCAGCGAGCTGATCCGCCCTCACGTTGCCTTGGATCTCACGGTGCCCTGGCACCCAGCACACTACAACATGTTGTTTGAGTGTGTAGAATGTGCACAAAATGAAGTAAAGTGAGACAAGGACCGGGTTTTTTTTTGTTTTTTAAGACTGTGCAGAGCCGTTACCACACTGAGGGAGTCTGTATAAATTAATGCTTTTTGTATTTGTAATTGTTTGATGTGTTTAGCTGCCACAAATATGGCGTAAGCTTCCGCTGTGAAGATACTTGTGCGTGGATGTAGAGGGCCAGCATCCGAAAAGGATGGGCCGACAGCAGCGTAGGACACAGAGGAGTTAGTCTTGGAGGCATCTGTGAAGAACTCAGGACTTGTGTCTTTGTTTTGAAGTTCCAAAAAGTATGTTCGGATATGGGCAATAGGTGCTTGTTTTGTAACTTCTAGGAAAGACACATCGCAGTCTATAGTCTGCCACAGCCACGGTGGCGGGTATGCTACAGGAGCCAATAAACTGTGTTCAAGTGACACTGCAGTTTCTTCAGCTAGACACATCAGGCGAACTGAGAAGGACTGCCTCAACGAAGGCCTGTTTCGAAACAGAGTTGAGCTCGACAAATCATTACTTTTAGAGTATGAGAGGTGCTCCTTGTCTGCTTTCACCTTAAGGAAATAAACAAAGGACATGTAAGTTCTTTGCAGATGAAGCGACCACTCATTTAACTCAACGTAAAGGCTTTCTACGGGGCTGGTGCGAAAAGCACACGTAGAAAGGCGGATGCCCAAATGGTGCACGGGGTCCAGAATCTTCAAGGCACTTTGAGTAGCAGACTGATAGACAACGGCCCCATAGTCTAAGCGGGTGCGAATGAGGCTTCTATAGAGGTTCATGAGGCATTGCCTATCACTACCCCACGTAGTACGTGACAACACTTTTATAACATTCATGGCTTTTAAACATTTTGTTTTTAAATACTTGATGTACGGCACGAATGTCAACTTGTTGTCCAAGATTAGGCCTAACAATTTATGCTCGGCTTTGACGGACAGACGTTGCCCGTTCAGTCGAATGTCAGGTTCCGAGTGTATGCCTCTCTTTCGAGAGAACAAAACACACGTGCTTTCTTGTAGGTTAAGTCGAAATCCGTTTTCATCTGCCCATTTGGAGACCTTATTTAAACCCAGCTGAACCTGCCGCTCACACATGGCCAAGTTGCATGACTTGAAGCCAAGCTGAACGTCGTCGACATATGTACAATAGAACATATTGCGGGGAATGGACAAGTGCAAAGAATTCATTTTGATAATAAAAAGTGTGCAACTAAGCACGCCACCTTGTGGCACGCCTGTTTCCTGGACAAATGTTTGGGAGAGCACACTGCCCAGACGGACACGGAATGTCCAATTGGACAAGTAACTCTCAATTATGGAAAGCATTCTACCGCGCACACCCAGGTGAGACAAGTCTCTTAATATGCGAAAACGCCATGTTGTGTCGTAAGCCTTTTCGATATCGAGAAACACCAAAAAAAGTATTGTTTGTGGACGAAAGCGTCTCGGATCTGTGCCTCGATACGCAACAGATGGTCGGTGGTAGATCTACCCTCTCGAAACCCACATTAGTATTGGTCAAGCAAATCGTGTGTTTCAAGGAAATATAAAAGTCGGCGGTTTATCATTTTTTCAAAAAGTTTACAAAGGCAGCTGGTTAGTGCAATTGGCCTATAGCTTGAAACAGAGGAAGGGTCCTTGCCCTGTTTCAAAATAGGGATAACAATGGCTTCTTTCCAGGAAGTAGGTATGGTGCCAGAAAGCCAGATAGCATTGTATAGGGAGAGTAAAGTTTTTCGCGTTTCAAGCGGCAGGTTTTTCAACATTTCATACATTACATGGTCGTGGCCTGGGGCAGAATTACTGCAGGAATTTAGTGATGTTTGTAGCTCAGCTAAGTTGAAAGATTGGTTGTATGCCTCGTATTTTGTACACTTGTATTCCAGTTTCTGCTTTTCGATTTTTGCTTTGTATCTTAGAAAAGCTTCCGTAGAGTGTGACGAGCTAGAGACCTGCTCGAAGTGTGCACTGAGGAAGTTCGCCTGATCTTCCAGGCTGTCACCCTGTGTGTTCACGAGTAGAAGTCACTTGTCTTCCTGCTACTCTACCAACCATGTTCCAAACTTTAGCCTCCTGTGTGTATGAATTGATCCCTGACAAAAACTTCTGCCAGCTTTCTCTTCTGGCCTGCCGACGCGTTCTCCTGCCTTGAGAGTTTATTTTCTTGAAGGTGTCATTATTTTCGGCTGTCGGTGAGTTCCGAAGCAGCCTCCAAGCTCTGTTTTGCTGTTTGCGCGCGTATCGGCATTCAGAGTTCCACCATGGCATACGCCGTTTTCCAGGGTGTCCATTTGTTTGTGGAATGCATTTTGTTGCAGGTTGAAACAAAAACGCTGTGAAGTAGTTGACAGCAACATCAATGTTCAAAGTACATATGTCATTCCAACCTAGACGAGCGATGGTATAAAACTGTTCCCAGTCGGCTCTATTTATGAGCCACTTCAGAAC
Source organism: Rhipicephalus microplus (assembly GCF_043290135.1). Taxonomy (NCBI): domain Eukaryota; kingdom Metazoa; phylum Arthropoda; class Arachnida; order Ixodida; family Ixodidae; genus Rhipicephalus; species Rhipicephalus microplus. Next base: position 180,973,642 of record NC_134702.1, read on the forward strand.
ACGTGGTGGGCACTCAGTTACTGTAGTTGTGCTCAAAACTACGGGGAAGTGGTCACTTCCGTACAGATTACTGACGACTTTTCACTGGAGTAGAGGCACAAGAGATGAATATACTGTGCTTAGGTCTATGGAGGTGTAGGTGTTATTAGCGAGATTATAATAGGTTGGTTCTTTTCGATTTAGGAGACACGCGCTCGACGAGAGAAGGAACTGTTCGATCAGTCGACCTCGCGCGTCATACCGAGTTAGTTAGTTATGTTGGGTTTTGTGGCGCAAGAGCAACTAAGGCTATGCTGCGCCAGACTCATAGTGAGAATACTTACAGCAAACAGGGCTATGACAATGACTCTGAAATGTCTTAACGGCGATGACATATGAATATGATGAGCGGTGAAGCGTGGCTGTATAAAGGCCTAAAAACTTGGCTCCGTAAACGCGTGAAGTATATATCTCTTCTAAGAATATGTGTGTGATGTTCGGGGTGGTCAATGTGTATGGTTCGTGCATGAGGTTATGTTAAACTGTAACGGCTTTTACCTAGCACTAATACCATACCCGTGTCCTTATACCTAAGGGCAGGGAGGCAAGTGCCTCGTTGTAAATTCCAGCTGCAGCAGATGCCTCTCCGAAGAGGCTGTGCTACGAGTCACATCAGTCAAGTTTTGCCATGTCTAGCGGTAGCATAGTTTAGTGTAGTTAGACCTTGTTCAGAAGTTGTGCTTCATTTAAAAAGCTGATCACATCAGCTATAGGTATTAGGGCGTCCTCGCCCAAGAGTAGCATTGGATGAAAAGGGAATATTTAACCTGTAAAACATACGGAATTGTTTTTCTCTTAATGTCTCCATATGTGGGCAAGCTATTAAAATGTGCATTACAGTTAGTTGCTCCTGACACTTATCGCATGTTGGGGCTTCTTCGCCTGCCAATAGGTAATTATGTGTGATGTGCGTGTGACCTATTCGTAGTCGACATATAACTACTTCGATAAAACGCGCTTGATGAAGACAGGTCTTCCATTCACCAAGAACAGGTTTAATTAGGTGAAGTTTGTTGTTTTGTTGTAATTTCCATTCCTGCTGCCAGTGAAAGATGGTGGCCCGGCGAACAGCTTGAATCCCATCTCTGGCAGGTATGTTGGTTTTTGACTCGCGCATCGTTTTTGCTGTTGCAGCTAGTTGGTCTGCCCTTTCATTGCCTGGGATCACGACATGACTCGGGACCCAACAGAGGCGTATGGTGTGGTCATCAGGTGTGTGGGATAGCATGTTTAAAATATCGCCTATGAATGGCTCATACTGAGATTTATACTTGACTTTTCAGCGCGCTTAACGAGTCTGTATATATTACGGCTTTTTTATGTTTTGAGCTTATAATGTATCGTACTGCCATCCATAACGCATAGCACTCACCGGTGTAGATGGATACGAACTGCGGTAGTCTAGTTATTTGCTCGTGTGTTGCTCCTACCACACTGCTTTTGACATAAGCAGATGTCTTCGAACCATCAGTATAAAATTCTTCGTAAGTGTTGTACGTTTGTTGTAATGCAAGGAATTCTTGTAGTATATGTTCACGTGGGGTGTTTTGTTTTTTTATATGTGTGAGTGAAAAATCCAAGAATTTGGAGAAATCACTCCATGGGGCCAAACTGGGTGGCCTTCTGGCAATGGAGAGTGCTTTGTTAGGAATATTCAGGGCATAAAATTTTTCTTCAAATCTTAGTATTAGTGGCTTAATTACGTTTGGTTTGTTGGCGTAGTGTTGTCGTAGGTCACAGCGTGTGACAATACTGTGGCATATATGATCTGGTGAAGAACGAACTCTAAGGACATACGTGAGCATTAGTTTCATTCTCCTATATTCCAAGGATGGTTCGTTACTTTCGGCGTATAAGCTCGAAATAGGTGAGCTTCGATAGGCACCTGTTGCGAGGCGTAACCCTTTGTTATGAACAGGGTCTAGGCGCTTAAGCTACGAGTCTCTTGCTGAACCGTAGATTATACTCCCGTAGTCTAATTTGCTGCGTACTAAAGAGCGGTAGATGAGCAGGAGGCACTTACGGTCGGAACCCCAGTGCTTTCGGGACAAGACTTTGAGGACATTGAGGGCGTTGTTGGATTTCACCTTGAGATTATTAATGTGTGTACGAAAATTGAGCTTTTTATCAAATACGACCCCCAGAAACTTCTGTTCTTGTTTTATTGGCAATACTGTTTCGTTTATTTTCAGTACGGGGTCTGGTTGTAACCCTCGTTTCTGGGAGAACGCTACAGCAACCGTCTTTTCCTCAGAAAACCGGAAGCCATTTTTGTTAGCCCATGTGTTAGCTTGTTTAGTGCTATTTGAATCTGTCGCTCGCACGTCGCCATGTTAGATGACCGGCACGCTATTTGGAGATCATCCACATATAGTGAGTGCATAAGAGTAGATGGTATGACCTGGTTCACAGAGTTCAATTTGACGACAAAGAGAGTTGTGCTTAAGACACAGCCCTGAGGCACACCGTTCTCTTGAGTAAACGTTCCTGAAAGTGTGGTGCCCAAACGAACCTGAAAAGTTCGGTTCGATAGGAAGTCGGACAAGCAGTTGAGCATCCTTCCGCGAATTCCAAGATCTGCCAGGTCTCGTAAAATACCGTACTTCCACGTTGTGTCATACGCCTTTTCAAGATAAAAAAATACTGCTAAGCAGTGCTGCTTGTACAGGAAAGCTTCTCGTACTGTATGTTCAAGGCGAACGAGGTGATCGGTGGTGGAACATCCTTTCTTGTAACCACATTGGTGAACATCTATCAAGTTATCGGTTTCTAGGATGTATGTTAGCCTAATATTAATAACGCTTTCGAAGGATTTCGCCATTCAACTTGTAAGTGCTATGGGCCTGTAGCTTGTTGGTAATGTCGGGTTTTTTCCGGCTTTGAGAAATGGAATTATAATGGCTTTTTTCCACTCTGTTGGCATTCTGCCAGTGATCCAAATAGCGTTAAATAAGTGCAGCAATGTCTTCCCCGCTTCCTGAGACAAATGGGCGAGCATTTGATAATGTGTTCTGTCTGGGCCAGGTGCTGTTTTTTTACCTTGAGAAAGCACTCTGTTAATTTCCTGCAGGGTTAAGGGGGAGTTGTATGATCTGTCTTGATAACCTATAATAGGAAGCTTTTGTTTTTCTGTAGATTGTTTATGTTTAAGGAAAGCTGCCGAATAGTTTGCTGAGCTCGAAATAGCGCAAAAGTGCTGCGCTAGTAGGTCTGCCTGTTCGCCTAAAGTTGTCTGGATGCCAGGGGTTGAGAGAATGGGGATGGTGTATGAACTGTAGTTGCCGTTAACCTTGTGCACCTGATCCCACATTCTTTTGGATGTGATGGAGCTGTTGATGGATGAAATGTACTTTTTCCACGAGAGTTTTTCAGCCTGCCTGCGAATAAATCTTGCCTTTGCTCTCGCCTTTTTAAATGCTAGGAGGTTCTCTCCTGTAGGATGTTTACGAAAAGTGCCCCACTCGTTTTGCTGCATTTTTTTTGCTTGTGTGCACTCTTTTGTCCACCAGGGTTTAAGTTTTTTCTTTATAATGCCGGAGGATTGTGGTATAGTTTGTTCGGCTGCCGCAAGTATGCAGGCGGTGACTGTCTCGTTCATTTCCTCTATGCTTAGGCCATCAAGCATCTCTTTTTCTAGGGCAGCTTTTTCAGTGAACAGTGGCCAGTCTGCCAGATGTAGTTTCCAACGCGGTGGTCGGGATTGAGTAGTGGGGAGGGTTTGTGTTAATTTTATGAGAGCAGGCATATGGTCACTGCCATAGACATTATCTATCACGCTCCACTTTAGTTCGCAAAAGAGCGAAGGTGAGCACAGCGCTAGATCTAGATCAGCGCTAGATCTGGGCGAACGAGGTGATCGGTGGTGGAACATCCTTTCTTGTAACCACATTGGTGAACATCTATCAAGTTATCGGTTTCTAGGATGTATGTTAGCCTAATATTAATAACGCTTTCGAAGGATTTCGCCATACAACTTGTAAGTGCTATGGGCCTGTAGCTTGTTGGTAATGTCGGGTTTTTTCCGGCTTTGAGAAATGGAATTATAATGGCTTTTTTCCACTCTGTTGGCATTCTGCCAGTGATCCAAATAGCGTTAAATAAGTGCAGCAATGCCTTCCCCGCTTCCTGAGACAAATGGGCGAGCATTTGATAATGTGTTCTGTCTGGGCCAGGTGCTGTTTTTTTACCTTGAGAAAGCACTCTGTTAATTTCCTGCAGGGTTAAGGGGGAGTTGTATGATCTGTCTTGATAACCTATAATAGGAAGCTTTTGTTTTTCTGTAGATTGTTTATGTTTAAGGAAAGCTGCCGAATAGTTTGCTGAGCTCGAAATAGCGCAAAAGTGCTGCGCTAGTAGGTCTGCCTGTTCGCCTAAAGTTGTCTGGATGCCAGGGGTTGAGAGAATGGGGATGGTGTATGAACTGTAGTTGCCGTTAACCTTGTGCACCTGATCCCACATTCTTTTGGATGTGATGGAGCTGTTGATGGATGAAATGTACTTTTTCCACGAGAGTTTTTCAGCCTGCCTGCGAATAAATCTTGCCTTTGCTCTCGCCTTTTTAAATGCTAGGAGGTTCTCTCCTGTAGGATGTTTACGAAAAATGCCCCACTCCTTGTTTTGCAATTTTTTAGCTTGTGTGCACTCTTTTGTCCACCAGGGTTTAAGTTTTTTCTTTATAATGCCGGAGGATTGTGGTATAGTTTGTTCGGCTGCCGCAAGTATGCAGGCGGTGACTGTCTCGTTCATTTCCTCTATGCTTAGGCCATCAAGCATCTCTTTTTCTAGGGCAGCTTTTTCAGTGAACAGTGGCCAGTCTGCCAGATGTAGTTTCCAACGCGGTGGTCGGGATTGAGTGGTGGGGAGGGTTTGTGTTAATTTTATGAGAGCAGGCATATGGTCACTGCCATAGACATTATCTATCACGCTCCACTTTAGTTCGCAAAAGAGCGAAGGTGAGCACAGCGCTAGATCTAAGCAGCTAGTGGCTCCTGTGCTTGGGGAGCAGTAGGTGACGCTACCAGTATTTAAAAGACATACGTCATTGTTCAGAATAAAATCTTCGAGGGTTTGTCCTCTGGTGTCAGTTGTACTGCTTCCCCAAAGCATACCGTGCGCGTTAAAATCCCCTGCGATAACATACGGTTCAGGCAGTTGGTCCAAAATATGCTCTATATCTTTAATCGAAAAATGCGTGTGTGGGGGGATATAAATGGAACATATGGTGATAGATTTGTGAGCTAAAATGGTGACGGCTACGGCCTCGATGTGACTGTTGATGGTGATCTCTCTCACTGCAATTCCACTTTTGACGACAATAGCCACACCACCAGACAACCGGCTAGCGTGGACGCGATCGCGACGTACTACGGTGAAACCTCTGAGGAAGTTGGTGTGTTTTTCTTCCAGATTGGTCTCCTGTAAGCACATAGCCATTGGAGAGAGACTACTTAGCAAATCTTTTATGTCACCTATGTTGTGAATGAGTCCTCTACAATTCCAATGGAGGAGAAAAGCCATTTTGGGCAGTGAACTTGAGCAGAAAAATGGAGTAAGAATTGATTTGTTGGCAATAAAACCTTGGTGACATGCGTGTGATACTAAAGTCAAAACAGAATGGTACCATAACCTTTCAGGTTATGGAAAACGAAACTTATTTTACAGGACTTTTTGGAGGCCCTGTAATTTGTCTTTCGTCTTTTTTGGAGCGGTCGAGAGAAACTCGCTGCTCCTTCGGCGCTGCACGCGCCGTTTGACTGGCGGTTGTGTCCATAGCTTCATGAGAAGCGTTTGACCGTTGCTCTGCCGAGCAATCCCTGGGTGTTGTGGGCTTCGGCTCAAGATACGAAGCCTTCACACCCTCTACACCGGACGTCGACGGGGTTCCCGCAGTCTGCCCGTTGCCTTGGCTCGTGCCAATGCATGTCGACGCCCGTGGTGGGGCCTTGTTGGGTAAGGCCGGAGCAGCCTTGGCTGCTCCCGCAGTAGGGGCAAGCGGCGGTCGCTCCAGCACACTGTGCGTAGCTTGGGCGGCCACCTGATGCTGCCGTGGTGCTGCCCCCTGTTGCATCACTTCAGCAAATGATTTTGCTGCATAGAAAGGGGAGACCCGATGCCTTGCTTCGCGGAAACTTATGTTGCCGGTGACTTTAATGGTAATAATTTCTTTTTCTTTTTTCCATGCTGTGCAGGATCTGGAATACGCCGCGTGTTCTCCATCGCAGTTCGCACAGTGGGGTTCGGCCTTGCAGTCATCATCTGCAGAGTGGCCTGTGATACCACACCGTGCACAGGTAAGCTGCCCACGGCAACTCTGAGAAGCATGTCCGAATATTTGGCACTTGAAGCAGCGCCGCGTCATACCGAGAGTCACCCCATAGCCTGCTATGCGCATTAAAGTCTCCAAGGAGAACATAGGGCTCCGGAAGTTCATCAATTAGAGAGTGTAAATCACGTTTTTGCAGCTGATAGCTAGGAGGAATGTAAATAGTGCAGATTGTGATCAGTTTATCAAAAAGAACCACTCGAACAGCCACTGCCTCAAAGGATGTTTGGAGTTGTGAGTGTGTGCATGCAATTCCTTGACTCACTATGATGGCAACACCTCCGGATGATGTCATGGCATCAACACGGACCTTTCGGAAAATAACGTATTTATGAAGAAAATTTGTGTGTTTTGAATCAAGGTGTGTTTCTTGTACACACAGCACTTTTGGTGAGTGTTCGTGTAAGAGTTCTTGGATGTCATCAAGGTTTCTGAGAAGGCCCCTGACGTTCCATTGTATAATTTGAGTGTTCATGATGAATGTAAAATAGTGCTGTGTGTACGAAAAGCGAGTGACTGTTAAGACAGGGAGTTTGAGTTCACTTAACGGGGCCGTCACCAGGCCCTGTTATCTGCTTTTTGTTTTCTTGGCGCGCTCCAAGGAGCCACGCCGCTCTTTCAGCAAAGGGTACCGATGTATCCATTGCCTCCTCGGAGGCACTGGATTCCCGCACGTGCGGGCTGTTAGTACGAATTTCGGGCCTCGCCTGGTGAGGTGAGGCCTTGAGACCCGAGGACTCTGGAGTCTCCGGTCTCTGTTTGAGAGTAGGCGGTGTAGCCTGGGCTACAGCCGCCTTGGGGGCAGGTGCCACAACCACCGGCTCGGTATGCGCGGGCCAAAGGAGTGGCGAGGGCTGGTGCGCCAGCGCCCCCTGACGCGCCGCATCAGCGTATGTAAGTCCATAGAATGGAGCGACTCTTCGCCGTGCTTCCTTAAATGTAATGTTGTCCTTCACTTTCAATGTAATTATTTCTTTTTCTCTTTTTCAGTATGTCCAGGAGCGTGAATATGCGGCATGGTTTCCTTCGCAGTTTACACAGTGTGGCGGTTGTTTACAGTTCTCAGACACGTGGCCTAGAACTCCACATTGTGCACAAGTCTGGCAACCACGACAGGTTTTAGAGCCATGGCCATACCTCTGGCATTGGAAGCAACGACGAGCGTTTGGTATGTACGGCCTGATAGATGTCTTCGTGTACCCTGTTTGAATAGATTCCGGTAGTTTACTGGATGCAAACGTGAATATTAAGTGTTTTGTCGGTGTTTCCTTATTATCTCTTCTGATGATGATTCTCTGTAAATTAGTGACATTTTGGCTCTTCCACCCCTCCAAAAGTTCAGTCTCAGTCAAGTCAATTCAGTCCCTGTCAGATACCACTCCGCGAGTTGTGTTCATTGATATATGTGGTGTTATGGTTATTGGTATGCCACTGAAATCTGAAAGACGGTCTAGCTTTTCAAATTGTTCTTTGTCGCGGATTTCGAGGAGAAGGTCTCCACTAGTCATTTTGGTTACCTTGTATCCTGTGCCAAGAATTTGGTGAGACATGTAGAAACTAGGAAAGGAGAGACGGTCCTGGCTTGGTTTTCAGTTTTTTCACAGTGGATAACATGAAAGTGAGGATATGTTTTTTTTGGCTGGTTGAAAAAATTTATAGCATCGGTGCGTACCCGCTTGAAGCCGGTACGATCAGACATTAGGGGGAATGCTCCATGCATGCCTTTCTTATTTTTGGTTCAGCAGCGTTGTAGGCCACCCACCACGGAGCCCAACGGGGGGACGCTACAAGTATACAGATGCTGAAAACTGCAGACGCCAGTCGTACAACGCCACTATAACCCAATGCGCCTAGACCAAGGTAGGCTATTTGCGCAGGGTTAACCCTAGCCGCCAGGAAGTTTGGAAGTAAGCGGAAGAGAGTAGAAGACAGGACAGATAAATACTAAGAGATAAAGACGAAGATGTAGGGAGAGAGAGAGATAGGAAAAGGCGACTGCGGATTTCCCCTGGGTGGGTAAGCCCAGGGGTGCCATCTCCGTGAAGCCGGGGCCAAAGGGGTGTGTTGCCTCTGCCGGGGGCCTTAACGGTCTAATCAACCAGGGTCGGCTCAACCCCCAGAATCCCTTTTTGCCCCGGACACGGCAAAGCCACGCACGGCTAGGCGTGGGAGGGAGTAGAAACTCCCCCGTTAGCTCGGGTCCGTGGTGTCGCTACACACCAAACGCCTTCTTTCACAGGCGCCCCTGCGGGGGAACATTGCAAGGTGTAAAGGTATATGTTGTCGGTAGGGTAATGGAAAGTGTTGTTTTCTTCGAGTGTCCAATTGTTTGCACTGTATTAAAATGTGGAGAACTGTTAGCGCTTCACCACATCTGTCACACAATGGCGGATCGCCACCGGACAAAAGATATGTGTGTGCCGTGTATGTGTGTCCTGTCCTGAGCCTTGTTAGTGTTGCCTGTGTTAGACGTGATTTCGATACAGGTGACCAATGGCCAAGGTGTGGCTTGATAACGTGTAGCTTGTATTGTGTGTGTCTGTCCCACTTCCTCTGCCAGTAGTCTCTGAGCTTTTGTTTGAGAGACGGCTTAAGATCAAGGGGCGAGATCGATATGGGTGTAGTGGAACTGATTACGTAGACGGATGCAGCAGGCTGATCCGCCATCACGTTGCCTTGGATCTCACGGTGCCCTGGCACCCAGCACACTACATGTCGTTCGAGTGTGTAGAGCGTGCATAAAATAGAGTAGAGTGAGATGAGGACAGGGTTTTTTTGTTCTTTAATATTGTGTAGAGCCGTAACCACACAGAGAGTCCGTATAAATTACTGCGTTTTGTATTTGTGATTGCTTGATGTGTTTACCCGCCACAAGTATCGCGTAAGCTTCCGCTGTGAAGATACTTGTGCCTGGATGTAGAGGACCAGCATCCGAAAAGGATGGGCCGACAGCAGCATAGGACACAGAGGAGTTAGACTTGGAGGCATCTGTAAAGAACTCAGGACGTGTGTATTTGTGTTGAAATTCCAGGAAGTAGTTTCGGATATGGGCAATAGGTGCATGTTTTGTAACTTCTAGAAAAGACACATCGCAGTCTATAGTCTGCCATTGCCACGGTGGCGGGTATCCTACAGGAGCCAATAAACTGTGTTCAAGTAAGACTCCAGTTTCCTCAGCAAGACTCTTCAGGCGAAATGTGAAGGGCTGCCTCATCGAAGGCCTGTTTTGAAACAGAATTGAGCTCGACAAATCATCAATAGTAGAGTATGAGGGGCGCTTCTTGTCTGCTTTCACCTTAAGGAAATAAACAAAGGACGTGTAAGTTCTCTGCAGATGAAGCGACCACTCATTTGACTCAACATGAAGGCTTTCTACGGGGCTGGTGCGAAAAGCACCCGTAGAAAGGCTGATGCCCAAATGGTGCACGGGGTCCAGCATCTTCAAAGCACTTTGAGTCGCAGACTGATAAACAACGGCCCCATAATCTAAGCGCGTGCGAATGAGGCTTCTATATAGGTTCATGAGACATTGCCTGCCACTACCCCACCTAGTACGAGACAACACTTTTAAAACATTCATGGCTTTTAAACATTTTGTTTTTAGATACTTGATGTGCGGTACGAAGGTCAACTTGTCCAAGATTAATCCTAAGAATTTATGCTCCGTATTAACAGACACACGTTGACCGTTCAGTTCAATGACGGGTTCTGAGTGCATGCCTCTCTTTCGGGAGAACAAGACACATGTGCTTTTTTGTGGGTTTAGTCGGAATCCATTTTCTTCTGCCCATTTAGAGACCTTGTTCAAAGCTAGCTGAACCTGCCGTTCACACATTGCTAGGTTGCATGACTTAAAGCCAAGCTGAACGTCATCGACATATGTACAATAGAACATATTGCGAGGATGGAAAGGTGCAAGGAATTCATTTTGATAATAAAAAGTGTACAACTTAGTACACCGCCTTGCGGTACTCCCGTTTCTTGAAGAAATAATTGGGAGAGAACACTTGCCACACGCACACGGAATGTCCGATTGGACAAGTAACTCTCGATTATGGAAAGCGTTCTACCGCGCACACCCAGGTGAGACAAGTCTCCTAATATGCCAAAACGCCATGTTGTGTCGTAAGCCTTTCCGATATCAAGAAACACAAAAAGAAAGTATTGTTTGTGCACGAAAGCGTTTCGGATCTGTGCCTCGATACGCATCAGATGGTCGGTGGTAGATCTACACTCTCGAAACCCACATTGGTATTGGTCAAGCAGATTGTGTGTTTCAAGGAAATATAAAAGTCAGCGGTTTATCATTTTTTCAAAAACGTTTACAAAGGCAGCTGGTTAGTGCAATTGGCCTATAACTTGAAACAGAGGAAGGGTCCCTGCCCTGTTTCAAAATAGGGATAACAATGGCTTCTTTCCAGGAAGTAGGTATGGTGCCAGAAAGCCAGACAGCATTGTATAGGGAGAGTAAAGTTTTTTTGCGTTTCAAGCGGCAGGTTTTCGACATTTCATACATGACATGGTCGTGGCCTGGGGCAGAATTACTGCAGGAATTAAGTGATGTTTGTAGCTCAGCTAAGTTGAAAGCTTGGTTGTATGCCTCGTATTTTGTACACTTGTATTCCAGTTTCTGCTTTTCGATTTTTGCTTTGTATCTTAGAAAAGCTTCAGTATAGTGCGACGAGCTAGAGACCTGCTCGAAGTGTGCACCGAGGAAGTTCGTCTGATCTTCCAGGCTGTCACCCTGTGTGTTCACGAGTGGGAGTGAATGCACTTGTCTTCCTGCTACTCTACCAACCATGTTCCAGACTTTAGCCTCTTGGGTATAAGAATTAATCCCCGATAAAAACTTGTGCCAGCTTTCTCTTCTGGCCTGCCGACGCGTTCTCCTGGCCTGAGACTTCATTTTCTTAAAAGTGGCAAGATTTTCGGCTGTTGGTGAGTTCCGAAGCACCCTCCATGCTTTGTTTTGCTGCCTGCGTGCATTTTGGCACTCTGAGTTCCACCATGGCACAGGTCGTTTTTCATGATGTCCATTCGTTTGTGGTATGCTTTTTGTTGCTGCATTAATCAGAGATGCTGTAAAGTAGTCGACAGCCGCATCAATGCTTAAAGTGCATATGTCGCGCCAGTTTAAATGAGTGATGGTATAGAACTGTTTACAGTCTGCTTTGCTTATAGCCATTTTGGAACTTGGGGCGGGCATTCAGTTGATGTAGGTGTGCTACAAAACTACGGGAAAATGGTCACTTCCCTAGGGATTAGTGATGACTTTCCAGTGAAGTAGAGGCACAAGCGATGGAGATACTATGCTTAGGTCTATTGAGGAATAGGTATTGTTAGCGAGGTTATAATAGGTTGGTTCTTTTCGATTCAGGAGACACGCGCTTGAAGAGAGAAGAAACTGTTCAATCAGTCGACCTCGGGCGTCACAACGAGAGTCGCCCCATAGCCTGTTATGTGCATTAAAGTCCCCTAGAACAAGATAGGGTTCGGGAAGTTCATTCATCAGAGACTGGAATTCATGTTTGCGTAGTTGAATATGTGGAGGTATATATAGAGAGCAGACGGTGACAAGCCTGCCTAGAAGCACCACTCGAACAGCCACTGCCTCAAGAGACGTTTGGAGTTTCAAGTGTTTACATGCTAAACCTTGCTTAACTATAACAGCTACACCTCCATATGATGCGACAGCATCATCACGGTCCTTTCGGAAAACAATGAAATTGCGTAGAAAGTTGGTGTGTTTAGATTTTAAGTGTGTTTCCTGTACACACAGCACTTTTGGTCAGTGAATGTATAGAAGTTCTTGGACATCGTCGAGGTTTGTGAGAAGGCCTCTGACATTCCATTGTAGAATCTGTGTTTCCATATTTGATGGAAAGTGGTGCTGTGTGTACGAAAATGAAGTGGCTGTTCAAGTGGGAAGTTGTAACTTAAGTAGCAAGGCCGTTGTCGGGCCCTGTTATTGGTTTCTTGGTTCTTTTAGCGCGCTATATGGAGCCACGCCGCGTTTCCGGCACGTGAGGTACCGTTTTTGTGTCCATTGCCTCACGTGAAGCACTGGACGCCCGCGTACGCGAGCTGCTGTTGCGTATTTGCGACCTCGCCTGGTGAGACATGGTCGATCGACCCGACGACCCTGGAGTCACCTGAGTCTCTGGCTTGGTAGGTGGAGCAGGCTTGGCTGCTTCCACCACGGGGGCGGCCACCACACCCGATGGCTCACTTTGCGTGGGCCTAGGTAGTGGCGGAGGGTGATGCGACGCTGCCCCCTGACGCGCCGCATCAGCGTAAGTTGTGCCGTGAAAAGCCGAACACCTTCGGCGTGCTTCCTTGAAGGAGATATTTTCGCGAATCTTCAGTGTAATAATGTCTTTTTCTTTTTTCCTCTGAAGACAAGAACGTGAATATGATGCGTGGTCTCCGTCACAGTTTACACAATGTAGGGTTTCATTACAATTGTCAGAGATGTGGCCTTGGGCACCGCATTTGGCACAAGCAGGTCGACCACGACAGCTCTGAGAGCCATGGCCGAACCTTTGACACTGGTAACATCGGCGGGGGTTTGGTATGCAGGGTCTGATCGGTGTCTTTGTATAGCCAGTTTCTATTGTTTGTGGTAGTTCACTGGTGGCAAAAGTCAGTACCAAGTGTTTCGTGGGGGTTTCCTGATTGTTCCTTCGGATGATGATTCGCTTCACATTGGTCACATTCTGTTCTTTCCAGCCTTCGAGGAGTTCAGCCTCCGTCAGGTCAAGGAGGTCTGTGTCAGAAACAACTCCACGTGCAGAGTTCATGGATCGATGAGGTGTTACGCTGATGGGGATGTCGCCGAATGTTGCAAGGTTCTTTAGTTTGTCAGATTGTGTTTTGTCACGGAGTTCTAAAAGAAGGTCACCACTAGCCATTTTTGTAACTTTGTAGCCATCACCTAATGTGGCTGTCAGGGACCGCGATACTATGAACAGGGACACTGTTCTGGTTGTTTTGTTGGGCTTGTCACTGTGTACAACATGATAACGAGGGAATACTTCTTTGGGTCGGCTGAAAAAGGAAAATTCTTCGGTGCGTACGCGCTTTGAAGCGGCACGATCATTGAGGAGTGAAAAACTTCTCTGCATAATAGAGGAAGGTAATTCAGTAACGATGGCGGCCACCCACCACGGAGCCCAACGAGGGGACGCTACAAGGTTCATGAAACGAGAGACATGCAGACGCCAGCCGTACACCGCTACGATAACCTAATGGGCGTAGGCCAAGGTTGGCTAGTTGCACAAGGTTAACCCAAGTTGCCCGTGAAAATGAGGAAGTAACAGAAGAAATTAGAAGACAGGATATATTTAAAGAGGAGAAAAGACGGAGGTGTGGGGGAGAGAGAGATAGGAAAAGGCGACTGCCGATTTCCCCTGGGTGGGTCAGCCCAGGGGTGCCGTCTACGTGAAGCCGGGGCCAAAAAGGTGTGTTGCCTCTGCCGGGGGGCCTTAAAGGTCCAATCACCCAGCGTCGGCTCAACCCCCAGGATCCCCTTTTCCCCGGACACGGCAAAGCCACGCACGGCTAGGCGTGGGAAGGAGTAGAAACTCCCCCGTTAGCTCGGGTCCGTGGTGTCGCTACACACCAAACTACTACTTGCGCCGGCGCCCCTGCGGGGGAAATTCGGGACAAAGCACAATTTGTAAAGCTAGACAGCCTCTCAACGTTTGGTGACGTACCGATCACCGTAACACCACACAGATCTATGAACATCACTCGCGGAGTGGTATCTGACGCAGACTTACTTGACCTGACGGAAACTGAACTTTTAGAAGGGTGGAAGAGCCAAAATGTCAATAATGTACAGAGAATTATCATCAAAAGAGATAATAAGGAAATACCGACGAAACACTTAATACTCATGTTTGCATCCAGTAAACTACCAGATTTCATTCAAACAGGGTACACAAAGACATCTATCAGGCCGTTTATGCCAAACCCTCGTCGTTGCTTCCAATGCCAAAGGTATGACCATGGCTCTAAAACCTGTCGTGGTCGCCAGACTTGTGCACAATGTGGAGTCCTAGGCCACGTGTCTGAGAAGTGCTAAGAACCGCCACACTGTGTGAACTGCAAGGAAACCATGCCGCATATTCACGCTCCAGCACATACTGGAAAAATGAAAAAGAAATAATTACATTAAAGGTGAAGGAGAACATATTGTCACGGAGTCGTGACGTGGCCGAAGACAGGAGACTTCATGTTGGGATTTAACTGTTTATTTGGGCGAACCTGTGCCCGGTAAAAGGAAAGTTCAATTACAGCAGCAGTCTCGCACAGATAGCAGTCTCGGACTGATAGCGCCGAACGCAGCGTTGGCCTTCGATCAACAACTGAAGAGCGGCGAAGCGCGTCGGCATTTATACTCTTGCCGTCGAATGTTCTAGCGTTATCGCTGGCGGTGGCGTAGGTTTCAGAACAATCTGTACCGTTCGCACAGTGGGCGTGATCTTATCGAAATTATCTACTACAGTCCGGAACCTTCTCGAAAACTGCAGGCGCGGTTTGCGCTGAGAATTGTGCGGTGTTTTGGGACGATAGCAAAAACTTGGGAAATGGAACGTGGCATTGCCCCCCTCTGAAAAAAGGCATCGTCCCGATGCTCTAAATAAAGATGAAGGTACAATAATAATGCAAGAAAGTACAATGAATAAATTACGATACAACAATAATAAAAAAACACTGTTTCAGTTTGTTAACGCGCATGAAACGGCTTGAGGCGCGCGACATGGACGACTTCAGGTCGCGATCGGCGTCGTTCAGAGTTAGTGATGCCGTCGGGGACAACCTCGTAATCAAGTGGGCCGAGACGTCGAACCACCCTGTATGGTCCGAAGTACCGTCGCAGAAGCTTTTCACTTTGTCCACACCGGCGTATCGGCGTCCACACCCAAACACGTTCACCGGGCTGGTATTCCACGAAGCGTCGTCGAAGGTTATAACGGTGGCTGTCGGTGGTCTGTTGATTCTTGATACAGAGACGCGCAAGTTGTCGGGCTTCTTCGGCGAGTTGAAGGTACTCCCTCACATCGAGGTTTTCTTCGTCGGTGACGTTGGGTAACATGGCATCGAGCGTCGTTGCCGGGCTCCTTCCGTAGACCAATTTGTATGGAGATATCTGCGTCGTCTCCTGCACTGCCGTGTTGTATGCGAAGGTCACATACGGAAGAAAGCGTCCCACGTCTTGTGTTCGACATCGACGTACATTGACAGCATGTGGGTGATCGTCTTGTTAAGCCGCTCGGTGAGGCCGTTGGTCTGTGGGTGGTACGCTGTCGTCCGACGGTGGTTTGTTTGGCTGTGTGCCAAGATCGCTTGAGTTAAGTCGGTAGTGAATGCCGTTCCTCTGTCGGTGATAAGGACCTCCTGGGCGCCGTGACGTAGGACGATATTTTCGACGAAGAACTTAGCTACCTCGGGTGCACTGCCTTTTGGCAGGGCTTTTGTCTTGGCGTAGCGGGTCAGGTAGTCGGTAGCTACCACGATCCACTTGTTTCCGAAAGCTGACGTCGGAAACGGCCCCAGTAGGTCCATACCAATCTGCTGGAAAGGTCGGCAAGGTGAATCAATTGGCAGCAGAAGTCCCGCTGGCCTTGTCGGCGGTGTCTTGCGTCGCTGACAGTCCCGGCATGTCCTCACATAACGAGTGACGTCGGTGGTAAGACGTGACCAGTAGTACCTTTCTTGTATCCTCGCGAGCGTGCGAGAAACACCGAGGTGCCCTGCCGTCGGATCGTCATGCAGGGCCTGCAAGCGTTACGAGATGACCTCCGGCTGTGCGGATTTCAGGGCCTTTCCAAGCTATCCTAACTTTCTTTAACTTCGCGGTGAACGACCCACTGATGACAGAATAGTCGGCTCCAGTATTGACGAGAGCGGTCACACAGTGGCCGTCGATAAGAACGTCGAGGTCGCTAGTTCGCCGTCTTGCATTACAGTTAGGGCGTGGCGTCGAGCCACGGCTGCGTCGGCTTGTTCCGCTGCTTCCATGTTGCGTCGTGAGGCCACCTTCTGTAAGTGAGCTTTCGCCATCAGGGCTTTGCCTGGTTGGCGTTGTGTTCGGAAAGCTCCGTCGCGGCGTCGTCGTCGTCGTCGGATCTTCGGTAGTACGTCACACAGCAACCGCACCTCCACCGGTTGCTGCCCTTAGTTTCTCTGATACGGGCTAGGAGACCAGCCCCGCGTTGGGCCAGAGTACTGCCGGTGGTGTGGTGACGTGCGGCGGCTGGGCGACGGCGAACGCGAAGGGCTTCGTGGTGTCCACCGAGTTCCTGTCAAGTAGTCGGCGATGTCACGTGGTCGTTCTCCGTGACGTGGGCTGGGTTCACGGCTTGACGGGGGCGTCCGGTACATGAACGAAGCAGCACCTCCACCAGATGTCACGGGGTCGCCCCGCCGTGGTGGTCTAGTGGCTAAGGCACTCGGCTGCTGACCCGCAGGTCGCGGGTTCCAATCCCGGCTGCGGCGGCTGCATTTCCGATGGAGGCGGAAATGTTGTAGGCCCGTGTGCTCAGATTTGGGTGCACGTCAAAGAACCCCAGGTGGTCGAAATTTCCGGAGCCCTCCACTACGGCGTCTCTCATAATCATATAGTGGTTTTGGGACGTTAAACCCCACATATCAATCATAGAATCCATGGATCTCGGGTTAGCCTTGTACCTTATCTTTCCTCACCATTTAACTGTCTCAAATATAACAAATGAAAGAATTTATGGCAGCCGGCGCTATGTTTTTTCTCCTTTTCTTCGTGTGCCAGCGCCTGTCGCGATGGTAGTGACCCAAGCGAACACATCTGTGAGCCAGTTCTGAAGAAATTTTCGGTGCCCTCCTGCGCAGCACGAGATATAGAAAGTTCGCAGGAGAGCGAAGTCACCCTATTGATTTATTAATTTTTTTCTTTACTGCTTCCAGGAGAGGGGAACAATTTGACCAGGGGCATAGCCAGAAGTTTTTTTTGGGAGGCGAGGGGGGTCACACAGACAGGATGGGGAGGGGGTAGGCACCGGCATCAGCTTTTCTCTGTGATGTCCCCATTGGCGGTAGCTTAAACAAATGGTGCACATGTATATCGAGTGATGAGATCGCCCTCTTCCTCTGTGTATGATTGGGAAGAGGGTAAGTAAAAGTACTGTAAGAATGATTGATATGTGGGGTTTATCACCCCGAAACCACCATATGATTATGAGAGATGCCGTAGTGGTGGTATCAAGAAATTTATACCACCTGCGGTTCTTTAACGAGCACTCAAATTTGAGCACACGGGCCTACAGCATATCCGCCTCCCATCGACAATTCAGCCGCTGCAGCTGGAATTATATCCCGAGACCTGCGGGTTAACAGCCGAGTACCTTGGCCACTAGACCACGGCGGCGGGCACTACTGTAAGAAGTGCTCTAAATACAATAAACGACAGGTACAGTGACCGTTTGGAGTAACGGCCTCTTCCAGACCATTGAGTGGACTAGGTTTCAAAAACGCATTATTGCGATTACGCACTCGATCGAAGAAGACATCGTTAGTCATTATTTTCTGTTAAGCGTATATGGCGTAGTCCTCATCGGTACGAAGTGCTTTTAACAGGGCGCCCCTCCACGGTGGTCTAGTGGCTAAGGTACTCGGCTGCTGACCCGCAGGTCGCGGGATCAAATCCCAGCTGTGGCGGCTGCATTTCCGATGGAGGCGGGAGTGGTGTAGGCCCGCGTACTCAGATTTGGGTCCACGTTAAAGAACCCCAGGTGGTCCAAATTTCCGGAGCCCTCCACTACGGCGTCTCTCATAATCATATGGTGGTTTTGGGAGGGACGTTAAACCCCACAAATCAATGCTTTTAACAGGTAAAGGAGGGTTCCGCTTACAACGAGGACGCAGGTGTCGTTTGTAAGGCTTTTGCAGAGGCCTATCAGACATTTTCTGTCGCTGCCCCAATTTGTGCGGGACAGCACCTTTAGGATGTTCATTGTTTTCATGCATTTCTCCTTAATGTACCTAATGTGTGGTATAAACATGAGCTTCGTGTCTAGAATTATGCCTAAAAATTTCAGTTCACTCTTGACAGCTACGCGCTCACCCTACAACTCTATATGAGGATCAGGGTAGAGACCTCTCTTCCTAGAAAACAGAACACAGGAGCTCTTTAGTGAATTCAGACTGAAACCATTCTCATCTGCCCATTTACAGACCTTGTTAACACAGAGCTGAACCTGTCGCTCACATGCCGAGAGATTACAGGATTCAAAACCTATCTGTAGATCATCAACGTATGCTGAATAAAAGATGTTACGTGCAATGCATGATCGCAGGGAGTTCATTTTGACTACAAAGAGATTACAACTGAGGACACCGCCCTGCGGTACTCTCGTTTCTTGCGCGAACGGTCGTGACAACGCATTGTCCACTCGAACACGAAATGTACAAGTGGACAGATAATTTTCGATTACACTTAGCATATTACCTCGTAAACCTTAATGTGCGAGGTCTTTCAATATTCCAAAACGCCACGTTGTATCGTATGCCTTGTCCATGTCAAAGAAGAGAGATAGGAAAACCTGCTTAATAATGAAGGCTTCGCGTCTTTGCACCCTTATGCGGATGAGATGGTCTGTGGTGGACCGACCCTCTCGGAATCTGCACTGATATTGGTCGAGGAGTTTGTTCGATTCCAAATAATATAATAATTGCAGTCCCCTTTTCAAATAATTTGCAGAGGCAGCTAGTCAGAGCAATAAAAGATAGATCTTTGCCCTGTTTAAGAATAGGTATTACTATGGCCTCTTTCCACGCATAGGGAATCTCGCAAGAAGCCCATATGGAGTTATACAGACAGAGGAGAGTTTTTTTGTGTTTCTTGAGGTATATGTTTAAGCATCTCATATAAAACACGGTCAGAGCCTGGGGCTGATTTGTTGCAGCAGTTTAACGCTGCATGCAACTCAGCCAAGCTGAAAAGTCTGTTGTATGGCTCATTTTTTCCACATTCACGTTCAAGTTTTTGCCTTTCTACTCTCTCTTTGTATCGTTTGAACGTATCAGAATAATGCGATGAGCTGGACACGTGTTCAAAGTATGCTCCCAGGGAGTCTGCTTGATCCTCAAGGCTGTTACCCTCTGTGCCTACTAGAGGGAGTGAGTGTGCCTGTCGGCCTCTTATTCTATTCACTCTGTTCCAGACCTTAACTTCATCTGTATAGGAATTAATGCCTGACAAAAGCTTCTGCCAGGGTTCTTTCCTAGTTTGCCGGCGCGTCCTTCGCCCTTGAGACTTTACTTGTTTGAAATTGATCAGATTTTCTGCAGTTGGGTAGTCACGCAATAGACACCAAGCTTTATCCTGCTTTTCGCAAGCATTCCTGCAGTCATCGTTCCACTACGGGACACGACGTCTGCAGGGACCACAACTTGTCTGGGGGATACATTTTGAAGCAGCGTCAATAAAAAAAGCAGTGAAATACATAGCGGCAGAGTCGATTCCTGGAGAGGAAATCTCGGCCCACGGTATAGTACTAAGACTCTGGTACTTCTCCGAATCTGCTCTGTACTCTGTTCTCCCAATCTGCTCTGATGTAGAGATTCATTTTATTTTGGCGTCTTCAGTAATATGGGAAAGGGATCACTCCCTTGGGGGTTTTTAATAACATACCAAATCAAATCAGGTAAAAGTGTAGGAGAAACAATGCTAAGATTAATGCACGAATACGTTTTGTTTGTCAGGCTAAAAAATGTTGCTTTTTTATTTAAAATGCATGCATCTGTGGAAAGAATAAAGTTCTCAATCAAGCGCCCTCGTGCATCACTCCTCAAGTCACCTCACAAAGGGCTGTGGGCATTAAAATTGCCAGGACGATATGTGGTTCAGGTAGTTGATCCATAAAAGACTGAAATTCTTGTTTCTGCAGCTGATGATGAGGAGAAATGTACACTGAGCAAAGGGTAACAAGTCTCCCTAAGACAACGGCACGAATAGCCACTGCTTCTAGGGCCGTTTGTATTTGCAAATCTTGACACGCTATGCATTTGTCTATTATAATAGCAACGCCACCTGATGATGCGATTGTATCATCTAGATCTTTGCGGAAAATAATGTGGTCTCTAAGGAAATTCGTATGTTTTGGTTCCAAGTGTGTTTCTTGTACACACAGCACTTTTGGCGAGTGTTTGTGTAAAAGTTCTTGGACATCGTCGAGGTTTTTAAGCAGTCCTCTGATGTTCCATTGTATAATTTGTGTTTTCATATTGAGTGTAAAGTAGTTCTGTGTGTAAAGATTGGGGGTGACTTAATTCAAAATTTTTTTCTTTCTTGGAGCGGTCAAGGGGCTCTCGCCGCTCCTTCGGCGCAGTCGGCGCCGGTGGGTCAGTGGTGTCCATCGCCTCTGGAGAGACGCCAGACAGTCATGTACGTGGGCTAGGCTTTGTCTTGGCAGACAAAGCCTTCGCCCCAACCGGGCCAGAGATGATATATAGTGCTTTTTGGCGCAAGGGCCATTTGATGGCCAAAGAGCGCCAGTACATGGGACAAGGAATGTGGATACTGATTGTGATTAGCGGCTGTATGATGATGATGATGTGTGGTGTTTTATGGCGCAAGGGCCAATTGATGGCCAAAGAGCGCCATTTCAATGAGTATAGAGATGTGGACAATGATATGTTGCGTGGCTGTATAGGAGCCTTAAAATTCCTCTTATAATGCGGGTAAAAACATAAGTATTAAAGACATGACAGTGGCGTGATATGAATATTAAAAAGAGTGACAAAGGTTTTGATAATAAACACATGTAAAAATAATTGACACTAGCACACGTGCCTCATCAGTGCCCTTGTGTCCAAAGGCTGCGAGGCAAGTGCTTTTAAATGTAATCACAGCAGCAGCAACTTCTCTTGAGAGGTCACGCTACGCATTGCCTGGGTATATTACATGGTAAAAATTGACATCTCTTAAAAAGCTATCAATGATTTATGGGTGAAAAGTGGTTCCCTACCGACAAACATTGAAGGGTGTAAAGGTATATGTTGTCGGTAGGGTAATGGAAAGTGTTGTCTTCTTAGAGTGTCTAACTGTTTACATTGGATTAAAACGTGAAGAACTGGTAAAGCCTCACCACATTTATCACACAATGGTGGATCACCACCAGACAAAAGATGTGTGTGTGTCGTGTATGTGTGTCCTATCCCGAGTCTTGTTAGTGTAACCTCTGTTAGACGTGATTTTGATACTGGTTGCCAATGGCCAAGGTGTGGCTTGATAACGTGTAGTTTGTTTTGTGTGTGTTTATCCCACTTGCTCTGCCAGTAGTCCCTGAGGTTTCGTTTGAGAGACGGCTTCAGATCAAGGACCGGGATCGATATGGGTGTAGGGGTAGTGGTTTTGTGGACGGATGCAGCGAGCTGATCCACCCTCACGTTGCCTTGGATCTCACGGTGCCCTGGCACCCAGCACACTACAACACGTTGGTTGAGTGTGTAGGGTGTGCAAAAAATGGAGTAAAGTGAGACAAGGAAAGGGTTTTTTGTTTTTTAAGACTGTGCAGAGCCGTTACCACACTGAGAGAGTCTGTATAAATTACTGCTTTTTGTATTTTTAATTGTTTGATGTGTTTAGCCGCCACAAGTATCGCGTAAGCTTTCGCTGTGAAGATACTTGTGCCTGGGTGTAGGGGGCCAGCATCCGAAAAGGAAGGGCCAACAGCAGCGTAGGACACAGAGGAGTTGGACTTAGAGGCATCTGTAAAGAACTCAGGACGTGTGTATTTGTGTTGAAGTTCCAGGAAATATGTTCGGATATGGACAATAGGCGCATGTTTTGTAACTTCTAGAAAAGACACATCGCAGTCTATAGTCTGCCATTGCCACTGTGGCGGGTATCCTACAGGAGCCATTAAACTGTGTTCAAGTGAGACTCCAGTTTCCTCAGCTAGACTCTTCAGGCGAAATATGA
Source organism: Rhipicephalus microplus (assembly GCF_043290135.1). NCBI lineage: Eukaryota > Metazoa > Arthropoda > Arachnida > Ixodida > Ixodidae > Rhipicephalus > Rhipicephalus microplus. The sequence goes on from NC_134702.1 coordinate 180,995,967, forward strand.
AGGGCTGCCTCATCGAAGGCCTGTTTTGAAACAGAGTTGAGCTTGACAAATCATTGATTGTAGAGTATGAGGGGTGCTTCTTGTCTGCTTTCTCCTTAAGGAAATAAACAAAGCACACGTAAGTTCTCTGCAGATGAAGCGACCACTCATTTGACTCAACATAAAGGCTTTCTACGGGGCTGGTGCGAAAAGCACCCGTAGAAAGGCGGATGCCCAAATGGTGCACGGGGTCCACCATCTTTAAGGCACTTTGAGTAGCAGACTGATAGACAACGGCCCCATAATCTAAGCGGGTGCGAATGGGGCTTTTAGAGGTTCATGAGGCATTGCCTATCACTACCCCACGTAGTACGTGACAACACTTTTAAAACACTAATGGCTTTTAAACATTTTGTTTTTAAATGCTTGATGTGTGGGACGAATGTCAACTTGTTGTCCCAGATTAAGCCTAAGAATTTATGCTCTGCATTGACAGACAGACGTTGACCGTTCAGTTCAATGTCAGGTTCTGAGTGCACACCTCTCTTTCGGGAGAACAAGACACACGTGCTTTTTTCTAGGTTCAGCTGGAATCCGTTTTCCTCTGCCCATTTGGAGAGCTCGTTTAAACCTAACTGAACCTGCCGCTCACACATTGCTAGGTTGCATGACTTAAAGCCAAGCTGGACGTGATGATATATGGTGTTTTTTGGCGCAAGGGCCATTTGATGGCCAAAGAGCGCCAGTTCATGGGACATGGAATGTGGACGATAATTGTGATTAGCGGCTGTATAAGGGCCATAAACTTCCTCGCGGTAAGGCGGTAAAAACATACAAGTAATAAAATCATGACCATGCCGTGAAAGGTGTGTGGTGTGAATAGATGACAAAAGTTGGTGATAATAAAAGACGATGGTGGATATGTATGGCATTAGCACAAGTGCCTCACACGTTCATACCCTTGCGTCCAAGGGCCGTGAGGCACGTGCTTTCTTGTGTAATCACCGCAGCAAAAACCTCTCTGGAGAGGTCATGCTACGGGATGCCCGGGTATATGATATGAAAACTATGAATTTCTTTAAAAAACGCTAACAATGATTTGTGACTAAAAAGTGGTTTCCTACCGACGAACATTGCAGGGTGTAAAGGTATATGTTGTCGGTAGGGTAATGGAAAGTGTTGTTTTCTTACAGTGTCCCATTGTTTGCACTGAATTAAAATGTGAAGGACTGTTAATGCTTCACCACATCTGTCACACAATGGTGGATCGCCACCGGACAGAAGGTGTGTGTGTCGTGTATGTGTGTCCTATCCTGAGTCTCGGTAGTGTTACCTCTGTATGACGCGATTTCGATACAGGCAGCCAATGACCAACGTGTGGCTTAATAACGTGTAGTTTGTTTTGTGTGTGTGTATCCCACTTGCTCTGCCAGTAGTCCCTGAGGTTTCGTTTGAGAGACGGCTTAAGATCAAGGACAGGGATTGATATGGATGTAATGGCGGTGCTCTCATGAACGGATGCAGCGAGCTGATCCGCCCTCACGTTGCCTTGGATCTCCCGGTGCCCTGCACCCAGCACACTACAACATGTTGTTTGAGTGTTAGTTAGTTAGTTATGTTGGGTTTTGTGGCGCAAGAGCAACTAAGGCTATGCTGCGCCAGACTCATGGTGAGAATACTTACAGCAAACAGGGCTATGACAATGACTCTGAAATGTCTTAACGGCGATGACATATGAATATGATGAGCGGTGAAGCGTGGCTGTATAAAGGCCTAAAAGGATTGGCTCCGTAAACGCGTGAAGTATATATCTCTTCTAAGATTATGTGTGTGATGCTCGGGGTGGTCAATGTGTATGGTTGGTGCATGAGGTTATGTTAAACCGTAACGACTTTTAAATTGCACTAATACCGTACCCGTGTCCTTATACCTAAGGGCAGGGAGGTAAGTGCCTCGTTGTAAATTCGAGCTGCAGCAGATGCCTCTCCGAAGAGGCTGTGCTACGGGTCACATCAGTGAAGTTTTGCCATGTCTAGCGGTAGCATAGTTTATTGTAGTTAGACCTTGTTCAGAAGTTGTGCTTCATTTAAAAAGCTGATCACATCAGCTATAGGTATTAGGGCGTCATCGCCCAAGAGTAGCATTGGATGAAAGGGAATATTTAACCTGTAAAACATACGGAAATGTTTTTCTCTTAATGTTTCCATATGTGGGCAAGCTATTAAAATGTGCATTACAGTTAGTTGCTCCTGACACTTATCGCATGTTGGGGCTTCTTCGCCTGTCAATAGGTAATTATGTGTGATGTGCGTGTGACCTATTCGTAGTCGACATATAACCACTTCGATAAAACGCGCTTGATGAAGACAGGTCTTCCATTCACCAAGAACAGGTTTAATTAGGTGAAGTTTGTTGTTTTGTTGTAATTTCCATTCCTGCTGCCAGTGAAAGTTGGTGGCCCGGCGAACAGCTTGAATCCCATCTCTGGCAGGTATGTTGGTTTTTGACTCGCGAATCTCTTTTGCTGTTGCAGCTAGTTGGTCTGCCCTTTCATTGCCTGGGATCCCGACATGACTCGGGACCCAACAGAGGCGTATAGTGCGGTCATCAGGTGTGTGGGAGAGCATGTTTAAAATATCGCCTATGAATGGCTCATATTGAGATTTATAATTGAGACTTTTCAGCGCGCTTAACGAGTCTGTAAATATTACGGATTTTTTATGTTTTGAGCTTATAATGTATCGTACTGCCATCCATAACGCATAGCACTCAGCGGTGTAGATGGATACGAACTGCGGTAGTCTAGTTATTTGCTCGTGTGTTGCTCCTACCACACTGCTTCCGACATATGCAGATGTCTTCGAACCATCAGTATAAAATTCTTCGTAAATGTTGTACGTTTGTTGTAATGTAAGGAATTCTTGTAGTATATGTTCACGCGGGGTGTTTTGTTTTTTTATATGTGTGAGTGAAAAATCCAAGAATTTGGAGAAATCACACCATGGGGCCAAACTAGGTGGCCTTCTGGCAATGGAGAGTGCTTCGTTAGGAATATTCAGGGCATGAAATTTTTCTTCAAATCTTAGTATTAGTGGCTTAATTACGTTTGGTTTGTTGGCGTAGTGTTGTCTTAGGTCACAGCGTGTGACAATGCTGTGGCATATATGATCTGGTGAAGAACGAACTCTAAGGACATACGTGAGCATTAGTTTCGTTCTCCTATATTCCAAGGATGGTTCGTTACTTTCGGCGTATAAGCTCGAAATAGGTGAGGTTCGATAGGCACCCGTTGCTAGGCGTAACCCTTTGTTATGGACAGGGTCTAGGCGCTTAAGGTACGAGTCTCTTGCTGAACCGTAAATTATACTACCGTAGTCTAATTTGCTGCGTACTAAAGAGCGGTAGATGAGCAGGAGGCACTTACGGTCGGAACCCCAGTGCTTTCGGGACAAGACTTTGAGGACATTGAGGGCGCTGTTGGATTTCACCTTGAGATTATTAATGTGTGTAAGAAAATTGAGCTTTTTATCAAATACGACCCCCAGAAACTTCTGTTCTTGTTTTATTGGCAATACTGTTTCATTTATTTTCAGTACGGGGTCTGGTTGTAAGCCTCGTTTCTGGGAGAACGCTACAGCAACCGTCTTTTCCTCAGAAAACCGGAAGCCAATTTTGTTAGCCCATTGTGTTAGCTTGTTTAGTGCTATTTGAATCTGTCGCTCGCACGTCGCCATGTTAGATGACCGGCACGCTATTTGGAGATCATCCACATATAGTGAGTGCATAAGAGTAGATGGTATGACCTGGTTCACAGAGTTCATTTTGACGACAAAGAGAGTTGTGCTTAAGACACAGCCCTGAGGCACACCGTTCTCTTGAGTAAACGTTCCTGAAAGTGTGGTGCCCAAACGAACCTGAAAAGTTCGGTTCGATAGGAAGTCGGACAAGCAGTTGAGCATCCTTCCGCGAATTCCAAGATCTGCCAGGTCTCGTAAAATACCATACTTCCACGTTGTGTCATATGCCTTTTCAAGATCGAAAAATACTGCTAAGCAGTGCTGCTTGTACAGGAAAGCTTCTCGTACTGTATGTTCAAGGCGTACGAGGTGATCGGTGGTGGAACATCCTTTCTTGTAACCACATTGATGAACATCTATCAAGTTTTCGGTTTCTAGGATGTATGTTAGCCTAATATTAATAACGCTTTCGAAGGATTTCGCCATACAACTTGTAAGTGCTATGGGCCTGTAGCTTGTTGGTAATGTAGGGTTTTTTCCGGCTTTGAGAAAGGGAATTATAATGGCTTTTTTCCACTCTGTTGGCATTCTGCCAGTGATCCAAATAGCGTTAAAGAAGTGCAGCAATGCCTTCATCGCTTCCTGGGACAAATGGGCGAGCATTTGGTAATGTATTTTGTCTGGGCCAGGTGCTGTTTTTTTACCTTGAGAAAGCACTCTGTTGATTTCCTGCAGGGTTAAGGGGGAGTTGTATGATATGTCGTGATAACCTGTAATAGGAAGCTTTTGCTTTTCTGTAGATTGTTTATGTTTTAGGAAAGCTGCCGAATAGTTTGCTGAGCTCGAAATAGCGCAAAAGTGCTGCGCTAGTAGGTCTGCCTGTTCGCCTAAAGTTGTCTGGATGCCAGGGGTTGAGAGAATGGGGATGGTATATGAACTGTAGTTGCCGGTAAACTTGTGCACCTGATCCCACATTCTTTTAGATGTGATGGAGCTGTTGATGGATGAATAGTACTTTTTCCACGAGAGTTTTTCAGCCTGCCTGCGAATAAATCTTGCCTTTGCTCTCCCCTTTTTAAATGCTAGGAGGTTCTCTCCTGTAGGATGTTTACGAAAAGTGCCCCACTCGTTTTGCTGCATTTTTTTTGCTTGTGTGCACTCTTTTGTCCACCAGGGTTTAAGTTTTTTCTTTATAATGCCGGAGGATTGTGGTATAGTTTGTTCGGCTGCCGCAAGTATGCAGGCGGTGACTGTCTCGTTCATTTCTTCTATGCTTAGGCCATCAAGCATCTCTTTTTCTAGGGCAGCTTTTTCAGTGAACAGTGGCCAGTCTGCCAGATGTAGTTTCCAACGCGGTGGTCGGGATTGAGTGGTGGGGAGGGTTTGTGTTAATTTTATGAGAGCAGGCTTATGGTCACTGCCGTAGACATTATCTATCACGCTCCACTTTAGTTCGCAAAAGAGCGAAGGTGAGCACAGCGCTAGATCTAAGCAGCTAGTGGCTCCTGTGCTTGGGGAGCAGTAGGTGACGCTACCAGTATTTAAAAGACATACGTCATTGTTCAGAATAAAATCTTCGAGGATTTGTCCTCTGGTGTCAGTTGTACTGCTTCCCCAAAGCATTCCGTGCGCGTTAAAATCCCCTGCGATAACAAACGGTTCAGGCAGTTGGTCCAAAATATGCTCTATATCTTTAATTGAAAAATGCGTGTGTGGGGGAATATAAATGGAACATATGGTGATAGTTTTGTGAGCTAAAATGGTGACGGCTACGGCCTCGATGTGACTGTTGATGGTGATCTCTCTCACTGCAATTCCACTTTTGACGACAATAGCCACGCCACCGGACAACCGGCTAGCGTGGACGCGATCGCGCCGTACTACGGTAAAACCTCTGAGGAAGTTGGTGTGTTTTTCTCCCAGATTGGTCTCCAGTAAGCACATAGCCATTGGAGAGAGACTACTTAGCAAATCTTTTATGTCACCTATGTTGTGAATGAGTCCTCTACAATTCCAATGGAGGAGAAAAGCCATTTTGGGCAGTGAACTTGAGCAGAAAAGTGGAGTAAGAGTTGATTTGTTGGCGATAAAACCTTGGTGACATGTGTGTGATACTAAAGTCAAAACAGAATGGTACCATAACCTTTCAGATTATGGAAAACGAAACTTATTTTACAGGGCTTTTTGGAGGCCCTGTAATTTGTCTTTTGTCTTTTTTGGAGCGGTCGAGAGAAACTCGCCGCTCCTTCGGCGCTGCAGACGCCGTTAGATTGGCGGTTGTGTCCATAGCTTCATGAGAAGCGTTGGACCGTCGCTCTGCCGAGCGATCCGTGGGCGTTGTGGGCTTCGGCTCAAGATACGAAGCCTTTAAACCCTCTACACCGGACGTCGACGGGCTTCCCGCAGTCTGCCCGTTGCCCTGGCTCGTGCCAATGCATGTCGACGCCCGTGGTGGGGCCTTGTTTACTGAGGCCGGAGCAGCCTTGGCTGCTCCCGCAGTAGGGGCAAGCGGCGGTCGCTCCAGCACGCTGTGCGTAGCTTGGGCGGCCACCTGATGCTGTCGTGGTGCTGCCCCCTGTTGCACCACTTCAGCAAATGATTTTGTTGCATAAAAAGGGGAGACCCGATTCCTTGCTTCGCGGAAACTGATGTTGTGGGTGACTTTAATGGTAATAATTTCTTTTTCTTTTTTCCATGCTGTGCAGGATCTAGAATACGCCGCGTGTTCTCTATCGCAGTTCGCACAGTGGGGTTCGGCCTTGCAGTCATCATCTGCAGAGTGGCCTGTGATACCACACCGTGCACAGGTAAGCTGCCCACGGCAACTCTGAGAAGCATGTCCGAATCTTGAAGCAGCGCCGCGGATTCGGAATGTAGGGTCTCACAGACAGTTTTAGATAGCCGGTAACTAATTCTTGCGGTAGTGTGGAGCACCCGAAGGTCACAATTATGTGCTTGGTTGAAATTTCTTTGTTTTCTCTTCTCACTACGATACGCTGTACGTGCACGACGTTTTCGTCCTTCCAGCCAGCCAGAAGCTCATCATTTGTTAGGTCTTTTAGGTCATCGTCTGACACAACGCCTTTGACAGTGTTCATCGTTCGGTGCGCAGAGACGGTTACGGGCTTGTCTCCAAATGCTACTAATTTTTCTAGTTTCTGAAACTGTGTCTTGTCTTTAACTTCCACTAGCAAGTCTCCACTTGCCATCTTTGTAGCCTTATAGCCAGTTCCGATAGTCTCGGTTAGGCACCTGGACACGAGGAATGGGGAGATGTTGCGAGCTTTTTTGTCCGAGCTTTCGCAATGAATAACGTGGTACTTAGGGAAATGGTCTTGTTTTTCTGAAATTGGCATTACATTTGCTTCGGTGCGCCACCTTTTGAAGGGGCGATCAATGGATAAGGGGTTTCGTGATCCCATAGAAAAGTGCAGTTTCTTCAGTAATGGCGCCTACCACCCACCACGGAGCCCAACAAGGGGACGTGGCAGAACATGTAAACATGTCTGCACAAAGCCAGTAGTACGCCACTGCCATAACCTAATATATCTATCCAAGTTTGGATATTTACACCAGGTTAACCCTTGCCGCCAGGAAAAATTGGAAGTAAAATGAAGTGAGGAGAAGACAGGAAAGGTGTAAAGTGAGAACAAAAGACGAAGATGTAGGGAGAGAGTGATAGGAAAAGGCGACTGCCGATTTCCCCTGGGTGGGTCAGCCCAGGGGTGCCGTCTACGTGAAGCCGGGGCCAAAGGGGTGTGTTGCCGCCGCTGGGGGGCCTTTAAGGTCCAATCACCCAGCATTAGCTCAACCCCCAGGATCCCCTTTTCCCCGGACACGGCAAAGCCACGCACGGCTAGGCGTGGGAGGGAGTAGAAACTCCCCCGTTAGCTCGGGTCCGTGGTGTCGCTACACACCAAACGCCTGGTTTCACAGGCGCCCCTGCGGGGTGTTGTTTGAGTGTGTGGAGTGTGCAAAAAATGGAGTAAAGTGAGACAAGGACCGGGTTTTTTTGTTTTTTTAAGACTGTGCAGAGCCGTTACCACACTGAGGGAGTCTGTATAAACTACTGCTTTTTGTATTTGTAATTGTTTGATGTGTTTAGCTGCCACAAGTATCGCGTAAGCTTCCGCTGTGAAGATACTTGTGTGTGGATGTAGAGGGCCAGCATCCGATTGATTGATTGATATGTGGGGTTTAACGTCCCAAAACCACTATATGATTATGAGAGACGCCGTAGTGGAGGGCTCCTGAAATTTAGACCACCTGGGGTTCTTTAACGTGCACCCAAATCTGAGCACACGGGCCTACAACATTTCCGCCTCCATCGGAAATGCAGCCGCCGCAGCCGGGATTCGAACCCGCGCCCTGCGGGTCAGCAGCCGAGTACCTTAGCCACTAGACCACCGCGGCGGGGCACCCCAGTATCCGAAAAGGATGGGCCGACAGCAGCGTAGGACACAGAGGAGTTAGTCTTGGAGGCATCTGTGAAGAACTCAGGACGTGTGTATTTGTTTTGAAGTTCCAAAAAGTATGTTCGGATATGGGCAATAGGTGCATGTTTTGTAACTTCTAGGAAAGACACATCGCAGTCTATAGTCTGCCACTGCCACGGTGCGGGTATGCTACAGGAGCCATTAAACTGTGTTCAAGTGACACTGCAGTTTCTTCAGCTAGACACTTCAGGCGAACTGAGAAGGGCTGCCTCATCGAAGGCCTGTTTTGAAACAGAGTTGAGCTCGACAAATCATTAATTGCCGAGTATGAGGGGTGCTCCTTGTCTGCTTTCACCTTAAGGAAATAAACAAAAGACATATAAGTTCTCTGCAGATGAAGCGGCCACTCATTTGACTCAACATAAAGGCTTTCTACGGGGCTGGTGCGAAAAGCACCAGTAGAAAGGCGGATGCCCAAATGGTGCACGGGGTCCAGCATCTTTAAAGCACTTTGAGTTGCAGACTGATAAACAACGGCCCCATAATCTAAGCGGGTGCGAATGAGGCTTCGATACAGATTTATGAGGCATTGCCTATCACCACCAAAAGTAGTACGTGACAGCACTTTTATAACACTCATGGCTTTTAAACATTTGATTTTAAATTCTTGATGTGCGGAACGAAGGTCAGCTTGTTGTCCAAGATTAAGCATAAGAATTTATGTTCGGCTTTGACGGACAGACGTTGCCCGTTCAGTCGAATGTCAGGTTCAGAGTGCATGCTTCTCTTTCGAGAGAACAAGACACACGTGCTTTTTTGTGGGTTAAGTCGAAATCCGTTTTCATCTGCCCATTTGTAGACCTTGTTTAAGCCCAGCTGAACCTGCCGCTCACACATTGCCAAGTTGCAAGACTTGAAGCCAAGCTGAACGTCGTCGACATCTGTACAATAGAACATACTGTGGGGGATGGACAAATACAAAGAATTCATTTTGATAATAAAAAGTGTGCAACTAAGCACACCAACTTCTGGCATGCCTGTTTCCTGGACAAATGTTTGGGAGAGAACACTGCCCACACGGACACGGAATGTCCGGTTTGACAGGTAACTTTCGATTATATGAAACATTCTTCCGCGCACACCAAGGTGGGACAGATCTCTTAGAATTCCAAAACGCCATGTAGTATCATAAGCCTTTTCGATATCGAGGAACACAGAGAAAAAATATTGTTTATGGACGAAGGCGTCTCTGATCTGTGCCTCGATACGAACAAGGTGGTCTGTGGTGGATCTGCTTTCTCGAAACCCGCACTGAAATGGGTCGAGCAAATTGTTTGTTTCAAGGATATGTACAAGTCGGCAGTTTATCATTTTTTCAAAAAGTTTACAAAGGCAGCTGGTTAGTGCAATGGGCCTATAACTTGAAACTGAGGAAGGGAGCTTGCCCTGTTTCAAAATAGGGATAACAATAGCCTCTTTCCAGGAAGCAGGGATGGTGCCTGAAAGCCAGATAGCATTGTATAGAGAGAGTAAAGTTTTTCGCGTTTCGAGCGGCAGGGTTTTCAACATTTCATATGTGACACGGTCGTAGCCTGGAGCGGAATTATTGCAAGAGTTTAGCGATGTTTGTAGCTCAGCTAAGTTGAAAGGTTGGTTGTATTCCTCGTAATTTGTGCACTTGGATTCTAGTTTCTGCTTTTCTATCTTTGCTTTGTGTCTTTGGAAAGCTTCAGTGTAGTGTGACGAGCTAGACACCTGCTCGTAGTGTGCACCGAGGAAGTTCGCTTGATCTTCCAGGCTATCACCCTGTGTGTTTACGAGTGGAAGTGAGTGTACTTGTCTTCCTGCTACCCTACGAACCATGTTCCAGACTTTAACCCCTTGTGTATATGAATTTATCCCTGATAAAAACTTGTGCCAGCTTTCTTTTCTGGCCTGCCGACGCGTTCTCCTGCCTCGAGATTTTATTTTCTTAAAGCTCTGAAGGTTTTCCGCTGTCGGCGAGTTTTGCAGCAACCTCCATGCCCTGTTCTGTTCCTTTCGCGCATTCTGACACTCAGTGTTCCACCACGGAACGTGTCGTTTGCCGGGCAGTCCAGATGTTTGTGGAATGCACTTGGTTGCTGCGTCAGTAAGAAAAGCTGTGAAGTACTGCACAGCTTCATCTATGCCTAATCCGCATATGTCAGTCCAATTTAGGTGAATAAGCTTTGAAATTGTTCCCAGTTGGCTTTGTTTACCAGCCATTTGGGAACATGTGGAGTACATTCATTTATTATTGGTGTACTCAAAACTAAAGGGAAATGGTCACTTCCACATGGATTATTTATGACTTTCCACTGAAGTAATGGTACAAGTGAAGGAGATGCGATACTGAGGTCTATGGAAGAGTAAGTTTTGTTGGCAAGGTTATAGTATGTTGCCTCTTTCCTATTCAAGAGACAAGCACCTGATGAAATGAGGAATTGTTCAATTAGGCGACCTCGGGCATCACAGCGAGAGTCACCCCACAGACCATTATGTGCATTCAGGTCCCCAAGGACCAGATAAGGTTCAGGTAGTTCGTCTATTAACGACGGGAATTGAAGTTTTTCGAGACGGTGGTGCGGAGGTATGTACAAAGAGCAGACAGTGACAAGTTTGTTTAGAATAACTGCTCGGACAGCCACCGCCTCGAGGGAAGTTTGAAGGGGTAAATGTGTGCATGCTATACCTTGACTTACTATAACCGCTACACCACCGGATGTTAGCATGGCATCATCTCTATCCTTTCGGAAGATTATGTAGTTACGTAAAAAGTTTGTGTTAGTTCTATTTAAGTGTGTCTCTTGTACACACAGCACTCTTGGATTGTGTTTATGGAGGAGTTCTTGTAAGTCATCGAGGTATCGAAGAAGGCCTCGGATGTTCCACTGTAATATTTCTGTCTGCATATTTAAACAAAAGAGATGCTGCTGTGTGTACAAAGAGTATCCTGTGTTGGAGTGAGCTCGTTAATTCAGGTGGTACGACGGTCGTCCGGCCCCGTTATTGGTTTTTTGTTTTTTTTGGCACGCTCCAAGGAGGCGCGCCGCTCTGTTGGTACCAAGGGTACCGTTGTATCCATTGCCTCCTCAAAGGCACTGGATGCCCGCACATGCGAGCTGGTGGTTCGGATTTTAGGCCTCGCCTGGTGAGGGGAGGCCTTGAGACCGGAGGACCCTGGAGTCTCCGACCTAAATTTGCTTAAAGGCGGAGTAGACTGAACTACTGCCGCCTTGGGGGCAGGCGCCACAGCCGATGGCTCGCTCTGCGCTGGCCGAAGGGGTGGCGAGGGCTGGTGCGGCGTTGCCCCCTGACGCGCCGCATCAGCATATGTTGCGCCGTAAAATGGCGACACTCTTCGTCTTGCTTCTTTGAATGTGATGTTTTCTTTGACTTTAAGAGTGATGATTTCTTTTTCTTTCTTCCAGTTAGGACACGAACGCGAATACGCGGCGTGTTCCCCGTCACAATTCTCGCAGTGGGGCGTAGTAACACAGATATCAGATGGGTGGCCGTGGCTACCACATCTTGCACAAGTTTCCTGACCCCGGCAGTTCTGCGAGCCATGACCAAATCGTTGACATTTATAACACCGTCTTGGATTGGGAATGTAGGGACAGACAGATAGTTTGATGTAGCCTGTGTCTATAGATGAAGGTAGTGTGCTAGATGCGAAGGTGAGTATTAAATGTTTGGTAGGTATTTCTTTGTTGTCTCGTCTGATGACGATTCTTTTCACATCTGTGACATTTTGCTCTTTCCACCCTTCAAGCAGTTCCTGTTCAGACATTTCAAGAAGGTCTGCTTCTTAAACAACTCCGCGTGAGGTGTTCATTGATCTGTGAGGTGAAACAGATACTGGGATATTACCAAATGCTACGAGACTGCCAAGATTTTCATAATGGTGTTTTTCAGGCAGCTCAAGGAGAAGGTCTGATTGATTGATTTGTGGGGTTTAACGTCCCAAAACCACCATTTGATTATGAGAGACGCCGTAGTGGAGGGCTCCGGAAATTTTGACCACCTGGGGTTCTTTAACGTGCACCCAAATCTGAGTACACGGGCCTACAACATTTCCGCCTCCATCGGAAATGCAGCCGCCGCAGCCGGGAATCGAACCCGCGACCTGCGGGTCAGCATCCGAGTACCTTAGCCACTAGACCACCGCGGCGGGGCAAGGAGAAGGTCTCCGCTAGCCATCTTTGTAACCTTGTATCCTGAGCCAATGACTTCAGTCAGAGATTTAGCAACAAGAAATGGAGATATGGCTCTGGCTTGTTTTGTTGGGTTTTCGCTGTGCACAACATGGGATTTGGGAAAGCATTGTCTGGGTTGGCTGAAAATTGAGATGTCATCGGTGCGTCCCCTCTTAGGCGGAAGACGATCTAGGAGACGGGGAAATGCAGGTGTTCCCATAGTAGTGTACTTTTTTTCGGCAGCAATGGCGACCACCCACCATGGAGTCCAGCCAGGGGACGCTGAAGCACTTAATAGCATAAGGCTGCAGACGCCAGCCGTACATTGCCACTATAACCAAATATAACTACTCAAGGTTGAGTAATTACACAAGGTTAACCCTTGCCGCCAGGAATATTCGGAAGTAAATGGAAGGGAGAAGAAGACAGGACACATTTAAAGACGAGAAAAGAACTAGATGTAGGAAGAGAGAGATAGAAAAAGGCGACTGCCGATTTCCCCTGGGTGGGTCAGCCCAGGGGTGCCGTCTACGTGAAGCCGGGGCCAAAGGGGTGTGTTGCCTCGGCCGGGGGGCCTCAAAGGTCCAATCACCCAGCATTGGCTCAACCCCCAGGATCCCCTTTTCCCCGGACACGGCAAAGCCACGCACGGCTAGGCGTGGGAGGGAGCCGAAACTCCCCCGTTAGGTCGGGTCCGTGCTGTCGCTACACACCAAACGCCTACTTGCGCAGGCGCCCCTTCGGGGGCTCAGCTAAGTTGAAAGGTTGGTTGTATGCCTCGTGTTTTGTGCACTTATATTCTAGTTTCTGTTTTTCTATCCTTGCTTTATATCTTTGGAAAACTTCAGTATAGTGTGCCGAGCTAGATACTTGCTCGTAGTGTGCACCGAGGGAGTTCGCCTGATCTTCCAGGCTGTCACCCTGTGTATTTACGAGTGGGAGTGAGTGTACTTGTCTTCCTGCTACCCTACGAACCATGTCCCAGACTTTAGCTTCTTGTGTATATGAATTTATCCCTGATAAAAACTTGTGCCAGCTTTCTCTTCTGGCCTGCCGACGCGTTCTCCTGCCACGAGATTTTATTTTCTTAAAGCTCTCAAGGTTTTCCGCTGTCGGCGAGTTGCACAGCAACCTCCATGCCCTGTTCTGTTCCTTTTGCGCATATTGGCACTCAGTGTTCCACCACGGGACGTGTCGTTTGCCGGGCAGTCCAGATGTTTGTGGAATGCACTTGGCTGCTGCGTCAGTAAGAAAAGCCGTGAAGTACTGCACAGCTTCATCTATGCCTAATCCGCATATGTCGGTCCAACTTAGGTGTGTAATCTTTTGAAATTGTTCCCAGTCGGCTTTGTTCACCAGCCATTTGGGAACATGTGGAGGACATTCATATGTTATTGGTGTACTCAAAACTAAAGGAAAATGGTCACTTCCGTATGGATTAGTTATGACTTTTCACTGAAGTAATGGTACAAGTGAAGGAGATGCGATACTGAGATCTATGGAGGAGTAAGTATTGTTTGCAAGGTTATAATATGTTGCCTCTTTTCTACTCAACAGACAAGCACCTGATGAAAAGAGGAACTGTTCAATGAGACGACCTCGTGCATCACATCGAAAGTCACCCCATAAACCGCTGTGCGCATTCGGGTCCCCTAGAACCAAATAGGGTTCTGGTAACTCATCTATTAAAGACTGGAAATCATGTTTTTTTCAGGCGGTGTTGCGGCGGTATGTACAGACAGCAGATCGTGACGAGCTTATTCAATAGAACTGCTCGAACAGCCACTGCCTCTAGGGATGTTAATAGTGGTAGATGACTGCATGCTACTCCTCGATTAACTATAATGGCTACACCACCAGATGACGCCACAGCATCATCGCTGTCCTTTCGGAAGACAACATATTGACGCAAGAAATTTGTATTCTTGGACTTTAAGTGTGTTTCCTGTACACACAGCACTTTTGGAGAATGTTTGTGTAGAAGTTCTTGGACATCGTCAAGGTTTCGAAGTAGTCCTCTGCCGTTCCCTTGTATAATTTGTGTCTCCATTATGGGAGTAAAGAAGTGCTGTGTGTACGAAATGAGTGTGGCTGGTGTCTAAAGAGAGAAGTGACTTATCTTACAGAGCATTTAGAAGGCCCTGTAATTACCGTTTTGTCTTTTTTAGAGCGGTCGAGGGAACCCCGCCGCTCCTTTGGCGCAGTCTGCGCCGGTGCAGTTGATGTGTCCATCGCCTCAGGAGAGACGACAGATAATGTTTTCGTTGTAGGCTTCATCGTGCCAGACGGAGCCTTAAACTCCACCGGGCTGGAGGTCGAGTGGGCCTCTTTAGTTTGTGTGGTGCCCTGGCTGCTGCCAAGGTTCACAGGGGCCTTCGGTGGGGCTGTATTCAAGGAGGGTGGGGCAGCCGAGGCTGCTCCCCCCATGGGGGCTTGTGGCGTTTGCCACGGCACGCTGGGCGTGGTCCAAGGCATTGCCGAAAACCGAAGTGGTGCTGACCCCCCTCGCACCACTTCGGCATACGATGTGTTCCCAGCAAAATGCGGGGAAACGCGCTGCCGCGCTTCACCGAAGCTTATGTTCAATTTAAACTTTGTATTAATAATTTCTTTTTCCATTTTCCAGGCCACGCATGACCTGGAATATGCAGGATGGTCAACCTCACAGTTTGGACAGTGGACTTGTAGCTGACAGTCATCGTCAGCGGTATGACCTTTGGTGCCGCATTTCGCGCAGGTAATCTGTCCTCGGCAGCTCTGGGAGCCGTGCCCGAACCTCTGACACTTAAAGCAGCGCCGCGGGTTGGGTATGTATGGTCTAACTGGCAGTTTAAAATATCCTGTTGCTATTTCAGTTGGGAGGGTGCTAGATGCGAAAGTTAGTATGATGTGCTTCGTTGGGATTTCCTTATTTTCTCTTCTTATTTTGATACGCTGCACCTGAATGACGTTTTCCTCTTTCCAGCCTGTCAGAAGTTCATCATCAGAGAGGTCCATCAGGTCTCCATCTGATACAACACCCTTCACTGTGTTCATGGTTCGATGCGGTGTGATTGTGATAGGCTGATCCCCAAATGCTGTGAGTTTATGTAGTCTTTGGTACTGTGCGTTGTCTTTCAAGTAACAAGTCACCACTGGCGGTCTTTGTGGCCTTGTAGCCTGCGCCCAGCGTTTCTATGAGACATTTGGACACAAGGAAAGGTGAAATAGTTCTAGCTTTCTTTTCTGTGATTTCACAGTGGATAATGTGGTACTTGGGGAAGTTATCTTTTTTGTTCGGAACAAATTCAAAATTTGCATCGGTGCATACCCGCTTTAAGCCGGTACGATCAGACATTAGGGGGAATGCTCCATGCATGCCTTTCTTATTTTTGTTCAGCAGCGTTGGCGGCCACCCGCCACGGAGCCCAACGAGGGGACGCTACAAGTTTACAGATGCTGAAAACTGCAGACGCCAGCCGTACAACGCCACTATAACCCAATGCGCCTAGACCAAGGTAGGCTATTTGCACAGGGTTAACCCTTGCCGCCAGGAAAAATGGAAGTAAACAGAAGAGAGTAGAAGACAGGACAGATAAATAGTAAGAGATAAAGACGAAGATGCAGGGAGAGAGAGTAGAAAAAGGCGACTGCCAATTTCCCCTAGGTGGGTCAGCCCAGGGGTGCCGTCTACGTGAAGCCGGGGCCAAAGGGTTGTGTTGCCTCTGCCGGGGGGCCTTAAAGGTCCAATCACCCAGCGTCTGCTCAACCCCCAGGATCCCCTTTTCCCCGGACACGGCAAAGCCACGCACGGCTAGGCGTGGGAGGGAATAGGAACTCCCCCGTTAGCTCGGGTCCGTGGTGTCGCTACACACCAAACGCCTGCTTTCACAGGCGCCCTTGCGGGGCGGATTACAATTCTTTGGACTGACGTTTTGGTCTTGGAAACCTTCGATGATGATGATGATATACGGTGATTTTGGCGCAAGAGCCATTTGATGGCCAAAGAGCGCCAGTTCATGGGACAAGAGATGTGGACAATGATTGTGATTAGCGGCTGTATAAAGGCCATAGAATTCCTCGCGGTAAGGCGGGTAAAAACACACAAGCAATAAAATCATGACCATGCCGTGAAAGGTGTTTGTGGTGCGCATAGATGAACAAAGTTGGTGATAATAAAAGACGATGGTGGATATGTATGGCATTAGCACAAGTGCCTCACTCGTTCATGCCCTTGCGTCCAAGGGCCGTGAGGCAAGCGCTTTCATGTGTAGCCACCGCAGCGAAAACCTTTCAGGAGAGGCCGTGCTACGGAATGCCCGGGCATATGATATGAAAACTATGAATTTCTTTGAAAAACGCTAGCAATGATTTGTAACTAAAAAGCGGTTCCCTACCGACGAACATTGCAGGGTGTACAGGTATATGTTGTCGGTAGGGTAATGGAAAGTGTTGTTTTCTTATAGTGTCCAATTGTTTGCACTGAATTAAAATGTGAAGAACTGTTAGTGCTTCACCACATCTGTCACACATTGGTGGATCGCCACCGGAGAAAAGTATGAGTGTGTCGTGTATGTGTGTCCTATCCTGAGCCTCGTTATTGTTACCTCTGTGTGACGTGATTTTGATACTGGTGGCCAATGGCCAAGGTGTGGCTTGATAACGTGTAGTTTGTTTTGTGTGTGTGTATCCCACTTGCTCTGCCAGTAGTCCCTGAGTTTTCGTTTGAGAGACGGCTCAAGATCAAGGGTCGGGAATGATGTGGGTGTAATGGCGGTGTTTTCGTGGGCGGATGCAGCAAGCTGATCCGCCATCACGTTGCCTTGAATCTCACGGTGCCCTGGCACCCTTGATGATGATATAAGTGTTTTTTGGCGCAAGGGCCATTTGATGGCCTAGGAGCGCCAGTTCATGAGACAGGAATGTGGACAATGATTGTGATTAGCGGCTGTACAAGGGCCATAAAATTGCTCGCAGTAAAGCGGGTAAAAACATACAATTAATAAACTCATGACCATGCTGTGAAAGGTGTGTGTGGTGCGAATAGATGGCAAAAGTTAATGATAATAAAAACGATGGTGGACATGTATGGCGTTAGCACAAGTGCCTCACTCGTTCATACCCTTGCGCCCAAGGGACGTGATGATGATGATTAGTGGAGTTTATTGGTACAAGGGCCAGATGTGGCCAAAGAGCGCCAGAGCGATGATAATGAACTGTGCAATGTGCAGTGTAGATAAAACAGATGTGACGTGGCTGTAAATGGGCCTAAAAACAGTCGCTGTAGGTGCATAAAAATATATATATAGTAAAATTATGGCAATGACAAATGATGTGTGCTATGGAAACATAAAATGGTTTAAAAGTGATATGTATGTGAATAAAAAACTTGGCATGGAGCACCAGCGCCTCGGCAGAGCCCTTAAAACAAGAGCATGGAGGCCTGGGCTCATTGAAAGCTGCTATCACAGCGGCATCCTCTGAACAGAGGATGCGCTATGAACCTGTTGGGCTAAAACATTCAATGTTGGGCTAAAAACATTCAATACTACATCCTTTAAAAAGCTTAAAACTGATTTTGCATCAAAGAGCGGCTCTTCACCGAGAAACATAATTGGATGTAGAGGAAGATTATAGCGGTAGGCTAAAGCAAAATATTTCTTTCTCTGACTTTCAGCTTCAGGACACTCCAGGAGGACGTGGAGGACGGTTAGCCTCTCACCACATCTACTACAAGTAAAAGCTTCATCGCCATTCAGCAGAAAGCTATGGGTACCATAAGTGTGTCCTATTCTGAGGCGACAGAATAGGACATCAGTTCGCCGTGTTCTTGTAGCGGAGGGCCAGTAACCCAACCGCGGTTTAATCAAGTGAAGCTTATTATTTGTTTCTGTGTCCCACAAGCGTTGCCAGTGGTTTCGCAGTTTCTTACGTAGGAAGGGTTTTAGGTCTGTTGCAGGGACAGTAGCGGTGGGGTTAATAGCGCGCAATATAATTGAGGTGGCCATTTCGTCAGCTAGCACATTGCCCTCGATGCTTATATGGCCCGGTACCCAGCAAATAGTAATATGCTGGTTGGACATGTACGCAGTACATAGGACGGAATACAGCTCAATTATTACCGGATTTCTCAATCTGAAAAGTGATCCTAATGCATTTACGACGCTTAATGAGTCTGTGAGTATAATTGATTTTTGTATGTTTGATTTCCGTATATGCTTCACAGCCGACAATAGTGCATAACACTCAGCCGTAAATATACTTGTTTGCGGGTGCAGCACACCAGATTCCGAGAAGGATGGTCCGATGGCTGCATAAGCCACCTCTTCATGCGACTTAGAAGCGTCAGTATAAAACTCTGCGCATGAGTACTGGAGTTCTCGGAAATGCATTTTAATATGTGCTTCTGGTGCGTGTTTAGTGATCTCGACAAATGAGGTGTCACAGTGTATAAGCTGCCACTGCCACGGGGGTAAAAGTGTCGCTTTGGGCTAGGACAAAGTTGTAGCAGCGGAACACCCATTTCCTCACTTAAGTTTCTCACACGCAAAGAGAACGGCTTTCTCACTGTGGGGCGATTATGGAAGAGGGTGGCAGCGGTCATATCGTTTATAGTTGAATAAGATGGATGCTTGATGTTTGCGCGTACCTTTATAAAATATGTGAAACTGCTATAGGAACGATGCAGGTGAAGTGACCACTGATTGGACTCTACATAGAGGCTCTAAATCGGACTGGTCCTGAAAGCACCAGTTGCAAGTCGGATACCCAGATGGTGAACGGGGTCTAGGATTTTTAATGCACTTGGCGTTGCGGAATGATAAATTATAGAGGCATAATCAAGGCGTGACCCGACATGGCTTTTGTATAACTTCAAGAGGCACTTTCGATCACTACCCCATGTTGTACGTGACAGGAGTTTTAGGACGTTCATCGCTTTCAAACATTTCATTTTGACACATTTATTATGGGGAACAAACGTCAGCTTAGAATCTAAAGTGGTTCCCAGGAATTTCTGCTCGCTGCTCACAGAGAGTTGGTCTCCCTTGATCGAAACATTTGGTAGTGGCATTACACCTCGTTTGTTGGAGAAAAGTATGCAAGTACTTTTCTTCGTGTTTATTTTAAAACCATTTTCATCCGCCCATTTAGAGAATTTATTCATTCCAAGCTGCACTTGTCGTTCGCAGATAGACATATTGCATGATTTGAAACTCATCTGGACATCATCAACATACACGGAATAAAACATCGCCCTTGGAATGACTGAATGCAGGGAGTTCATTTTTACAAGAAAGAGTGTGCAACTAAGCACGCCCCCTTGCGGAACACCACTCTCTTGGGTAAAAGTTCTAGAGAGAGCATTTCCCACTTTTACGCGAAAGGTTCGGTTAGACAAATAACTTTTAATTGTGTTTAGCATGTTCCCACGGATGCCCATGGTGGCAAGATCGCGGAGAATCCCAACCGCCATGTGGTGTCGTACGCCTTTTCTAAGTCTAGGAATACCGAAAGTACGAACTGCCTATGAATAAATGCATCTCTGATGTATGTCTCTATGCGAACAAGGTGGTCTGTTGTCGACCTCCCTTCTCTGAAACCACACTGAAGGGGGTCTAGTATACTGTTACTTTCTAGAAAGTAGATTAATCGCCGGTTTATCATTTTCTCATAGAGTTTGCATAGACAGCTTGTTAGCGCTATTGGCCTGTAGCTGGCGGCCAAGGACGGATCTTTGCCTTGTTTAAGTACTGGGATGACTATAGCTTCTTTCCATGACAATGGAATATACCCAGCTGCCCACATGATATTGAAGAGAGTTAGGAGTGTTTTTAGTGCTTCGGGGTGAAGGTACTTGACCATTTCGTATGTTATACGATCGACTCCTGGCGCCTAGTTGTTGCAGCCCGCAAGAGATGCCTTAAGTTCAGCTAATGTAAATGGGCAGTTATAAGTCTCACTGGATGAACGTTTACATTTAGGGGCTGCCGCTCTTCACGTTTTTTGAATTTTAAGAACGTTTCTGTATAGTTTGATGCACTTGAGACGTATTCAAAGTGTTCGCCTAGGCAGTCCGCCTGCTTCTGTAAGCTCTCACCTCGGCTATTTACCAAGGGTAGGGTGTGCGACTCCCGACCCATTAACTTGTTTACCCTACTCCTAACCTTTCTTTCGTCGGTGTAAGAATTGATACCAGAGATGTACCTATTCCAACTTTCTTTCTTTGCAAGACGACGCGTTCTTCTAGCTTGTGACTTCACCTGTTTATAATTGACGAGGTTTTCAGCCGTTCGGTAATTTCGGAGTAATCTCCAAGCTTTATTTTGACTATTTCGCGCTTTCCGACAATCGTCGTTCCACCATGGGATGCGACGCTTATTAGTCATTCCGTTAGTTTGCCTAATACATTTCACTGCAGCGTCAATAATAAAATCTGTTAGGTATGCCACAGCATCGTCTATATTAAAATCAGCAATGTCCTCTCCATCTAAAAATGTGTTTTCTCGGAACAGTTCCCAGTTGGCTGACTTGGTGTTCCAACGAGGAAAGTCAGACGAGCATGTATCTTCTTTAGTTAGCTTCAACATTATCGGGAAGTGGTCACTCCCAAAGGGGTTCTTGAGAACCACTCCAGATAAGGAATTAGTGTACTCGTGACAATACTCAGGTCTATAGAAGAGTATGTGTTGTGCGTACAGCTATAATATGTTGATTCTTTTTTGTTAAGTAAACATGCACATGACGAAAACAGAAAGTGTTCTATTAGGCGTCCTCGTGCATCCAAACGGGAGTCGCCCCATAGAGGATTATGTGCATTTAGATCACCAACGACTATATATGGCGGAGGAAGTTCGTCAATGAAACTTTGAAATTCTGTCTTCGAAAGTTGATAGCACGGAGGAATGTAAATAGAAGTAATTGTTAGTAGCTTCCTAAACAGCACTGCTCGGACAGCAACTGCCTCAAGAGAAGTTCGGAGGTTTATTTGCTTACAGGCAACACCTTTATCAACTATTATAGCGACACCGCCCGACGAGGCGGCAGCGTCGTCACGGTCTTTGCGGAAGATGGCATATTGCTTCAGAAAGTTTGTTTGTGTGGACTTGAGATGTGTTTCCTGAACACACAGCACCTTTGGAGTATGTTTATTAAGGAGTTCTCTAATATCATTGAGGTTATGGAGAAGTCCTCTCACATTCCACTGTAAAATCTGCGTGTCCATTTTAGATGTGTTTTGTGCTGTGTGCTCAAGGATGGAAAATTAGCTCACGGACCCTTTCCAGGAGCCGTGACACGAGATTTTTCTTTTTTGGATCGGTCGACCGAGTCGCGCCGATCCTTAGGCGCTTGCTGCGCCCTCACGCTCGGAGTTGTGTCCATTGCTTCTAGCGAGGCACTGGACAAGCGCTCTTGCGAGCACTGTAGTTGTTTTGAGGGCCTCGCCTCTAAAGACAAGGCCTTCGCGGCCCCCAGCCCGGAGGTTGGTGGGTCCTTCTTCGATGGCGGAGCAGCACTGGCTGCAACCGCCGAGGTGGCGGATGGCATCACCGCTGGCTCACTACGCGTGTGCCAGACAGGCGCCGGGGGCCGTCGTGGCGCTGCCCCCTGACGCGCCACTTCGGCAAAGCTGGTTTCTGGCAGGTAGGACACCTGCCTTCGTGCCTCCCTAAATGAAATGTTTTGTTGTACTTTAATTCTGACAATTTCCTTCTCTTTTTTCCAGCTTGGGCATGACCGTGAATATGCGGCATGCTCCCCGTTACAGTTCGCACAGTGAGGAGAGTTTTCACAGGCATCAGATGTGTGTTCGTCAGCACTGCATTTCGCACAAGTTAGGCGGCCTCGGCAGTTCTGTGAACTCTGGCCGAACCGCTGGCATTTGAAACATCGGAGGGGGTTTGGTATATACGGCCTCACTCGAAGCTTGATATACCCAGCCTCAACGGAGTCGGGCAGTACACTTGAATTGAAGGTAAGTATCAGGTGTTTAGTCTGGACTTCTTTGCCATCACGCCTCATGCTAATTCATTTTACGTTTATGACATTCTGTTCGCTGAAACCCTCCAGGAGTTCAGCCTCCGTCAGCCCTAACAGGTCATCATCTGAGACAACGCCACGGGTGGTGTTCATGGTTCGGTGTGGGGTTACTATTAATTTGGTATCTGCAAATTTCGTTAGGTTAGGCAATTTTTCATACTGTTTCTGGTCGCGGAGCTCCAACAGGAGGTCACCACTTGCCATTCTCGAAGCTTTATATCCTGGGCCAAAGATTTCTGTCAAAGACTTTGAAACAAGAAAAGGTGAAATTGTTCGCACTGGTTTGCCGGGTGTGTCAGCGTGGATAACGTGGAATCGAGGAAAGGATACCTCTGGTGACCAAAAAACTGGAATACTTCATCGGTGCGCCCTCTTTTCTGAGGGCGATCAGGGAGTGGGGGGAAGGAGCTAGCCATAAGAAAAGGTTTATTTTCGGCAGCGGCGCCAGCCACCCACCATGGTGTCCTACAAGGGGACGCTGCAGGGTCTGTAAGCACAGGACCTGCAGACGCCAGCTGTACACCACCACTATAACCGAATATGGTGTATCCAAGAAAGGATAGCCACACAGGGTTAACCCTTGCCGCCAGGAAACACGGAAGTCAACGGAAGAGAGTAGAGGACAGGAAAGATTTAAGTAAGAGAAAAGACGAAGATGTGAGGGGGAGACAGGAAAAGGCGACTGCCGATTCCCCCCAGGCGGGTCAATCCGGGGGTGCCGTCTACGTGAAGCCAGGGCCAAAGGGGTGTGTTGCATCTGCCGGGGGGCCTTAAAGGTCCAATCACCCAGCATCAGCTCAACCCCCAGAATCCCCTTTTCCCCAGACACGGCAAAGCCACGCACGGCAAGGCGTGGGAGGGAGTCAAAACTCCCCGGTTAGCTCAGGTCCGTGGTGTCGCTACACACCAAACGCCTACATGCGCAGGCGCCCCTGCGGGGCAAGGGTCGTGAGGCAGGTGCTTTATTGTGTAGCCACCGCAGCGAAAACCTCTCTGGAGAGGTCGTGCTACGGTATGCCCGGGTATATGACATGGAAGCTATGAATTTCTTTTAAAACGCTAACAATGATTTGTGAGTAAAAAGCGGTTCCCTACCGACGAACATTGCAGGGTGTAAAGGTATATGTTGTCGGTAGGGTGAAGGAAAGTGTTGTTTTCTTAGAGTGTCCAATTGTTTGCACTGAATTAAAATGTGAAGAACTGTTAGTGCTTCACCACATCTGTCACACAATGGTGGATCGCCACCGGAGAAAAGATATGAGTGTGTCGTGTATGTGTGTCCTATCCTGAGCCTCGTTAATGTTACCTCTGTGTGACGTGATTTTGATGATGATATATGATGTTTTTGGCGCAAGGGCCATTTGATGGCCAAAGAGCGCCAGTTCATGACACAGGAATATGGACAATGGTTGTGATTAGCGGCTGTATAAGGGCCATAAAATTCCTCGCAGTAAAGCGGGTAAAAACATACAAGTAATAAAATCATGACTATGCCGTGAAAGGTGTGCATGGTGTGAATAGGTGACAAAAGTTGGTGATAATGAAAAACGATGGTGGACATATATGGAATTAGCACAAGTACCTCACACGTTAGTACCCTTGCGTGGAAGGGCCGTGAGGCAAGTGCTTACCTGTGTAGCCACCGCAGCAAAAACCTCTCTAGAGAGGTCGTGCTACGGTATGCCCGGGTATATGATATGAAAATTATGAATTTCCTTTAAAAACGCTAATAATGATTTGTCACTAAAAAGCGGTTCCCTACCGACGAACATTGCAGGGTGTAAAGGTATATGTTGTCGGTAAGATAGTGGGAAGTGTTGTCTTTTTGGAGTGTCTAAATGTTTACATTGAATTAAAACGTGAAGAACTGTTAATGCCGCACCACATTTATCACACAATGGTGGATCACCACCGGACAAAAGATGTGTGTGTGTCGTGTATATGTGTCCTATCCTGAGTCTTGTTAGTGTTACCTCTGTTAGACGTGATTTTAATACTGGTGGCCAATGGCCAAGGTGTGGCTTGATAACGTGTAGTTTGTTTTGTGTGTGTGTATCCCACTTGCTCTGCCAGTAGTCCCTGAGGTTTCGTTTGAGAGAGTGCTTCAGATCAAGGACCGGGATTTATATGGGTGAAGGGGCAGTGTTTTTGTGGACGGATGCAGCGAGCTGATCCGCCCTCACGTTGCCTTGGATCTCACGGTGCCCTGGCACCCAGCACACCACAACATGTTGGTTGAGTGTGTAGAGTGTGCAAAATATGGAGTAAAGTGAGACAAGGACAGGGTTTTTTTGTTTTTTAAGACTGTGCAGAGCCGTTACCACACTGAGGGAGTCTGTATAAATTACTGCTTTTTGTATTTGTAATTGTTTAATGTGTTTAGCTGCCACAAGTATCGCGTAAGCTTCCGCTGTGAAGATACTTGTGCCTGGATGTAGAGGGCCAGCATCCGAAAAGGAAGGGCCAACAGCAGCGTAGGACACAGAGGAGTTAGACTTAGAGGCATCTGTAAAAAACTCAGGACGTGTGTATTTATGTTGAAGTTCCAGGAAATATGTTCGGATATGGGCAATAGGCGCATGTTTTGTAACCTCTAGAAAAAACACGTCGCAGTCTATAGTCTGCCACTGCCACGGTGGCGGGTATGCTACAGGAGCCATTAAACTGTGTTCGAGTGACACTCCAGTGTCCTCACCAAGACCCTACAGGCGAACTGAGAAGGGCTGCCTCATTGAAGGCCTGTTTTGAAAAAGAATGGAGCTCGACAAGTCATTAATAGTAGAGTAAGAGGGGTGCCTCTTGTCTGCTTTCACCTTAAGGAAGTATACAAAGGACATGTAGGTTCTTTGCAGATGAAGCGACCACTCATTTGACTCAACATTAAGGCTTTCTACGGGGCTGGTGCGAAAAGCACCCGTAGAAAGGCGGATGCCCAAATGGTGCACGGGGTCCAGCATCTTCAAGGCACTTTGAGTAGCAGACTGATAGACAACGGCCCCATAAACTAAGCGGGTGCGAATGAGGCTTTTATAGAGGTTCATGAGGCATTGCCTATCACTACCCCACGTAGTACGTGACCACACTTTTATAACATTCATGGCTTTTAAACATTTTGTTTTTAAATACTTGATGTACGGTACGAAGGTTAACTTGTTGTCCAAGATTAAGCCTAAGAATTTACACTCGGCTTTGACAAACAGACGTTGCCCATTCAGTCGAATGTCAGGTTCCGAGTGCATGCCTCTCTTTCGAGAGAACAAGACACACGTGCTTTTTTGTGGGTTAAGTCGAAATCCGTTTTCATCTGCCCATTTGGAGACCTTATTTAAACCCAGCTGAACCTTCCGCTCACACATGACCAAGTTGCATGACTTGAAGCTAAGCTGAACGTCGTCGACATATGTACAATAGAACATATTTCGGGGAATGGACAAGTGCAAAGAATTCATTTTGATAATAAAAAGTGTGCAACTAAGCACGCCACCTTGTGGCACGCCTGTTTCCTGGACAAATGTTTGAGAGAGCACACTGCCCAGACGGGCACGGAATGTCCGGTTTGACCGGTAACTTTCGATTATATGAAACATATTTCGCGCACACCAAGGTGGCACAGGTCTCTTAGGATTCCAAAACGCCATGTTGTATCATACGCCTTTTCGATATCGAGGAACACAGAGAGAAAATATTGTTTATGGACAAAGGCGTCTCTGATCTGTGCCTTGATACGAACAAGGTGGTCATGGGTGGATCTACTTTCTCGAAACCCGCACTGAAATGGGTCGAGCAAATTGTTTGTTTCAAGGATATGTACAAGTCGGCAGTTTATCATTTTTTCGAATACTTTGCACAAGCAGCTTGTAAGTGCAATAGGCCTATAACTTGAAGCTAAAGAAGGGTCCTTGCCCTCTTTCAAAATGGGAATAATAATAGCCTCTTTCCAGAAGGTAGGGATAGTGCCAGAAAACCAGATAGCATTGTACAAACAAAGTAGGGTTTTTCGTGTTTCGGCTGGTAGGTTTTTTAGCATTTCATACACCACACGGTCAGAACCTGGGGCAGAAGTGCTGCAGGAGTTTAGAGATGTTCGGAGCTCCGCTAGACTGAAAGCTTGGTTATATGCCTCGTATCTAGTGGATTTGTGTTTGAGTTTCTGCTTTTCTATTCTTGTTCTGTATTTTTGGAAAGTGTCAGTATAGTGGGACGAGCTGGATACCCGTTCAAAGTGTGCCCCGAGGAACTTTGCCTGATCTTCCAAGGTATCACCTTGAGTGTTTACGAGTGGAAGTGTGTGTACTTGTTTCCCTGCTATCCTACCGACCATGTTCCAGACTTTTGCCTCCTGTGTGTATGAATTGATCCCTGACAAAAACTTCTGCCAGCTTTCTCTTCTGGCCTGCCGACGCGTTCTCCTTCCTTGAGACTTTATTTTCTTGAACGTGTCAAGATTTTCTGCTGTTGGCGAGTTGCGCAGCAATCTCCATGCCCTGTTCTGTTCCTTTCGCGCATTACGACACTCCGTGTTCCACCATGGGACGTGTCGTTTGCCGGGCATTCCAGATGTTTGCGGTATGCACCTGGCTGCTGCGTCAGTTAGAAAAGCTGTGAAGTACTTCACAGCTTCATCTGTGTCTAACCTACATATTTCTGTCCAACTCAAACGTGTAATGTTGTGGAACTGTTCCCAGTCTGCTCTGTTTATCAGCCATTTGGGAACATGTAGAGGACATTCATATGTTGTTTGTGAACTCAACACTACAGGAAAATGGTCACTTCCATATAGATTATTTATGATTTTCCATTTCAGTAGGAGTAGGAGTGAAGGTGATACGATGCTGAGGTCTATAGACGAGTAAGTTTTGTTGGCAACGTTATAGTATGTTGGCTCTTTCCTATTCAACAAACAGGCACCGGAAGAGAAGAGAAATTGTTCAATGAGACGACCTCGTGCATCACAGGGAGAATCGCCCAAGAGTCCACTATGTGCATTTAGGTCGCCAAGAAGCAAATAGGGTTCAGGCAGTTCGTCTATTAAAGACTGAAATTCACGTCTTTCATGACGGTGGTGGGGAGGTACATACAAAGAGCAAATGGTGACGAGTTTGTTTAAAAGTACCGCTCGAACAGCCACTGCCTCAAGGGATGTTTGGAGTGGTAAATGTGTACACGCTACTCCTTGGTTGATAATAATGGCTACGCCACCGGATGACGCAACAGCATCATCTCGGTCCTTTCGGTATATGACGTAAGCACGTAAAAAATTTGTATTAGAGGATTTTAGGTGTGTTTCCTGTACACACAGCACTTGAGGTGAGTGTTTGTATAAAAGCTCTTTGACGTCGTCGAGGTTCCTAAGCAGTCCTCTGACGTTCCACTGTATAATTTGTGTTTCCATATTGGAAGTAAAGTAGTGCTGTGTGTACGTTAAGGGAGTGACTTGTTTAAGGTGAAAGGTCGAGCTCAAATAACAGGGCTATTATCAGGCCCTGTTATGAGCTTTTTAGTTCTCTTGGCGCGCTCCAAAGAGCCGCGCCGTTCTTTTGGCACAAGGGGTGCCGCCGTATCCATTGCCTCCTCGGAGGCACTGGATGCCCGCTCATGCGAGCTGGTTTTTCGAAGCTTGGGCCTCGCCTGGCGAGGTGAGACCTTGAGACCCGAGGACCCTGGAGTCTCTGGTCTCTGTTCAATAGTAGGCGGAGTAGACTCAACTACTGCCGCCTTGGGGGCAGGCGCCACAGCCAATGGCTCGCTCTGCGCAGGCCGAAGGAGTGGCGAGGGCTGGTGCGACACTGCCCCCTGGCGCGCCGCATCAGCATATGTGGGGCCATAAAATGGCGAGACTCTTTTTCTTGCTTCTTTAAATGTAATGTTTTCTTTTATCTTTAAAGTGATGATCTCTTTTTCTTTTTTCCAGAAAGAACAGGAACGTGAGTACGTAGCATGATTACCGCCACAGTTCATACAATGTGCAGGTGCTTCGCAGTTGTCGGACGCATGGCCCACGACTCCACACAGAGCACAAGTTTTCCGGCCACGACAGCTTTGCGAGCCGTGGCCATATCTCTGACATTGGAAGCAACGGCGGGGGTTGGGAATATATGGTCTCACGGATGTCTTTGTGCACCCAGTCTGAATAGTTTCCGGCAAATTGCTCGAAGCAAAGGTCAGTACTAAGTGTTTGGTTGGGATTTCCTTTTGATCTCTTCTGATCTTAATACGCTGTAAGTTTGTCACGTTCTGGCTCTTCCATCCTTCCAGAAGTTCAGCTTCGGTCAGGTCAAGCAAATCTACGTCCGATACGACCCCGCGAGATGAGTTCATGGACCTGTGTGGCGTAATACTGATGGGTGTGTCTCCAAACGTTGTGAGGGTGTTCAGCTTATCGAATTGGTCTTTGTCACGTATCTCAAGAAGTAGATCTCCGCTGGCCATTTTGGTAACCTTGTACCCAGCACCGAGAGTTTCGGTTAAGCTTCTAGCCACTATAAAGGGGGATACAGTTCTGGCTTGCTTGTTAGTTTTTTCACAGTGTATAACGTGGAAACGAGGAAACATTTGTCTTGGCCGGATGAAAAAATTGATGTCTTCGGTGCGTACCCGCTTTGAGGAGGCACGATCACTAAGTAAAGGAAATGCTTTCTGCATGCTAATTGTATGTTGTTCAGCAGCGTTGGCGGCCACCCACCACGGAGCCCAACGAGGGGACGCTGCAAGTTTGCGGATGCTAAAAGCTTGCAGACGTAAGCCGTACAACCCTACTATAACCCAATGCGCATAGGCCAAGGTAGGCTATTTGCACGGGGTTAACCCTTGCCGCCGAGAAAATTGGAAGTAAGCAGAAGAGAGAAGTAGACAGGAAAGATAAAAAAGTAAGAAATACGAAGATGTAGGGAGAGAGAGATAGGAAAAGGCGACTGCCGATTTCCCCTGGGTGGGTCAGCCCAGGGGTGCCGTCTACGTGAAGCCGGGGCCAAAGGGGTGTGTTGCCTCTTCCGGGGGGCCTTAAAGGTCCAATCACCCAGTGTCAGCTCAACCCCTAGGATCCCCTTTTCCCCGGACACGGCAGAGCCACGCACGGCTAGGCGTGGGAGGGAGCCGAAACTCCCCCGTTAGCTCGGGTCCGTGGTGTCGCTACACACCAAACGCCTACTTGCGCAGGCGCCCCTGCGGGAGACGTGATTTTGATACTGGTGGCCAATGGCCAAGGTGTGGCTTGGTAACATGTAGTTTGTTTTGTGTGTGTGTATCCCACTTGCTCTGCCAGTAGTCCCCGAGTTTTCGTTTGAGAGACGGCTTAAGATCAAGGGCCGGTATTGATGAAGGTGTAATGGCGGTGCTTTCGTGGGCGGATGCAGCAAGCTGATCCGCCATCATGTTGCCTTGAATCTCACGGTGCCCTGGCACCCAGCACACAACAACATGTCGATTGAGTGTGTAGAGTGTGCATAAAATGGAGTAAAGTGAAACGAGGACAGGGTTTTTTGTTTTTTAGACTGTGCAGAGCCGTTACCACACTGAGGGAGTCTGTATAAATTACTGCTTTTTGTATTTGTGATTGTTTGATGTATTTAGCTGCCACAAGTATCGCGTAAGCTTCCGCTGTGAAGATAATTGTGCCTGGATGTAGAGGGCCAGCTGATGATGTTTGATGTTTTATGGCGCAAGGGCCGATTCACGGCCAAAGAGCGCCAGTTCATCTTACTAAAAATATGGACAATGATTGTGATAAGCGGCTGTATAAGGGCCATAAAATTCCTCGCAGTAAGGCGGGTAAAAACATACAAGTAATAAAATCATGACCATGCCGTGAAAGGTGTGTGTGAGGTGAACAGATGACAAAAGTTGGTGATAATAAAAGACGATGGTGGATATGATTAGCACAAGTGCCTCACTCGTTCAAACCCTTGCGTCCAAGGGCCGTGAGGCATGTGCTTTCTTGTGTAGCCACCACAGCAAAAACCTCTCTGCAGAGTTCATGCTACGGTATGCCCGGGTATATGACATGAAAGCTGTGAATTTCTTTTAAAAACGCTAACAATGAATTATGACTAAAAAGTGGTTCCCTACCGACAAACATTGCAGGGTGTAAATGTATATGTTGTCGGTAGAGTATTGGAAAATGTTGTTTTCTTAGAGTTTCTAAGTGTTTACACTGAATTAACATGTGAAGGACGGTTAAGGATTCACCACATCTGTCACACAATGGTGGATTGCCACCAGACAAAAGGTGTGTGTGTGTCGTGTATGTGTGTCCTATCCTGAGTCTCGTTAGTATTACCTCTGTATGACGCGATTTCGATACGGGCAGCCAATGACCAAGGTGTGGCTTAATTACGTGTAGTTTGTTTTGTGTGTGTGTATCCCACTTGCTCTGCCAGTAGTCCCTAAGGTTTCGTTTGAGAGACGGCTTAAGATCAAGGACCGGGATTGATATGGATGTAATGGCGGTGCTCTCATGGACGGATGCAGCGAGCTGATCCGCCCTCACGTTGCCTTGGATCTCACGGTGCCCTGGCACCCAGCACACTACAACATGTTGTTCGAGTGTGTAGAGTGTGCACAAAATGGAGTAAAGTGAGACAAGGACCGGGTTTTTTTGTTTTTTAAGACTGTGCAGAGCCGTTACCACACTGAGGGAGTCTGTATAAATCACTGCTTTTTGTATTTTTATTTGTTTGGTGTGTTTAGCTGCCACAAGTATCGCGTAAGCTTCCGCTGTGAAGATACTTGTGCGTGGATGTAGAGGGCCAGCATCCGAAAAGGATGGGCCGACAACAGCGTAGGACACAGAGGAGTTAGTCTTGGAGGCATCTGTGAAGAACTCAGGACGTGTGTATTTGTGTTGAAGTTCCAAAAAGTATGTTCGGATGTGGGCAAGAGGTGCATGTTTTGTAACTTCTAGGAAAGACATATCGCAATCTATAGTCTGCCACTGCCACGGTGGCGGGTATGCTACAGGAGCCATTAAATTGTGTTCAAGTGATACTGCAGTTTCTTCAGCTAGACACTTCAGGCGAACTGAGAAGGGCTGCCTCACCGAAGGCCTGTTTTGAAACAGAGTTGAGCTCGACAAATCGTTAATTGTAGAGTATGAGGGGTGCTCCTTGTCTGCTTTCACCTTAAGGAAATAAACAAAGGACATGTAAGTTCTTTGCAGATGAAGTGACCACTCATTTGACTCAACATAAAGGCTTTCTACGGGGCTGGTGCGAAAAGCACCCGTAGAAAGGCGGATGCCCAAATGGTGCACGGGGTCCAGCATCTTCAAGGCACTTTGAGTAGCAGACTGATAGACAACGGCTCCATAATCTAAGCGGGTGCGAATGAGGCTTCTATAGAGGTTCATGAGACATTGCCTGTCACTACCCCACGTAGTATGTGACAACACTTTTAAAACATTCATGGCTTTTAAACATTTTGTTTTTAGATACTTGATGTGCGGTACGAAGGTCAACTTGTTGTCCAAGATTAATCCTAAGAATTTATGCTCCGCATTGACAGACAGACGTTGACCGTTCAACTCAATGTCGGGTTCTGAGTGCATGCCTCTCTTTCGGTAGAACAAGACACACGTGCTCTTTTGTGGGTTCAGTCGGAATCCGTTTTCCTCTGCCCATTTGGAGACCTTGTTTAAACCTAACTGAACCTGTCGCTCACACATTACCAGATTGCAAGATCTAAAGCCGAGCTGGACGTCGTCGACATATGTACAATAAAACATATTGCGAGGGATGGACAAGTGCAAGGAATTCATCTTGATGAGAAAAAGTGTGCAGCTAAGTACACCACCTTGTGGCACGCCTGTTTCCTGAACGAAGGTTTGGGAAAGAACCGTGCCTACTCGGACACGGAATGTCCGGTTTGACAGGTAACTTTCGATTATGTGAAACATTCTTCCGCGCACGCCAAGGTGGGACAGGTCTCTTAGAATTCCGAAGCGCCGTGTTGTATCATAAGCCTTTTCGATATCGAGGAATACAGAGAGAAAATATTGCTTATGGACGAAAGCGTCTCTGATCTGTGCCTCGATACGAACAAGGTGGTCTGTCGTGGATCTACTCTCTCGAAACCCGCACTGAAATGGGTCGAGCAAATTGTTTGTTTCAAGAAAGTGTACAAGTCGGCCGTTTATCATTTTTTCGAAGACTTTGAACAAGCAGCTTGTAAGTGCAATCGGCCTGTAACTCGCAGCTAAAGATGGGTCCTTGCCTTCTTTCAAAATGGGAATAACAATCGCCTCTTTCCAGGAGGTAGGAATAGTGCCAGAAGACCAAATAGCATTGTACAAACAAAGTAAGGTTTTTCGGGTTTCGTTTGGTAGGTTTTTTAACATTTCATACATCACACGGTCTGAACCTGGGGCGGAAGTACTGCAGGAGTTCAGAGATGTTTGGAGCTCAGCTAGACTGAAAGCTTGGTTATATGCCTCATATCTAGTGGATTTGTGTTCGAGCTTCTGCTTTTCTATTCTTGTTCTGTATTTTTGGAAAGTGTCAGTATAGTGGCACGAGCTGGATACCTGTTCGAAGTGTGCACCGAGGAAGTTTGCCTGATCTTCTAAGGTATCACCCTGAGTGTTTACGAGGGGAAGTGTGTGTACTTGTTTTCCTGCTATCCTACCGACCATGTTCCAGACTTTAGCCTCCTGTGTGTATGAATTAACCCCTGATAAAAACTTCTGCCAGCTTTCTCTTCTGGCCTGCCGACGCGTTCTCCTGCCTTGAGACTTTATTTTCTTGAAGGTTTCAAGATTTTCGGCTGTCGGTGAGTTCCGAAGCAGCCTCCAAGCTCTGTTTTGCTGTTTGCGCGCGTTTCGGCATTCAGAGTTCCACCATGGCACACGTCGTTTTCCAGGTTGTCCATTTGTTTGTGGGATGCATTTTGTTGCAGAATCAATCAAAAACGCTGTGAAGTAGTTCACAGCAACATCAATGTTCAAAGTACAGATGTCATTCCAACCTAGACTAGCGATAGTATAAAACTGTTCCCAGTCGGCTCTGTTTATTAGCCACTTGGGAACACGTGGTGGGCACTCGGTTACTGTAGTTGTGCTCAAAACTACGGGGAAGTGGTCACTTCCGTACAGATTACTGACGACATTCCACTGGAGTAGAGGGACAAGGGATGGAGATGCTATGCTTAGGTCTATGGAGGAGTAGGTGTTATTAGCGAGATTATAATAGGTTGGTTCTTTTCGGTTTAGGAGACACGCGCTCGACGATAGAAGGAACTGTTCGATCAGTCGACCTCGCGCGTCATACCGAGAGTCACCCCATAGCCTGCTATGCGCATTAAAGTCTCCAAGGAGAACATAAGGTTCCGGAAGTTCATCAATTAAAGAGTGTAAATCACGTTTTCGTAGCTGATAACTAGGAGGAATGTAAATCGTGCAGATTGTGATCAGTTTATCAAAAAGAACCGCTCGAACAGCCACTGCCTCAAGGGATGTTTGGAGTTGTGTGTGCATGCAATTCCTTGATTCACTATAATGGCAACACCTCCGGATGATGTCATGGCATCATCACGGTCCTTTCGAAAAATAACGTATTTGCGAAGAAAATTTGTGTGTTTTGAATTAAGGTGTGTTTCTTGTACACACAGCACTTTTGGTGAGTGTTCGTGTAAGAGTTCTTGGATGTCGTCAAGGTTTCTGAGAAGGCCCCTGACGTTCCATTGTATAATTTGAGTGTTCATGGTGAATGTAAAATAATGCTGTGTGTACGAAAAGCGAGTGGCTGTTTAGACGGGAAGTTTGAGTTCACTTAACAGGGCCGTCACCAGGCCCTGTTATTTGCTTTTTTGTTTTCTTGGCGCGCTCCAAGGAGCCACGCCGCTCTTTCGGCACCAAGGGTGCCGACGTATCCATTGCCTCCTCAGAGGCACTGGGTGCCCGCACATGCGAGCTTGTGGTTCGGAGTTTAGGCCTCGCCTGGTGAGGGGAGGCCTTGAGACCCGAAGACCCTGGAGTCTCCGGCCTCAATTCGCAAGGAGGCGGAGTAGACTGAACTACTGCCGCCTTGGGGGCAGGTGCCACTGCCGTCGGCTCGATCTGCGCTGGCCGAAGGAGTGGCGAATGCTGGTGCGGCGTTGCCCCCTGACGCGCCGCATCAGCATATGTAGCGCCATAAAATGGCGACACTCTTCGTCTTGCTTCCTTAAATGTGATGTTTTCTTTAACTTTAAGAGTGATTATTTCTTTTTCTTTCTTCCAAAATGAGCAAGACCGTGAGTATGCGGCATGATTTCCACCACAGTTCACACAGTGTGATGGTTCTTCGCAATTGTCAGAATTGTGGCGTGACACTCCACATTGTGCACAAGTTTGGTGACCACGACAGCTTTGTGAGCCGTGGCCATACTTCTGGCATTTAAAACAACGACGTGGGTTAGGTATGTATGGTCTGATCGACGTCTTTGTGTAGCCTGTTTGAATACTTTCTGGGAGATTACTGGAAGCGAACGTGAGTATTAGATGTTTTGTTGGAGTTGCCTTGTTGTCTCTTCTAATGGTGATCCTTTGTACATTGGTCACATTCTGACTCTTCCACCCCTCTAGAAGTTCCTCTTCAGTCAAGCTGAGCAAATCAGCATCAGATACTACTCCACGGGTTGTGTTCATGGATCTGTGTGGCGTTACAGTGATGGGAGTGTCACCAAAGGTTGATAGATTCTGTAGCTTTTCAAACTGTTCTTTTTCTCGAACTTCAAGGAGGAGGTCTCCGCTGGCCATTTTGGTAACTTTGTACCCGGCTCCAAGAGTTTCTGTGAGACATCTGGCTACTACAAAGGGTGACACGGTTCTGGCTTGCTTGCTGCTTATCTCACTATGTATAACATGAAAATGGGGGAAGTTTTCACTTGATCGTTTGAAAAAGCCTAAGTCTTCGGTGCGTACACGCTTTAAGGCGGTACGATCATTTAACAAGGGAAACGCTCTATGCATTCCAGTTTAATTTTCTTCGGAAGCGTTGGCGGCCACCCACCACGGAGCCCAACGAGGGGACGCTACAAGTTTGCGGGTGCTAAAACCTGCAGACGCCAGCCGTACAACGCTACTATAACCCAATGCGCCTAGACCAAGGTAGGCTATTTGCACAGGGTTAACCCTAGCCGCCAGGAAGTTTGGAAGTAAACAGAAGAGAGGAGAAGACAGGACAGATAAAAAGTGAGAGATAAAGACGAAGATGTAGGGAGAGAGAGATAGGAAATGTAGAGGGCCAGCATCCGAAAAGGAAGGGCCAACAGCAGCGTAGGACAAACAAGAGTTAGACTTAGAGGCATCTGTAAAAAACTCAAGACGTGTGTATTTGTGTTGAAGTTCCAAGAAGTATGTTCGAATATGGGCAATAGGCGCATGTTTAGTAACTTCTAGGAAAGACACATCGCAATCTATAGTCTGCCACTGCCACGGTGGCGGGTATGCTACAGGAGCCATTAAACTGTGTTCGAGTGACACTCCAGTGTCCACAGCTAAACCCTTCAGGCGAACTGAGAAGGGCTGCCTCATTGAAGGCCTGTTTTGAAAAAGAATGGAGCTCGACAAGTCATTAATAGTAGAGTATGAGGGGTGCCTCTTGTCTGCTTTCACCTTAAGGAAATATACAAAGGACATGTAGGTTCTTTGCAGATGAAGGGACCACTTATTTGACTCAAAATAAAGGCTTTCTACGGGGCTGGTGCGAAAAGCACCCGTAGAAAGGCGGATGCCCGAATGGTGCACGGGATCCAGCATCTTCAAAGCACTTTGAGTCGCAGACTGATAAACAACGGCCCCATAATCTATGCGGGTGCGAATAAGGCTTCTATACAGGTTCATGAGGCATTTCCTGTCACTACCCCACGTAGTACGTGACATCACTTTTATAACATTCATGGCTTTTAAACATCTTGTTTTTAAATACTTTACGTGGGGTACGAAGGTTAACTTGTTGTCCAAGATTAAGCCTAAGAATTTACACTCGGCTTTGACAAACAGACGTTGCCCGTTCAGTCGAATGTCAGGTTCCGAGTGCATGCCTCTGTTTCGAGAGAACAAAACACACATGCTTTTCTGTGGGTTAAGTCGAAATACGTTTTCATCTGCCCATTTGGAGACCTTATTTAAACCCAGCTGAACCTGCCGCTCACACATGGCCAAGTTGCATGACTTGAAGCCAAGCTGAACGTCGTCGACATATGTAAAATAGAACATATTGCGGGGAATAGACAAGTGCAAAGAATTAATTTTAATAATAAAAAGTGTGCAACTAAGCACACCACCTTGTGGCACGCCTGTTTCCTGGACAAATGTTTGGGAGAGCACACTGCCCAGACGGACACGGAATGTCCGGTTTGACAGGTAACTTTCGATTATATGAAACATTCTTCCGCGCACACCAAGGTGGGACAGGTCTCTTAGAATTCCGAAACGCCATGTTGTATCATAAGCCTTTTCGATATCGAGGAACACAGAGAGAAAACATTGTTTATGGACGAAGGCGTCTCCGATCTGTGCCTCGATACGAACAAGGTGGTCTGTGGTGGATCTATTTTCTCGAAACCCGCACTGAAATGGGTCGAGCAAATTATTTGTTTCAAAAAAATGTACAAGTCGGCAGTTTATCATTTTTTTCGAAGAATTTGCACAAGCAGCTTCTAAGTGCTATAGGCCTATAACTCGAGGGTAAAGAAGGGTCCTTGCCCTCTTTCAAAATGGGAATAACAATAGCCTCTTTCCAGGAGGTAGGAGTAGTGCCAGAAGACCAAATAGCGTTGCACAAACAAAGTAAGGTTTTTCGGGTTTCGTTTGGTAGGTTTTTTAACATTTCATACATCACACGGTCAGAACCTGGGGCAGGAGTGCTGCAGGAGTTTAGAGATGTTCGGAGCTCAGCTAGACTGAAAGCTTGGTTATATGCCTCGTATCTAGTGGATTTGTGTTCGAGTTTCTGCTTTTCTATTCTTGTTCTGTATTTTTGGAAAGTGTCAGTATAGTGGGAGGAGCTGGATACCTGTTCGAAGTGTGCACCGAGGAAGTTTGCCTGATCTTCCAAGGTATCACCCTGAGTGTTTACGAGTGGAAGTGTGTGTACTTGTTTTCCTGCTATTTTACCGACCATGTTCCAGACTCTGGCCTCTTGTGTATATGAATTTATACCTGATAAAAACTTGTGCCAACTTTCTCTTCTGGCCTGCCGGCGCGTTCTCCTGCCTCGAGATTTTATTTTCTTAAAGATATCAAGGTTTTCCGCTGTCGGCGAGTTCCGCAGCAACCTCCATGCCCTGTTCTGTTCCTTTCGCGCATTCTGACACTCAGTGTTCCACCACGGGACGTGTCGTTTGCAGGAAGTCGAGATGTTTGTGGAATGCACTTGGCTGCTGCGTCAGTAAGAAAGGCCGTGAAGTACTGCACAGCTTCATCTATGCCTAATCCGCATATTTCGGTCCAACTTAAGTGGGTAATTTTTTGAAATTGTTCCCCGTCAGCTTTGTTTATCAGCCATTTGGGAACATGTGGAGGACATTCATGTATTATTGGTGTACTCAAAATCAAAGGAAAATGGTCACTTCCGTATGGGTTATTTATGACTTTCCACTGAAGTAATGGTACAAGTGAAGGAGATGCGATACTGAGGTCTATGGAGGAGTAAGTATTGTTTGCAAGGTTATAATATGCTGCCTGTTTTCTATTCAACAGACAAGCACCTGATGAAAAGAGGAACTGTTCGATGAGACGACCTCGTGCATCACAGCGACAGTCACCCCACAGACCATTATGTGCGTTCAGGTCCCCAAGGACCAGATAAGGTTCAGGTAGTTCGTCTATTAAAGACTGGAATTGAAGTTTTTCGAGACGGTGGTGCGGAGGTATGTACAAAGAGCAGACAGTGACAAGTTTGTTTAGAATAACTGCTCGGACAGCCACCGCCTCGAGGGAAGTTTGAAGGGGTAATTGTGTGCATGCTATACCTTGACTTACTATAACCGCTACACCACCGGATGGTAGCATGGCATCATCTCTATCCTTTCGGAAGATTATGTAGTTACGTAAAAAGTTTGTGTTAGTTCGTTTTAAGTGTGTCTCTTGTACACACAGCACTCTTGGATTGTGTTCATGGAGGAGTTCTTGTAAGTCATCGAGGTTTCGAAGAAGGCCTCGGATGTTCCACTGTAATATTTCTGTCTGCATATTTAAACAAGAGAGATGCTGCTGTGTGTACAAAGAGTATCCTGTGTTGGAGTGAGGTCGTTAATTCAGGTGGCAGGACGGTTGTCCGGCCCCGTTATTGGTTTTTTATTTTTCTTGGCGCGCTCCAAGGAGGCGCCCCGCTCTTTTGGTACCAAGGGTACTGTTGTATCCATTGCCTCCTCAGAGTCACTGGGTGCCCGCACATGCGAGCTGGTGGTTCGGATTTTAGGCCTCGCCTGGTGAGGGGAGGCCTTGAGACCAGAGGACCCTGGAGTCTCCGGCCTCAATTCGCTAGGAGGCGGAGTAGACTGAACTACTGCCGCCTTGGGGGCAGGTGCCACAGCCGTCGGCTCGCTCTGCGCTGGCCGAAGGAGTGACGAGGGCTGGTGCGGCGTTGCCCCCTGACGCGCCGCATCAGCATATGTAGCGCCATAAAATGGCGACACTCTTAGTCTTGCTTCCTTGAATGTGATATTTTCTTTAAGTTTCAATGTGATGATTTCCTTTTCTTTTTTCCAAAATGAGCAAGACCGTGAGTAAGCGGCATGATTTCAACCACAGTTCACACAGTGTGATGGTTCTTCGCAATTGTCAGAATTGTGGCCTGACACTCCACATTGTGCACAAGTTTGGTGACCACGACAGTTTTGTGAGCCGTGGTCATACTTCTGGCATTTAAAACAACAACGTGGGTTAGGTATGTATGGTCTGATCGACGTCTTTGTGTACCCTGTTTGAATACTTTCTGGGAGATTACTGGAAGCGAACGCGAGTATTAGGTGTTTTGTTGGTGTTACCTTGTTGTCTCTTCTAATGGTGATCCTTTGTACATTGGTCACATTCTGACTCTTCCACCCCTCCAGAAGTTCCTCTTCAGTCAAGCCGAGCAAATCAGCATCAGATACTACTCCACGGGTTGTGTTCATGGATCTGTGTGGCGTTACAGTGATGGGAGTGTCACCAAAAGTTGAAAGATTCTGTAGCTTTTCAAACTGTTCTTTTTCTCGAACTTCAAGAAGGAGGTCTCCGCTGGCCATTTTGGTAACTTTGTACCCGGCTCCTAGAGTTTCTGTGAGACATCTGGCTACTACAAAGGGGGGTACAGTTCTCGCTTTTTTGCTGCTTATCTCACTATGTATGACATGAAAATGGGGAAAGTTTTCATTTGATCGATTAAAAAAGCCAAAGTCTTCGGTGCGTACGCGCTTTAAGGCGGTACGATCATTTAACAAGGGAAACGCTCTATGCATTCCAGTTTAATTTTCTTCAGAAGCGTTGGCGGCCACCCACCACGGAGCCCAACGAGGGGACGCTACAAGTTTGCGGATGCTAAAACCTGCAGGCGCCAGCCGTACAACACTGCCATAACCCAATGCGCCTAGACCAAGGTAGGCTATTTGCACAGGTTTAACCCTTGCCGCCAGGAAACTTGGAAGTAAACAGAAGAGAGAAGTAGACAGGACAGACTAAAAGTTAGAGATAAAGACGAAGTTGTAGGGGAGAGAGATAGGAAAAGGCAACTGCCGGTTTCCCCTGGGTGGGTCAGCCCAGGGGTGCCGTCTACGTGAAGCCGGGGCCAAAGGGGTGTGTTGCCTCGGCCGGGGGGCCTTAAAGGTCCAATCACCCAGCGTCAGCTCAACCCCCAAGATCCCCTTTTCCCCGGACACGGCAAAGCCACGCACGGCTAGGCGTGGGAAGGAGCCGAAACTCCCCCGTTAGCTCGGGTTCGTGGTGTCGCTACACACCAAACGCCTACTTGCGCAGGCGCCCCTGCGGGGTATGTAGGTCCATAGAATGGAGCAACTCTTCGTCTTGCTTCCTTGAATGTGATATTTTCTTTAATTTTCAATGTGATGATTTCTTTTTCTTTTTTTCAAAATGAGCAAGACCGTGAGTATGCGGCATGATTTCCGCCACAATTCACACAGTGAGATGGTTCTTCGCAGTTGTCAGAATTGTGGCCTGACACTCCACATTGTGCACAAAATTGGTGGCCACGACAGCTTTGTGAGCCGTGGCCATACTTCTGGCATTTAAAACAACGACGGGGGTTAGGTATGTATGGTCTGATCGACGTCTTTGTGTACCCTGTTTGGATACTTTCTGGCAGATTACTGGAAGCGAACGTGAGTATCAGAAGTTTCGTTGGTGTTACCTTGTCTCTTTTAATGGTGATCCTTTGTACATTGGTCACATTCTGACTCTTCCACCCCTCCAGAAGTTCCTCTTCAGTCAAGCCGAGCAAATCAGCATCAAATACTACTCCACGGGTTGTGTTCATTGATCTGTGTGGCGTTACAGTGATTATTATTACGTTAAGTTTTATGGCGCAAGGGCGTCTAAGGCCAAAGAGCGCCAGTACAAGTGTTGTTTCAATTCGGTTATTAGTTTAAAAATTAAAACAAATGACTAAAACATGATTAAATATTAAAACAAATATCTACGAACCATTTAAAATGCAGTATATCTAAAAGAATGTCACTTTGTTTAAAAAGGAATGTCACTTTGCTAAAACCTTCATTTTGTTGGCTGAAATCTGTGCTGATAAATTAGTCTGCAAGGCCCAAGACCCTCGCAGCTGAAGTCCTTGCCTGAGCAAGAACTGCGAAGGCTAAGACATACTTTTTATGCACCAGGCAGTACCTCACACTTGAGGCGCAGCTGGTGCCTAGGATGGAATGATATCATTGTTAAAAATTTCACTTTCGCAAGATAACGAAGAAGTCTCTTAAGGTCAACCACTGCATCAAGCGATAAAAACAGCGCTGGATGAAGTGGGATATGATGTCGATAGAGCTCCCTGAAATGGGTCAGTCGTGCTTGGTGAAGCACAGGACATTGTATGAGAACATGCACAACGGTTAGACACTCTCCACAGTGTATACATGTAGGTGGATCAGTGCCTGTCAAAAGGTGTTTATGTGTGGCATAAGTGTGGCCTATTCTGAGCCGTGTTAGAGTGACTTCAGCGAACCTGTTGAGTTTTTGGGGGATAACTTTCCTCAGCTGGGGTTTTACAAGGTGGAGTTTGTTGTCGACTTCTCTGTCCCATTCAGCTTGCCAGTGGTTGCGTAGACCTCTACGTACAACAGGTTTTAGATCTACACCCGGAACAGAGGTTATATCTATGGTTTGCCGACCAGCGGCTTCTCGTGCATTCTTGTCCACTATTTCATTGCCCGCAATTCCAGAATGACCTGGAACCCAGCAAATAACAATAGAAAGTTTTAAGTTGTAGGCTGCATAGATTTCGCTGAGGAGCTTGTTGAAAGTAGGGTTCTTGCTGTACTTGCCACAAGACAGGGCCCTGACAACACTTAAAGAATCTGTGTACACTATAGACTTTTGTATCTTGTGTTGTTTAATGTGTTGTATAATAAGCAGGATACCATAGGCTTCCGCTGTGAAAATGCTGGTATGTGTATGCATGGTTCTGGTGTCCGAGAACTTTTGTCCATAGGCTGCACAAGATACAGATGTTTGAGATTTTGAGCCATCAGAGAAGAACGCGGTTGAACGATATTTGTGTTCAAGGGCCAAGAAATGTTGCTCAATAAGTGCACTTGGACAACTTTGCTTTATGATGTCTTTGAAAGACCAGTCACAAGTGACTGGACATTGCTGCCAGGGAGGAATGTGTTCGACATGGTCACTTTCCGCCAAGTCATTGAAGAAAATTGCAAGCTTTTCTACTGCAGGTCTTATTGCCAATGGAAACGGTGGGGCGATAGAAGGACGGTTTAGGTATAACTGGGTAGTAGACACATCGTTCATAAGTGTTTTACATGGGTGCTGCTTCAGAGACATGATCTTAACTGCATAGTTGACTCCTAGATACGTGCGCTGATAGTCTAGTGGCCACTGATCTGACTCTGCATAAAGGCTTTGAATGGGGCTGGTACGGAAGGCACCAAGTGCCAGACGGATACCTAGGTGGTATACAGGGTCCAACATTTTCAGTGCTGTCCTTGAAGCTGACTGATATACTATGCATCCATAGTCTATGCGTGACAGAACCAGGCTTCGAAACAGAGATATGAGACAGTGCCTGTCTGTCCCCCACGACTGATGCAATAAAATCTTTAAAAGGTTCATGGTCTTGAGACATTTTAACTTCAGCTGTTTTATGTGCTGGATGAAGGTGAGTTTGGAATCGAAAATTACACCGAGAAATTTTTGTTCTTTCGCGATGACTATGTTTTGTCCATTCATTAGTATGCAGGGGTCAGGATGCACACCTCGTCGTCTCGAGAACAGCACACTAGTAGTCTTGTCAGTGTTAAACTTGATGATGATGTTTGATGTTTTATGGCGCAAGGGCCGATTCACGGCCAAAGAGCGCCAGTTCATCTTACTAAAAATATGGACAATGATTGTGATAAGCGGCTGTATAAGGGCCATAAAATTCCTCGCAGTAAGGCGGGTAAAAACGTACAAGTAATAAAATCATGACCATGCCGTGAAAGGTGTGTGTGATGTGAACAGATGACAAAAGTTGGTGATAATAAAAGACGATGGTGGATATGTATGGCAATAGCACAAGTGCCTCACTCGTTCAAACCCTTGCGTCCAAGGGCCGTGAGGCATGTGCTTTTTTGTGTAGCCACCGCAGCAAAAACCTCTCTGGAGAGGTCATGCTACGGTATGCCCGGGTATATGACATGAAAGCTGTGAATTTCTTTTAAAAACGCTAACAATGAATTATGACTAAAAAGTGGTTCCCTACCGACAAACATTGCAGGGTGTAAAGGTATATGTTGTCGGTAGAGTATTGGAAAATGTTGTTTTCTAAGAGTTTCTAAGTGTTTACACTGAATTAACATGTGAAGGACGGTTAAGTATTCCCCACATCTGTCACACAATGGTGGATTGCCACAAGACAAAAGGTGTGTGTGTGTCGTGTATGTGTGTCCTATCCTGAGTCTTGTTAGTGTTACCTCTGTTAGACGCGATTTTGATACTGGTGGCCAATGGCCAAGGTGTGGCTTGATAACGTGTAGTTTATTTTGTGTGTGTGTATCCCACTTGCTCTGCCAGTAGTCCCTGAGTTTTCGTTTGAGAGACGGCTTAAGATCAAGGGCCGGGATTGATGTCGGTGTAACGGCGGTGCTTTCGTGGGCGGATGCAGCAAGCTGATCCGCCATCACGTTGCCTTGAATCTCACGGTGCCCTGGCACCCAGCACACAACAACATGTCTGTTGAGTGTGTAGAGGGTGCATAAAATGGAGTAAAGTGAAACGAGGACAGGGTTTTTTTTGTTTTTTAAGACTGTGCAGAGCCGTTACCACACTGAGGGAGTCTGTATAAATTACTGCTTTTTGTATTTGTGATTGTTTGATGTGTTTAGCTGCCACAAGTATCGCGTAAGCTTCCGCTGTGAAGATACTTGTGCCTGGATGTAGAGGGCCAGCATCCGAAAAGGAAGGGCCAACAGCAGCGTAGGACACAGAAGAGTTAGACTTAGAGGCATCTGTGAAAAACTCAGGACGTGTGTATTTGTGTTGAAGTTCCAAGAAGTATGTTCGAATATGGGCAATAGGCGCATGTTTTGTAACTTCTAAAAAAGACACATCGCAATCTGTAGTCTGCCATTGCCACGGTGGCGGGTATGCAACAGGAGCCATTAAACTGTGTTCGAGTGACACTCCAG
This sequence comes from Rhipicephalus microplus, assembly GCF_043290135.1. Lineage (NCBI taxonomy): Eukaryota > Metazoa > Arthropoda > Arachnida > Ixodida > Ixodidae > Rhipicephalus > Rhipicephalus microplus. The sequence goes on from NC_134702.1 coordinate 181,040,172, forward strand.
TGTCCTCAGCTAGACCCTTCAGGCGAACTGAGAAGGGCTGCCTCATTGAAGGCCTGTTTTGAAAAAGAATGGAGCTCGATAAGTCAATAATAGTAGAGTATGAGGGGTGCCTCTTGTCTGCTTTCACCTTAAAGAAATATACAAAGGACATGTAGGTTCTTTGCAGATGAAGGGACCACTCATTTGACTCAACGTAAAGGCTTTCTACGGGGCTGGTGCGAAAAGCGCCCGTAGAAAGGCGGATGCCCGAATGGTGCACGGGATCCAGCATCTTCAAAGCACTTTGAGTCGCTGACTGATAAACAATGGCCCCATAATCTAAGCGGGTGCGAATAAGGCTTCTATACAGGTTCATGAGGCATTTCCTGTCACTACCCCACGTAGTACGTGACAACACTTTTATAACATTCATGGCTTTTAAACATTTTGTTTTTAAATACTTTATGTGGGGTACGAAGGTCAACTTGTTGTCCAAGATTAAGCCTAAGAATTTATGCTCGGCTTTGACGGACAGTTGTTGCCCGTTCAGTTGAATGTCGGGTTCCGAGTGCATGCCTCTCTTTCGAGAGAACAAGACACATGTGCTTTTTTGTGGGTTAAGTCGAAATCCGTTTTCATCTGCCCATTTGGAGACCTTATTTAAACCAAGCTGAACCTGCCGCTCACACATGGCCAAGTTGCATGACTTGAAGCCAAGCTGAACGTCGTCGACATATGTACAATAGAAGATATTGCGAGGGATGGACAAGTGCAAGGAATTCATCTTGATGAGAAAAAGTGTGCAGCTAAGTACACCACCTTGTGGCACGCCTGTTTCCTGAACGAAAGTTTGGGAAAGAACCGTGCCTACTCGGACACGGAATGTCAGGTTTGACAGGTAACTTTCGATCATGTGAAACATTCTTCCGCGTACGCCAAGGTGGGACAGGTCTCTTAGAATTCCGAAACGCCATGTTGTATCATAAGCCTTTTCGATATCGAGGAATACAGAGAGAAAATATTGTTTATGAACGAAAGCGTCTCTGATCTGTGCCTCGATACGAACAAGGTGGTCTGTCATGGATCTACTCTCTCGAAACCCGCACTGAAATGGGTCGAGCCAATTGTTTGTTTCAAGAAAGTGTACAAGTCGGCCGTTTATCATTTTTTCGAAGACTTTGCACAAGCAGCTTGTAAGTGCGATCGGCCTGTAACTCGAAGCTAAAGATGGGTCCTTGCCTTCTTTCAAAATGGGAATAACAATCGCCTCTTTCCAGGAGGTAGGAATAGTGCCAGAAGACCAAATAGCATTGTACAAACAAAGTAAGGTTTTTCGGGTTTCGTTTGGTAGGTTTTTCAACATTTCATACATCACACGGTCTGAACCTGGGGCGGAAGTACTGCAGGAGTTTAGAGATGTTTGGAGCTCAGCTAGACTGAAAGCTTGGTTATATGCCTCGTATCTAGTGGATTTGTGTTCGAGTTTCTGCTTTTCTATTCTTGTTCTGTATTTTTGGAAAGTGTCAGTATAGTGGCACGAGCTGGATACCTGTTCGAAGTGTGCACCGAGGAAGTTTGCCTGATCTTCCAAGGTATCACCCTGAGTGTTTACGAGGGGAAGTGTGTGTACTTGTTTTCCTGCTATCCTACCGACCATGTTCCAGACTTTAGCCTCCTGTGTGTATGAATTAACTCCTGATAAAAACTTCTGCCAGCTTTCTCTTCTGGCCTGCCGACGCGTTCTCCTGCCTTGAGACTTTATTTTCTTGAAGGTTTCAAGATTTTCGGCTGTCGGTGAGTTCCGAAGCAGCCTCCAAGCTCTGTTTTGCTGTTTGCGCGCGTTTCGGCATTCAGAGTTCCACCATGGCACACGTCGTTTTCCAGGTTGTCCATTTGTTTGTGGGATGCATTTTGTAGCAGCATCAATCAAAAACGCTGTGAAGTAGTTCACAGCAACATCAATGTTCGAAGTACAGATGTCATTCCAACCTAGACTAGCGATAGTATAAAACTGTTCCCAGTCGGCTCTGTTTATTAGCCACTTGGAAACACATGGTGGGCACTCGGTTACTGTAGTTGTGCTTAAGACTACGGGGAAGTGGTCACTTCCGTACAGATTAGTGACGACATTCCACTGGAGTAGAGGGACGAGAGATCGAGATGCTATGCTTAGGTCTATGGAGGAGTATGTGTTATTGGCGATATTATAATAGGTTGGTTCTTTTCGATTCAGGAGACACGCGCTCGACGAGAGAAGGAACTGTTCGATCAGTCGACCTCGCGCGTCATACCGAGAGTCACCCCATAGCCTACTATGCGCGTTAAAGTCTCCAAGGAGAACATAAGGCTCCGGAAGTTCATCAATTAGAGAGTGTAAATCACTTTTCTGCAGCTGATAGCTAGGAGGAATGTAAATAGTGCAGATTGTGATCAGTTTATCAAAAAGAACCGCTCGAACAGCCACTGTCTCAAGGGATGTTTGGAGTTGTAAGTGTGTGCATGCAATTCCTTGATTCACTATGATGGCAACACCTCCGGATGATGTCATGGCATCATCACGGTCCTTTCGAAAAATAACGTATTTGCGAAGGAAATTTGTGTGTTTTGAATTAAGGTGTGTTTCTTGTACACACAGCACTTTTGGTGAGTGTTCGTGTAGGAGTTCTTGGATGTCGTCAAGGTTTCTGAGAAGGCCCCTGACGTTCCATTGTATAATTTGAGTGTTCATGGTGAATGTAAAATAATGCTGTGTGTACGAAAAGCGAGTGGCTGTTTAGACAGGGAGTTTGAGTTCACTTAACAGGGCCGTCACCAGGCCCTGTTATTTGCTTTTTTGTTTTCTTGGCGCGCTCCAAGGAGCCACGCCGCTCTTTCGGCACCAAGGGTGCCGACGTATCCATTGCCTCCTCGGAGGCACTGGATGCCCGCACGTGCGGGCTGTTAGTTTGGATTTTGGGCCTCGCCTGGTGAGGGGAGGCCTTGAGACCCGAAGACTCTGGAGTCTCCGGTCTCTGTTTGGGAGTAGGCGGTGTAGCCTGGGCTACAGCCGCCTTGGGGGCAGGTGCCACAGCCGACGGGTCGCTCTGCGCAGGCCGAAGGGGTGGCGAGGGCTGGTGCGGCGTTGCCCCCTGACGCGCCGCATCAGCATATGTTGTGCCGTAAAATGGCGACACTCTTCGTCTTGCTTCTTTGAATGTGATGTTTTCTTTGACTTTAAGAGTGATTATTTCTTTTTCTTTCTTCCAGTTAGGACACGAACGCGAATACGCGGCGTGTTCTCCGTCACAATTCACGCAGTGAGGCGTAGTAACACAGTTATCAGATGGGTGGCCGTGGCTACCACATCTTGCACAAGTTTCCTGACCTCGGCAGTTCTGCGAGCCATGACCAAATCGTTGACATTTATAACATCGTCTTGGATTGGGAATGTAGGGACGGACAGAGAGTTTGATGTAGCCTGTGTCTATAGATGAAGGCAGTCTGCTAGATGCAAAAGTGATTATTATATGTTTGGTAGGTATTTCTTTGTTGTCGCGTCTGATGACGATTCATTTCACATCCGTGACATTTTGCTCTTTCCACCCTTCAAGCAGTTCCTGTTCAGACATTTCAAGAAGGTCTGCTTCTGAAACAACTCCGCGTGAGGTGTTCATTGATCTATGGGGTGAAACAGATAATGGGATATTACCGAATGCTTTGAGACTGCCAAGTTTTTCATAGTGGTGTTTTTCTGGTAGCTCAAGGAGAAGGTCTACGCTAGCCATCTTTGTTACCTTGTATCCTGGGCCAAAGAGCTCAGTCAGAGATTTAGCAACGAGAAATTGAGATATGGCTCTGGCTTGTTTTGTTGGCTTTTCGCTGTGCACAACATGGAATTTGGGAAAACATTGTCTGGGTTGGCTGAAAATTGAGATGTCATCGGTGCGTCCCCTCTTAGGTGGAGGACGATCTAGTAGACGGGGAAATGCAGGTGTTCCCATAGTAGTGTACTTTTTTTCGGCAGCAATGGCGACCACCCACCATGGAGTCTAACCAGGGGACGCTGAAGCACTTAATAGCATAAGGCTGCAGACGCCAGCCGTACATTGCCACTATAACCAAATATAACTACTCAAGGTTGAGTAATTACACAAGGTTAACCCTTGCCGCCAGGAAAAATCGGAAGTAAATGGAAGAGAGAAGAAGACAGGATAGATTTGAAGACGAGAAAAGACTAAGATGTAGGAAGAGAGAGATAGGAAAAGGCGACTGCCGATTTCCCCTGGGTGGGACAGCCCAGGGGTGCCGTCTACGTGAAGCCGGGGCCAAAGGGGTGTGTTGCCTCTGCCGGGGGGCCTTAAAGGTCCAATCACCCAGCATTGGCTCAACCCCCAGGATCCCCTTTTCCCCGGACACGGCAAAGCCACGCACGGCTAGGCGTGGGAGGGAGCCGAAACTCCCCCGTTAGCTCGGGTCCGTGGTGTCGCTACACACCAAACGCCTACTTGCGCAGGCGCCCCTGCGGGGTCAGTGTTAAACTTAAAACCATTCTCGTCAGCCCATTTTGCAAGTCGGTTAACACCTAACTGTATCTGGCGTTCGCATACAGTCAAGTTACACGATTTGAAACTAATTTGAATATCGTCCACGTATAGAGAGTACGATATCGCAGGTGGAATAACAGAGCGAAGAGAGTTCATTTTAACTATAAATAGTGTGCAGCTTAATACTCCTCCCTGCGGCACTCCATTTTCTTGAAATGTGCGCGACAGCACAGTACCTATTCTTACACGAAACTTCCTTTCAGACAGGTAATCTTTTAGGATGGTAAACGACCTGCCACATATTCCGAAAGACAGTAGATCTTGCAAGATTCCATATCGCCAGGCAGTATCATATGCCTTCTCAAGATCGAAAAAAACAGACAGACAGTTTTGATTGTGTACAAACGCGTCACGTATATACGACTCGAGGAGGACAAGATTGTCGGTTGTGGATCTAGCTGTACGGAAACCAGACTGGCACGGGTCCAATATGCCATTGTACTCCAAGTAATAGACCAAGCGGCGGTTAATCATTTTTTCAAACACTTTGAGTAGGCAGCTTGTGAGAGCGATAGGCCTGTAACTATTTACCGAAGAGGGATCTTTGCCCTGTTTAAGGATTGGTAGTACTACTGCCTCTTTCCAAGCAGAGGGTATTTTGCCGGTATTGAAAATCTTGTTGTAAAGAGCTAAAAGGCAGTTTAGGGTTTCATCAGGGAGATTTCTGATCATTTCATAAGTAATTGTATCAGAACCAGGAGCAGAACTCCCACAGGAACCAAGGGCGAGCTTCAGTTCATATACTGTTAGTGGTTTATTGTATCCGTCTGATCGAGGCTTGTTCCGGCACAGAGGTACACTTTCAGCTATGCTTTTGTGGCGTAAGAACTTACTGGTATAGTTTTCTGAGCTTGACATTTTCTCGAAGTGTACGCCAAGAGCGTTTGCCTGTTCTTCTATTGTATCACCGCAGTCATTCACCAAAGGGAAGGGACTTGGGCCTTGTCCTTTAAGTTTATGCACCCTATTATAAACCTTGCTGACGTCTGTGTAGGAGTTTATTGAGGATATATAGCGTGTCCAGCTTTCCCGTTTGGCTATACGACGGACACGCCTGCCATTCGCTTTGCAACTTTTAAAGGTTATCAAGTTTTCTGCTGTTGGGTAGCGAGAAAAAACCCTCCATGCTTTGTTTTGCCGTTTTTTAGCAATTTCACACTCCCGATTCCACCATGGTTTTGCGTTAACCTTATCATTCCTGGACTGCGGTATGCACTTTTTTGCACAAGTAAGAACATATTCTGAAATATAGTTGGCCATCTCTTCTACTTCCAAATGGTCTACCTCTTCGAGGTGTAGTGTACATAGCTCTCTGAATTTCACCCAGTTTGCAAAATGAAAGTTCCAATTTTTGGGATAAGACGGCCGGTCATCCCGTTGTTTTGTTGCTAAAAGAGTTGGAAAATGGTCACTTCCATATGGATTATTAATAACTTTCCAATCTAAATAAGGTAGGAGTGACGGTGACCCAATGGCTAAATCTATGCATGAATATGTATTGTGTGTGGTACTGAAGTATGTTGGCTCTGCCTTATTGAGCAGGCAGGCTCCGGATGCGAGAAGAAAGTTTTCTATTGCACGACCTCTCGCATCACATTTGGTATCACCCCATAGCAAACTGTGAGCATTAAAATCTCCAATTAACACATATGGTTCTGGAAGCTGATCAATAAGCTTTTCGAACTCTGTTTTATTGAATGGTTCGTCAGGGGCTATGTAGATCGAGCAGATAGATATAAGACGGTTGAATAGAATAGCGCGAACAGCCACAACCTCAAGAGAGCTTTGTAGCACAATGTGCTGGCATGCTACGCTTCTTTGTGCAATGATGGCCACACCTCCAGAAGAGAAATTGCCACCATTTCGATCTTTACGAAAAACCACATATTGATTCAAGAAATTCACATGAGTCGACTTTAAATGAGTTTCTTGAACACAGAACACTTTTGGCTGATAGTCATTAAGCAAGTCTTTGATATCATCTAGGTTATTAAATAGGCCTCTGGCATTCCACTGTAGTATTTGTGTGTCCATTTTAGGTGTATTTTGTGTTCTGTGCTCAAGGATGAAAAGTAAGCTCACGGACCCTTTCTAGGGGCCGTAACACGAGATTTTTCTGTTTTGGATCGGTCGACAGAGTCGCGCCGATCCTTAGGCGCTGGCTGCGCCCTCACGCTCGGTGTTGTGTCCATTGCCTCTTGCGAGGCGCTGGACACGCGCTCTTGGGAGCGCTGCATTTGTTTTGAGGGCCTCGCCTCTAAAGACGAGGCCTTCGCGACCCCCAGCCCGGAGGCTGGTGGGTCCTTCTTCAATGGCGGAGCAGCACTGGCTGCAACCGCCGAGGGGGCAGAAGGCGTCACCGCCGGCGCACTACGCGTGTGCCAGACAGGCGCCGGGGGCCGTCGTGGCGCTACCCCCTGACGCGCCACTTCGGCAAAGTTGGTTTCTGGCAGGTAGGACACCTGCCTTCGTGCCTCCCTAAATGAAATGTTTTGTGTTACCTTAATCGTGACAATTTCCTTTTCTTTCTTCCAGCTTGGGCATGACCGTGAGTATGCGGCATGCTCCTCATTACAGTTCGCACAGTGAGGAGAGTTTTCACAGGCATCAGATGTGTGGCCTTCAGCACTGCATTTTGCGCAAGTTAGGCGACCTCGGCAGTTCTGCGAACTGTGACCGAACCGCTGGCATTTGAAACATCTTAGAGGGTTTGGAATATAAGGCCTCACTCGAAGCTTGATGTACCCAGCCTCAACGGAGTCGGGCAGTACACTTGAATTAAACGTAAGTATTAGGTGCATAGTCTGGACTTCTTTGCCATCACGTCTCATCCTAATTCGTTTCACGTTGATGACATTCTGTTCGCTGAAACCCTCTAGGAGTTCAGCCTCAGTCAGCCCTAATAGGTCATCATCTGAAACAACACCACGGGTGGTGTTCATGGTTCGGTGTGGGGTTACTATGATTTTGGTATCACCAAATTTTACTAGATTAGGCAGTTTCTCATATTGTTTCTGGTCGCGGAGCTCCAACAGGAGGTCACCACTTGCCATTCTCGTTGCTTTATATCCTGGGCCGAAGATTCCCGTCAAAGACTTTGATACTAGAAAAGGTGAAAGTGTTCGCACTGGTTTGCCGGGTGTGTCAGCGTGGATAACATGGAATCGGGGAAAAAATACTTTCTGGTTACCAAAAAACTGGAAAACTTCATCGGTGCGCCCTCTTTTTTGAGGGCGATCAGGGAGTGGGGGGAAGGAACAAGCCATAAATAAATGTTTACTTTCGGCAGCGGCGCCAGCCACCCACCATGGAGTCCTACAAGGGGACGCTGCAGGGTCTGTAAGTACAGGCCCCGCAGACGCCAGCTGTACGCCACCACTATAACCGAATATGGTGTATCCAAGATAGGATAGCCACACAGGGTTAACCCTTGCCGCCAGGAAACACGGAAGTCAACGGAAGTGAGTAGAGGACAGGAAAGATTTAAAGTGAGAGAAAAGACGAAGATGTGAGGTGGAGACAGGAAAAGGCAACTGCCGATACCTCCCGGGTGGGTCAATCCGGGGGTGCCGTCTACGAGAAGCCGGGGCCAAAGGGGTGTGTTGCCTCTGCCGGGGGGCCTTAATGGTCCAATCACCCAGCGTTGGCTCAACCCCCAGGATCCCCTTTTCCCCGGACACGGCAAAGCCACGCACGGCTAGGCGTGGGAGGGAGTAGAAACTCCCCCGTTAGCTCGGGTCCGTGGTGTCGCTACACACCAAACGCCTACTTGCGCAGGCGCCCCTGCGGGGGTTACAGTGATGGGAGTGCGACCAAAAGTTGAAAGATTCTGTAGCTTTTCAAGCTGTTCTTTTTCTCGAACTTCAAGGAGGAGGTCTCCGCTGGCCATTTTGGTAACTTTGTACCCGGCTCCAAGAGTTTCTGTGAGACAACTGGCTACTACAAAGGGGGATACAGTTCTGGTTTACTTGCTGCTTATCTCATTATGTATAACATGAAAATGGGGGAAGTTTTCACTTGATCGGTTGAAAAAGCCTAAGTCTTCGGTGCGTACACGCTTTAGGGCGGTACGATCACTTAATAAGGGAAATGCTCTATGCATGCCAGTTTAATTTTCTTCAGAAGCGTTGGCGGCCACCCACCACGGAGCCCAACGAGGGGACGCTACAAGTTTGTGGATGCTAAAACCTGCAGACGCCAGCCGTACAACACAACTATAACCCAATGCGCCTAGACCAAGGTAGGCTATTTGCACAGGGTTAACCCTAGCCGCCAGGAAGTTTGGAAGTAAACGGAAGAGAGTAGAAGACAGGACAGATAAATAGTAAGAGATAAAGACGAAGATGTAGGGAGAGAGAGAGATAGGAAAAGGCGACTGCCGATTTCCCCTGGGTGGGTCAGCCCAGGGGTGCCGTCTACGTGAAGCCGGGGCCAAAGGGGTGTGTTGCCTCTGCCGGGGGCCTTAACGGTCCAATCACCCAGCGTCGGCTCAACCCCCAGGATCCCCTTTTCCCCGGACACGGCAAAGCCACGCACGGCTAGGCGTGGGAGGGAGTAGAAACTCCCTCGTTAGCTCGGGTCCGTGGTGTCGCTACACACCAAACGCCTACTTGCGCAGGCGCCCCTGCGGGACACCTTCGAGGAGCTCCTCATCACTAAGGCCGAAGAAGTCTTCCTCAGAGATTACTCCCCTGCTGGTGTTTAGAGAGCGATGGACCGAAACGGTGACAGCTGTTTCTCCAATGCTGGTTAGTTGGGATAGCTTAGGCACTTGGTCTTTTTCCGTTAGCTCCAAAAGGAGGTCACCGCTTGACATTTTGGATGCTTTGTATGTGGGTCCCACTTTTTCTTTTAGGCACTTGGCCACCAAAAATGGATTAATTTTCTTAGAGGTGTGCTGTATCTGTGGATAATGTAGTACTTCGCGAAAGCAACTTTAGTTTCTTTCCAGACGTGATAACTTGCTTCAGTGCGGCCTCTCTTGCGAGACCGATCAAGGTCAGCGGATGCTTGTAAAGCCATACAAGTGTGAATGTGTTCGGTAACAGCGGCGACCACCCACCACGGAGCCCAACAAGGGGACGCGGTTGGACTTGTCAAAAGAAGCCCTTTAAACGCCAGCCGTACGCTGATGATGATGAGTAGTTTTTAGTGGCGCAAGGGCCAAGTGATGGCCAAAGAGCGCCATTTCAATTGACTACAGATATGGACAATGATATGGTGCGTGGCTGTAAAGGGCCCTTAAAATTCCTCGCTCTAACGCGGGTTAAAACATGAAAGTAATAAAAACATGACAGTGGCGTGACATATGTGTGGTGATAGCTGATGGCAAAATGTCATGATAATAAAACCATGATAAAGATATAGTCACCGCAGCCACGACCACTCTATAGAGGTCGTGCTACGGATGACCTCAAAATATCGGGTGAAAGGTTTGCACATCTTTTAAAAACGTAAAAAGTGTATGCAGTTTAAACAGCGGGTCCCTACCGATGAGCATCCCAGGGTGTAGAGGGAGCTGCTGTCGGTAGGGCAGTAAAAAGTGCTTTTTTCTTAGAGCATCTAGCTCATTGCACTGGACGAGAATGTGGAGAACCGTAAGGGGCTCTCCACATCTCTCACAATATGGTGGATCACCGTTAGACAGAAGAAATGAATGTGTAGAATGTCTATGTCCTGTTCTAAGCCTTGTTAGTATTACTTCTGTGTGTCGTGATTTTGATAGTGGCGGCCAATAACCTAGTTGCGGCTTAATAGCATGGAGTTTATTATCTGTGTGTTTATCCCACATGCTCTGCCAATACACCCTGAGCTTTCGTTTTATAAAAGGTTTTAAGTCAAGTGCAGGGACTGGTGTTGATGCATTGGCAGTAGTGACATTGGCGCAAGCAGCCAGATTGTCGGCCAAAACGTTCCCTTGTATTTCACGGTGCCCTGGAACCCAGCAGACAACGACATGTTGTTTTGATGTGTAGAGTGTGCACAGAAGTGAGTAGAGTGACACCAGCACGGGGTTCTTGTGTTTTTTAGGAGTTTTCAGGGCCTTCACCACGCTTAGGGAATCTGTGTATATTACCGCCTTTTGTAATTTTATCTGTTTAATGTGTTTTACGACCGCCAGTATTGCGTAAGCTTCTCCTGTGAAAATGCTTGCATTAGGATGAAGAACGCCGGCCTCGGAAAAGGATTGGCCTATTGCTGCATGTGACACAGAAGTGTTTGACTTTGACGCATCGGTAAAAAACTCAGGGCATGTGTATTTATGTTGTAGTTCTAGGAAGTATGTATGTTTGTGTGCAAGTGGTGCGTGCTTTGTGACACCAACAAAAGAAACATCACAGTCTATAAGCTGCCACTGCCATGGTGGCAGATATGTTGCAGGAGCCATCAAACTGGGTTCAAGAAGAGGCACACCTGTTCCTTCGGCCAGGCTCCTTACACGCAGCGCGTAGGGCTGCCTAAACGAAGGTCGGTTCTCGAACAAGCCAGAACAAGACAAATCATTAATTGTGAAATGGGAAGGATGTTTCTTGTCTGCCTTCACCTTCAAAAAGTATAAAAAGGACAGGGAACATCTTTGTAGGTGGAGCGACCATTCATTCGAATCCACGTACAGGCTCTCCACAGGGCTGGTGCGGAAAGCACCCGTAGAGAGGCGAATGCCTAGATGGTGGACAGGGTGGAGAGTTTTCAAGGCTGATGGTGTTGCAGACTGATAGATTATAGCACCGTAATCTAGGCGTGTGCGTACGAGGCTTTTATATAAGTTAATTAAACATTTCCTGTCACTACCCCATGTAGTGTGTGACAACACTTTCAAAATGTTCATTGTTTTTAAGCACCTGTCCCTTAAATACTTGATGTGTGGGATGAAGGTTAGCTTAGTGTCCAATATGAGACCGAGAAACTTACGCTCGGTCTTCACTGACAGAGGTTGACCATGCAGGTCAATGTCGGGGTCAGGATGGAGGCCCCACTTTCGGCTGAACAAGACACAAGTGCTCTTTTGCGCGTTGAGTATAAAACCATTCTCGTTTGCCCATTGAGATACCTTGTTCAACCCTAGTTGAACTTGACGTTGGCACATTGAGATGTTGCACGATTTGTAACCAATCTGCACATCATCGACATATATGCAGTAAAAAATATTTCGTGGGAGAGACAGGTGCAAGGAATTTATTTTAACTATGAAAAGTGTACAGCTCAATACACCTCCTTGTGGCACTCCTGTTTCTTGGACAAATACTCGGGATAAGACAGTGCCAACTTGGATACGGAATGTACGGTTGGACAGGTAGCTTTCGATAACTGTCAGCATTCTACCCCACACACCTAAATGTGACAGGTCTTGCAATATGCCGAAGCGCCATGCAGTGTCATATGCCTTTTCCATATCGAGAAACACAGAAAGAAAAAAATTGCTTATGAACAAAAGCGTCACGAATTTGTGCCTCGATACGGACAAGGTGGTCAGTGGTGGACGGAGCCTCTCGAAACCCACACTGGTATGGGTCAAGTAGGCCACTAATTTCAAGGAAGTGCATCAGGCGCCTGTTAATCATTTTTAAGGACTTTGCAAATGCAGCTGGTTAATGCTATTGGCCTGTAGCTGGAAACTGAGGCCGGGTCCTTGCCTTGTTTTAGGATTGGGATAATGATAGCTTCCTTCCAGGCTGAGGGTAGCTCGCCAGAAGACCATATCGCATTATACAGAGAGAGGAGAGCTTTCTGGGTTTCAGTGGGCAGGTGTTTTAACATTTCATATGCCACACGGTCCGGGCCTGGGGCAGATTTATTGCAGCAGGCAAGTGAGGCCTGCAGTTCGGCCAAACAGAAAGGTTCGTTGTATGCCTCATGTGTTCTGGGCTTGCGCTCTAATCTCTGTTTTTCTATTGCGGTTTTGTATCGTCGGAACGCTTCACTATAGTGTGTTAAGCTGGAGACCTGTTCAAAGTGCGCTCCGAGAGTGTTTGCCTGGTCTTCCGAATTCTCCCCTTGTGTGTTCGCTAGAGGAAGCGAATGTGCTCCTCGTCCTGCCACCTTACCAACCATGCTCCAGACTCTCGACTCATCTGTGTATGAGTTATTGCCCGATACAAATTTGTGCCAACTTTCTCTTCTCGCCTGTCGGCGCATCCTCCTTGCTTGCGACTTGACGTTCTTGAAGTTTACAAGATTCTCGGCTGTGGGCGAGTCTCTAAGCAACCTCCATCCCTTATTTTGTTTTTTTTTTCGAGCATCACGGCACTCATTATTTCTACATGGGACTCGTCGTCTGCTTGACGGTCCACATGTTTGGGGAATACATTTTGTTGCTGCATCAACCAAGAAAGCTGTAAAGTAGTATACAGCATCCTCTATACTCAATGCCGCCATGTCAGTCCAAGATAATAAAGTCAGTTTTTGAAACTTTTCCCAATCGGCTTTGTCAGTGAGCCATTTGGGAACTTGTGCAGCACATGTATTTGTTATTGATGTGCTGACAACGATAGGAAAACGGTCACTACCATATGGATCATTAATAACTTCCCATTTAAGTAGAGGCAGGAGTGATGGGGATATTATGCTGAGGTCTATTGCTAAGTACGTTTGTTAGCAATGTTGTAGTATGTTGGCGCTTTCCGATTCAGCAGGCATGCACCGGAGAAAAAAGAAGCTGTTCAATCAGGCGACCTCGAGCATCACAGCGAGAGTCACCCCACAGGTTGCTATGTGCATTGAAATCTCCCAGGAGAATATAAGGTTCTTGAAGTTCCTCTATGAGGGACTCGAATTCATGCTTTTCAAGACGGTGTTGTGGAGGTATGTAGAGAGAGCAGATGGTGACGAGCTTATTCAATAGAACTGCGCGAACAGCCACCGCCTCAAGGGATGTTTGTAGTGTTAGGTGTGTGCATGCAATCTCTTGATTGACTATAATGGCAACACCATCGGATGGCACAATGGCATCATTCCGGTCTTTCCGAAAGATAACGTAGTTGCGTAAAAAGTTGGCGTGTTTCGGTTTCAGGTGTGTCTCGTACGCACAGCCTCTTAGGTGTATGTTTGTGTAAAAGTCCCTGGATATCGTCGAGGTTTTTCAACAGTCCTCTGACTTTCCACTGTAGTATTTGTAACATTTTAATTTAGTGTGGTGCTGTGCATACAGAGGTGTTGCGTTAGTTTACAGGGCCTTTTGAGGGTCCTGTGATTCGAGGTTTTTCTTTTTTGGCGCGCTCCAAGGAGTTGCGCCTATACTTCGGCGTCTGAGGCACCGGAGGAGTGGGACTTGTATCCATCACCTCTTGTGAGGTGGTGGATGGTGCCTGCTGGGCAGGCACATTCACTGATCTTTCGGACCTAGCTGCGCCTGCAGTGGTCCGAGGTTCAGCAGACACTGGGGTCTGCCGGCCCTGTTTGTCAGGTGGCCGAGCAGTACAGGCTGCTCCAGCCGGGGGCGCTGGCGGCACGACCGCGGCCACAAACTGTGTGACATTCGCGGGTGCCGAGGCATGTGGCGCGGCGCCCCGGCGCGTCACATCTGCAAAGGAGGGATAAGATGGGTTGTGTATTGCGAAACGTTGGCGCGCTTCTTGGAATGTAAGATTAAATTTAACCTTAAGTTCTACTATTTCTTTCTCTTTTTTCCATGCGGGGCATGATCGTGAGTAGGCAGCGTGATCTCCTTCACAGTTCGAATAATGAGTTGTTTCTGAGGTGCAGTTGTCCGATATGTGTTGAATGGATGCGCACTTTACGCAAGTGGCACGCCCTCTGCAACTCTGCGATCCATGACCGAAACGTTGGCACATGAAACATCGACGAGGGTTGGGAATGTATGGTCATACACGAAGATTACAATAGCCGGTTTCGATTAATTCTGATAGGTCACTTGTTCCGAAGGTAATTATTACGTGTTTTGTAGGGGTCAGTTTGTTGACACGTCTTATTGTTCTTCGTTGGACTTTGACCACGTTCTGGTCCTGCCAACCTTCGAGCAGCTCACTTTCAGAAAGCTCCGTAAGGTCATCATCAGAAATTACGCCACGGACAGTGTTCATAGACCTGTGTGGGCCCACTGAAACAGGGGTTTCCCCAAAGGCTACAAGCTTAGTGTCACGAGGTTGTAACACACGCAGCACTTGAGAGGAAGCACACAGGAGTCAGGGCGGTGTCAGGCGAACTGTTTATTGGGCGAACTTGTGCCCAGCAAAACAAGGCCAAACACAACTCACAGCAACAGCGGCGTGAACAGTCGTCGGCCGACGGAAAAAGACTCACCAGTGGCGCGCTGCGCCGGCTTTTATACACGCGTCGTAACGCGTTCCAGAGTGGCATACAAGATAAACGCGGCCTGCGTGGCGCTTAACAGATACACGCGTCATAACGCGTTCCAGAGTGGCATACAAGATAAACGCGGCCTCCGTTGCGCTTAACAGATACACGCGTCATAACGCGTTCCAGAGTGGTATACAAGATAAACGCGGCCTGCGTTGCGCTTAACAGAAAGTGATAGCGGCTTTCTTTGTAAACCAAAAGAACCGCACGTGTCACTACCCCCCTCTGAAAAAGCATCGTCCCGATGCTAAAGACAGACCATAAGAGAGAGTACATGCAATAAATTACATTAACAATGCGTCACAGCTAAGCAGCGTGCGTAATAAGGTTTAAGTCGCACCACGTGTACGACTTCGGGTCGTGCACGGCGTCGTTGGGATGACGTTAAGCCATCGGGCACGACCTCGTAGTCCAGTTCACGACGACGTCGGACTACCTTGTAGGGTCCAAAGTAGCGTCGCAGGAGCTTCTCAGACAATCCCCGTCGTCGTATCGGCGTCCAGACCCAGACAAGGTCGCCGGGTTGGTATTCGGTGTGGTGTCGTCGAAGGTTGTAGTGGCGCCTGTCGACCGTCTGTTGGCTCTTGATACGCAGGCGGGCTAGCTGTCGAGCTTCTTCAGCGCGATCCAGGTAGCTGGCGACGTCGAGGTCTTCTTCGTCGGTGCCGACCGGTAGCATGGCGTCAAGCGTCGTTGTTGGGCTCCGTCCGTAGACGAGCTTGTATGGAGCAAACTGCGTCGTTTCCTGCACGGACGTGTTGTACGCGAAGGTTACATACGGGAGTATGGCGTCCCACGTCTTGTGTTCGACGTCCACGTACATGGCCAACATGTCGGCGATGGTCTTATTTAGACGCTCGGTGAGGCCATTCGTCTGTGGGTGGTACGCGGTGGTTCGGCGGTGGCTTGTCTGACTGTACCTCAAGATCGCCTGCGTTAGGTCAGCCGTAAAGGCCGTACCTCTGTCGGTGATGAGGACCTCGGGGGCTCCGTGGCGGAGGACGATGTTCTCAATGAAGAACTTGGCGACCTCGGCGGCAGTGCCCTTGGGCAAGGCCCTTGTTTCGGCATAGCGGGTGAGGTAGTCAGTCGCTACGATAATCCATTTGTTGCCCGAAGTTGACGTCGGGAACGGCCCCAGTAAGTCCATGCCGATTTGTTGGAATGGCCGTCGAGGTGGTTCGATGGGTTGCAGAAGTCCGGCTGGCCTAGTTGTCGGCGTCTTGCGTCGCTGACAGTCTCTGCATGTCTTTACGTAGTGGGCGACGTCGGCAGTGAGGCGAGGCCAATAGTATTTCTCTTGTATTCGTGACAGTGTGCGGGAAACACCAAGATGTCCGGCTGTCGGGTCGTCGTGTAATGCTTCCAGAACCTCTGGACGTAACGCTGAAGGCACCACGAGGAGGTGGTCGGCGCGGAGCGGCGAGAAGTTCTTCTTCAGGAGGACGTTGTTTCGCAGGAAAAACGAAGCCAGTCCTCGGCGGAATACTTTCGGCACGTCGGCGGTCTTGCCTTGCAGGTAGTCCATGAGGATCTTGAGCTCTGGGTCAGCTCGTTGGCGTTCCGCGAAGTCGTCGGTACTTATGGGTCCCAGGAAAGAGTCGTCGTCCTGGTCATCCTGGGGCGGCGGATCGACAGGGGCGCGAGACAAGCAGTCGGCGTCGGAGTGCTTTTTTCCGCTCTTGTAGACGACGGTGATGTCAAATTCTTGTAGTCTGAGACTCCACCGTGCGAGGCGCCCTGATGGATCCTTCAAGTTAGCTAGCCAACACAAGGCGTGGTGGTCACTCACGACTTTGAAAGGCCTGCCGTACAGGTAGGGGCGGAACTTTGATGTAGCCCAGATGATGGCAAGGCATTCCTTTTCTGTCGTGGAATAATTGGCTTCTGCCTTCGAAAGTGACCGGCTAGCGTAACTGATGACCCTTTCAAGTCCGTCGGTCCTCTGCACGATCACGGCGCCGAGCCCTGTGCTGCTTGCGTCCGTGTGAATTTCGGTGTCAGCTTCTTCGTCGAAGTGCGCCAGTATTGGCGGCGTTTGCAGGCGTCGCTTTAATTCTTGAAATGCCTCGACTTGCGGCGTTTCCCATTTGAAGTCGACGTCGGCCTTCGTGAGGTACGTCAGTGGCTCGGCGATCCGCGAAAAGTTCTTCACGAAGCGCCTGTAATAAGCGCAGAGGCCAAGAAATCGGCGTACTGCTTTCTTGTCGGTGGGTGCAGGAAAGTCGGCGATCGCAGCTGTTTTCTG